>NW_006295384.1:658751-669531 GCF_000327345.1 Myotis davidii | reverse complement strand
CACGTCAGGGGCCTTCCGGGCGGAAGTCCGCAGCCTCCGGAGCCGCTGATTGGCTTTCAGGCTGGCGCCTGTCTCTGCCCTCGTTCCAGTTTCAGGCTGGTTGGCGCGGAATCGAGAGACTCCCGGACCATGGCGCCCGTGCACGGCGACGACTGTGAGCTGGGGCCACGCGGGGTCCCGGGTTGGGAGTGCGGGGACCGTGGCATGATTGTGGGTGGTGGAGGCTAGAGGATGGATCTCCTTTAATTTTTCCCGAGGGAGGCGCGCGCCACAGTCGTCCCGCCGGTCTGTTTGGGCGCGGACCTTGGTCGCCCCGGGCTGGGACTTTTCTGGTATATGACCGGGCTTGCCTGCTGGGCTCTTTGCTCCTGGCAGCCCCCCGCCTGCGGGGCTTTTGGTATGGGAAACTGCGTCACCTCGGTCACTGCGGGTCTCCACACTCTCCTGCCTTTCTTTTTTTGTTTTGTTTTTTTCCTTTTGGTGAGTCGTGTGCCACGCTCTGGGCACACCTTTATAAGACTGGCCCCGGCGGGGCACAGTTTTGACGGAAAGTATTTCACTACTGCCACCTCAACTATGCACTTGAGGGCTACGATGCATGTCATCCCCTTTATAGAAACTCCCAGGAAATTGTCGTACCTTGTAAAGAAAACTTTTAAGTGCTGTCACCAGAACATACAGATGCATTTTGTCTTTCTAGCTACTGGGTTTCTCCTTTATGCATTAACAATTTTTTCTTCCAAATTCTATGGAAAGTTCAAGTATGGCATAGAAATAGTGTTCACAATCTAGTCTTCTCTGATGAAGCTTTAAAAAAAAGTAGCAGTTCAGCATTTCAGATGTCCTGTATCACTCCGTTTTCAGTGATAATCTTTTACTTCAAAAAACTGAGTACAAAAATGCAAATGGCTTTGTCTGATTTCTGATTTTTTGAACAGTGTTCAGCTAAAGTGTGACTTAAGTGAACTTCTAACTTAAAATCAGATGCTTCACTTTCTTAGCTGAAGCACATCTGTCACTCAAGTGCATCACTATTAATGAGAACTTGCTTCCTAATCAGCTTCCTTTGCATTCACCTAGATACGAATCAGAGATTTCAATTTATTCTTCGAGCCTTTTGTCTTTTAGGACAATTTATTTTAGGCAGTCTACTAGCCTGGATTACAAATGGGATGTAGGGTGCGAACACATGCAGTCTCTGCAGCCCTACATCAGTGATTTGCCACTAAGCTGTTTCTTCACCCTAAAAACTGTACAACATCTGTGAACATCAAGAAATCACTCTTTGGCAATCTTGAGACCCCTCTTAAGTCATGGTGTTGATTAAGTGTTGCTGGAGACTTGTGACTGGAATTTTTCCTCTAGAGCAGACTGAAAGATTGTTACCGGAAAGACTGTTGCAGGCCATTATTTTGTCTGCTTTTGGGGAGGATGGGGGTACTTCAGAAGGTAATTTTGAACCATGTATTAAATTTTTGTAACTAGATTTTTTCCACGCTTATTCTTTTTTGCTAACTTACTACGTGAAGCATTGGAGACATATTCCAAAAATGGAAATCTAGGCCTATTCCCCTCAACTATTAGGTGGGGTACCTTGACAATGGCAGTGAAAAGTTGAAAGGTCTGTAACTAGCTTTATATATGAAAAAGGATCGAGGAGAATTTAATGATTGAATAAAGCATGCACAGTGAGTGGTTCATTCATTTGTTCATTCAGCAAATATTTATTATGTACCTACTAGGCATAGGCATTCTGCCAGCCTCTAGTGGTAACAGTGGTAGGTAAGTTGGACATGCTTTTTGTTTTCATAGAGTTGAGATTGTAAACGTCTAACTTTTTAAAATACATATTTATTTCAGAGAGGAAGGGAGAGGTAGAGAGAGATAGAAGCATTAGTATGAGAATCATTGATTAGCTGCTTCCTGCTGGGGATTGAGCCCACGACCTGGGCATGTGCCCTCGACCGGAATTGAACCTGGGACCCCTCAGTTTTCAGGCCGACGTTCTGTCCACTAAACCAAACCGGCTAGGGCTAAACGCCTAATTTTATGCAGTGCTATATTGAGGCTCCCCTGAAATCACTGCTTTGTTATATTTTTGTTTTCTAGATGCTAGACCAGTGGTTCTCAACCTGTGGGTCGTGACCCCTTTGGGGGTCGAACGACCCTTTCACAGGGGTCGCCTAAGACCATTGGAAAACACATATTGTTTTGTGATTAATCACTATGCTTTAATTATGTTCAATTTGTAACAATGAAATTGGGGGTCACCACAACATGAGGAACTGTATTCAAGGGTCGCAGCATTAGGAAGGTTGAGAACCACAGCACTAGACCATGTTACTGCTAAGTAGTGTGTGTGTCTACCCTGCATCTATACACACGTGCAATGAACTTCTCTTATATTGCTGAGTACAAAGCCAAGTATCTTCATTTAATCTGCAACAACTTTATGAAACAAACATGATTATCCCCATTTCAGAGATGAGGACCCTGAGGCTCTGCATTAGTCTGAGTCCTTAGGTGTAAGCTATAGAAACCAATTCTAGCTATTTTTTTTTTACAATTTTATTGCCCATTGAAAAATAAATAAAATAAAAACAAAAAATAAACACAACAAGCCATTGTCAATTATTTTCCATTTGTGAAGTCCAGCTAATTTAAACAGAAAAGGAATTTATTAGAAGAATATTGTGTTGTTCATGGAAACTCCAGGAGGACTGGAGAGTCAGCCTGGGGGTTAGTTAGCCAGGAATAGTGATTAAAATCGTGTCACAAAACTGTTCCAGTGAGGAGGTCGTTGCCAACCATGGCCAAGTACTTGAGGTTATAGCTTGTTATAGCTGTAGTTACCATTGCTGGCACTGTTACTTAATCCTCCTGCAGCTGTTGCTACTTATAGAATCTTTTCCTAGCCCATCTCCTTTCCTTTTGACACTAGCTTCTGATTTAAAGTCTGAGCAGGTGTTCCTAATTGGGAAAGCCCATTTTATATGCCCATGCCCTAGCTGCAAGGGTGTCTGGGAAAGAGCATCTGCCTTTTCAGTAGTAGGATATGGCCTCTGTGTCCCATCAAAATTTAGGAGAGCCGGACCAGTGTGGCTCAGTGGTTGAGTGTTGACCTGTGAACCAGGAGGTTCAATTCCCGGTCAGGGCACATGCCTGAATTTCAGGCACCGTCCCCAGTGGGGGTTGTGCAGGAGGCAGCCGAACCGTGATTCTCATCAT
Organism: Myotis davidii; assembly: GCF_000327345.1. Taxonomy (NCBI): domain Eukaryota; kingdom Metazoa; phylum Chordata; class Mammalia; order Chiroptera; family Vespertilionidae; genus Myotis; species Myotis davidii. The sequence goes on along the minus strand of NW_006295384.1, from coordinate 666,303 downwards.
TGATGTTTCTCCCTCGCTCTCCCTCTCCCTTCCTCTCTGAAATCAATAAAAATATATTTTAGAAAAGACTTATAGGGGAAATTTCACAAGTAGGTTCATATGCTGGGCAGCTTAAACAACAGCAAGACAGCTGTCCACTGCAGCTCAGAAAGGTTAAGTGTGATCTCATGTTGTCCAGTAAGTGACAGAGCTGGGTTGTGCTGCTTTTCCCTGATCTATTCTCCCACTTACTCTACACTCTCATGCCTTACCTGCTACACTGACTTTCGGTTTCTGAATACACCTTGCATTTTCATCCTTTTGTAATTTGGTTAGTGCCTTTTCCTATGCTTGTGCCACTTGTTACCATGTACTCTGATAGTAAAATTTTACTCCTCTTGCTAGGTCTGTGTTGGAAACTTCCTGTGAAGCCTTCCCTGATTTCCCAGGCAAAATTAACAGTACTCTTTTTTACATTTCCTCAGTACCATGCTCTTACCTCTTATATGACACCCTATTTATATGATGGTGGGAGCCTCAGGTCCTTTTACTTTACTTGACTGTGAACCCCTTGAGGACAGGCAACTCTGTCATATTTGTTGTTGCACCCCAGACCCTGTGGAGTAAGTCCATTTGAAGACTATATGTTTTATTATTTTAATCAAGAGGAGTCAAGGAATCTTAAAGGGAACACATTGAGGCCTACTTTTCACTCATAGTGGTCATATTCAGTATTCTCTGAAACCATTTCATGTAGGCCTGCTCATTTTTTAAAATTATTTTTTTAAAATATATTTTACTGATTTTCTGCAGCGAGGAGGGGAGAGGAATAGAGAGTTAGAAACACCGATGAGTGAGAAACATCTATCAGCTGCCTCCTGCACACCCCCTACTGGGGATGTGCCTGCAACCAAGGTACATGCCCTTGACCAGAATCGAACCTGGGACCCTTCAGTCTGCAGGCCGATGCTCTATCCACTGAGCCAAACCAGTTAGGGTTTGCTCATTTTATTTTAATCATTTGAGTGACACCCAGGATTTTGTGGCTGTCATCATTAAGTACCTGCATTCCTTAATTTTTACTTAATGCCTTTCTAAAACGGATTTAAAAGTCAAATGTGAAAGTCAAACAATAGGCAGATGTTATAGAGATTGCAATTCCAGGAAGCTAGAAGAAATAAGATCTCTAATTATACTTCACTTTTGAGATGCAGTTTTTAGTAGTTTATTGCCAGCATTTGGTACATGTTCTTTAAATTGCATCTTCTATTTCAGTCAAACACTTAGTCAAACTGCTTAATGTTGTTAAGAATTTTGCAGTGGGGTTGGAGCTATTAGGATGCCTCTTATCAATACTTTTCCTTTTCTGTGCCTACTTTTTATAGAATAATTAGCACCAAATACAATAAAATACTCAAATTCACAGGCATAGATGGCACTCATGCTGAGCCTAAGCTCTCGGCTGGTAGGCAGCACTGTCTTACTTGACTTGGTTATTCATTAGCTGGTATATGAAAGTCTTAATTATGTGAATGAAATCTTTTCACTATGTGTGTGAGGTCGTCAGTTTATAATGACCAAAAGCATGAATAATTCAAAAGTTGAATGAATGAACACTGAAGCCCTCTGGTATTTCAGTAATTTTTGACAAAACATTTTAACCTTTATAATTTTTCATCATCATCTTATAATGCCCTAACCAACTAAGTGAGGCCTGGAAATCAGTGATGAAATCAAGAATCTTTTTAGAGTCATCTTTGTTAAATTCTCCCAACCCCAATTTATCCCTCCTTTGAAATTCCAGATACTTTGTCTGAACCTGTTATGGCATGCACGACTTCTAAAGATTGTTTTAGAGTTAGTTGCTATTTATCTCCCATTTTAGATTTTAAGTTCTCTGAGTATGGGGACCATATCTTTTTTATCTTTGTGTCTCTCAGAGCACCTAGTACTTTGCAAAGAGCAGGTGCTCCTTAAATCATGCCAAATGTTGATTAATGGATAGCAACCCTTTTATAACTCTCCTAGGCCCCTCATTTGTAATGGAAAGGTTATGGGCTAGCTGATCTTTCTTCTCTAGTGTCTATAAGAGATATCAGTTGAATTTGAATTTTTCTCCTTTTAAAGAAAAAAATAATAGCTGTTTTAGTTGTTTCAACTGTATCTCAGAGAAAAATCTCTGAGTCACAGGAGCTACAGGCTCAGCCATGAACTTTGTGAATTACAGTAAAACCTTGATATAATGGACTAATTTGGGCAAGGGGGGGGGTGTCCATTAAAGCTGAAAGTCTGTTATATAATCAAGTAGGTTTTCCAAATGTGTATGTTAAAAAATTGACAAGTTAATTAGCTTATCTGTTGTTACTTATGTAGACGTTTGTAATTAAAATTAAGTATGTATGAAAAATTTAATTTCACAGACAAGTTTTCTATATGGATTACTGTAATTTTAAATTTATACTGAACAGGTCTAGTAAATGTGTGCATTCACCAGTCACTGTGAGTAAACACGCACATGGGTGAGCATGGCTTAGCACATGTGGGAACATCTGCCAGCCTGCACTAAAACTGCTGCAGAAAGTCATGCCATGAGACAACAGAACCGGTTACCTTGGGAGATGCGGCGTGATCATGTGCTAATCATTTGCAGAACATTTTTTATAAGCGGTGACTCTTGGATATAAATATGTAGACTATAATTGTAGATATGTAATATTTATGTCAGCGAAATTACTAGTGTTTTTTCCAACATATGGCCTATTTGCTAAAATTTGTTAAAAATAACTGAATTAATAACAAGAAAATAAACTGTTAGTTTAATTATAAGCAAATCTTAGTTAAAAGCATTTTAATATTAACAAGGTGTTAATTTTCACATATGACATACAGACCAGAAATTTTGTCCACTAAATCTGAAGTCTGTTAAATTGAGGTCCGAAAAATCAACGGTTTACTGTATTTACATTATAAAAAGTATTCATTTGTATAATATTGAAATTGTATTACTGTTGGCTAGAAGTTAGGTTCAATCCTGGATTCCTCTGCTTTTGAGGCAAGATGGCTGACAATTTTGTAACATTTCATGTAAATTTGGCTTTTTTTTTTTTTACAGCTGTGTCAGATTCAGGGAGCTTTGTAGCTTCTCGATCCCGGCGAGAAAAGAAATCAAAGAAAGGGCGCCAGGAAGCTCTAGAAAGACTGAAAAAGGCTAAAGCTGGTGAGAAGTATAAATATGAAGTAAGTAACCATTTTTCTATTGTTTTTTCCTTTGTGCTTCATCCAATTCATAGCCACTTGACCCTTAAAGTTCCTGTAAGGCACTTTACAGATGCTTTCACAATTCTGAAATGAAACTAGTTATATATATTTTCTTTTTTTAAAATATATTTCTTTATTGATTTCAGAGAGGAAGGGAGAAGGAGAGAGAAATAGAAACATCAATGATGAGAGAGAGTCATTGATCAGCTGCCTCCTGCACACCCCTTACTGGGGATCGAGCCCACAACCCAGGCATGTGCCCTTGGCTGGAATCGAACCTGGGACCCATCGGTCCGTAGGCTGACACTCTATCCACTGAGCCAAGCCGGATAGGGCTATATATATTTTCTTATTAAGTATATTGAATTTCTGATAAATCCCATGGCTTTGTTGCGAGGGGGTGGGCATAGAGATGCTTTTACTTTACTCCTAAGGTACTGAGCAGCTTAGCTAAGCACTTTGAGAGAATTGTTTTTCCTAATTTCATTTGCAAGGGGAGTGGCAGTGGTGACTTGGATCTTATTTCTGCTGTGCCCTGATGTAAGATGGAATGTCCTGCCATTTTGGCTGTTTTCCTGTACCCGCTGTTTATGTCCTGTAGATAGAAACAGAGTAGCTACCATCTGCACAGCATTGTCTAGCTTCACCTTCAACATGTTCCCTGAGTATCTTAACTGCCTTGGGGCCTGAAAGTGATGAATTAATACTAGAAAATAACAGCAATTAATGCACTTTTTCGTTAACACTATTTTAAGTGCTTTTACAAATATGATCATTCATTTAATTCTTCCAACAACCATATAAAGTTAGATGCTATAATTAAGAGCATTTTGCACCTGATAGATCTGAGGTCACAGCAGCAGAGCCTTGATTTGAACTCAGGCTTCATAATATGCATGTTTAACCATGGCCTATACCAGCCGTGGGCAAACTACCGCCCGCGGGCCTGATCCAGCCCATTTGAAATGAATAAAACTAAAAAAAAAAAAAAAAAAGACCTAAAAAAGACCGTACCCTTTTATGTAATGATGTTTACTTTGAATTTATATTAGTTCACACAAACACTCCATCCATGCTTTTGTTCCGGCCCTCCCGTCCAGTTTAAGAACCCATTGTGGCCCTCGAGTCAAAAAGTTTGCCCACCCCTGGCTTATACTGTATTGGACAATTAAGCAAGCAGAAGGGGGTTTTTGTCATTTGCCTTCATTCATTCAAGTTAAGTGAGTCAACCAGACCATAAAGGGCTACTAAAAGGATTATAGTAAAACAGGAATAAAGCATTTTTTTATTGAATTTATTGGGGCGACATTGGTTTGCAAAACCATACAGGTTTCAAGTATACAACTCAACAAAACATCATCTGTACACTGTGTCATACGCCTACTGCCCTAAGCAAAGTCTCTTTCTGTCCCTATTCCCCCCTCTTTGCCCATCTCCACCTACCCCCTCCAACCCACTTTCCTTCTATACTATAGAGTCTATAGGTACTTCTATAAAGGAGTTCTCTGGGCCATTTCAGATGTTTACACAATGTGCTTGATTTCTTTTTAATCACTGATGTTAATTGCATAGTTCTAAAAGTTCATGCTGAGCAGTAGCAATGATTTTAGAGAAAGTCAAAATGACTTGTTACTCAAAATGATTTTTAAGAGAAGTTTTCTGGTATTTTTTTGAATAAGTGAGTTGATTAAATAAGAGACAAAGTATGCCCCATAGACTTCAACCAACAAAAATTACCTGCCCCCCCAAAAAAAATTGGTCAATATAGAAATATTAATTGGACTAGTTGTATTTGGGTTGTCAAAAACTTAATTTGCTAGGGCAGGTAGTTTCTGTTATCAAATGGTAGACGGCCAAATATTTGCCAGTGATCCCTATAGAATAGATTAAACAGGAGGTGAAAACTAAGCTTAGTCCTGTAGTTATTATAAGTCTTATAGCTATGGCAGAGATCCAGTCATTCTGCCCATTGTGCTTGCAAAGCTTGGTGTGCAAGTGTTTTTTCTTACGGTCTTTGGAGTTAGCTATTTCCTCCACCCGCCCCCCCCACTTGATAAGACAGAACTGTCAAGAGAAGGGGCAAATTTTGTTGTTGTTGTTAATCCTCACTTGAGGATTTTTTCCCCCATTACTTTTCAGAGACAGTGGGAGGGAGGGAGGGAGGGAGAGAGAGGGAGGGAGAAAGGAAGAAAGGAAGAAAGAGTGACAGAGACAGATAGAGACATAGACATCAATGTGTGAGAGAGAGACATCGATTGGTTGCCTCCTGTATGAACCCCGACTGGGTCAGGGATTGAACCTAACACCAGGGATGTGCCCTTGACTAGGAATTGAACCCGAGACTCTTAGGTGCACAAGTTGATGCTCTAACCCGGAGCAACACTGGCCAGGGCGAGAAGGGGGAAATTTTTAAAGAGGCATCCAAGTTCTTGCTAACCAGCCCACCAAATTCTCACCTGGGAAGTCGATGGCCTGTCACCACGGCAGCTGCAGCAGTGGTGTGCATCTGCTCCATTTGTTGCTTTAACTGGGCTGAGGTGGTCTGCTCTATTCATGCCAATGGTTCATGGTGTTCTAGTGCTCTGGCAGTTGGACAGCCTGTATGATTGGAGGACTTGCCACTCTCTGGACTTGCCCTCCAAGTAGCCCAGCGTTTTTTTTTTAAATTGAAGTATAATTGTTAAACAATACTATATTCATTTCAGGTGTACAGCATGGTGATTTGGCTTTATAGACTTTACAAAATGATCACCACAATCAGTCTAATAACTGTTCAACCAAATATAATTCAAAAGGGAAATTTCCGTCCATCCCCCTCTAAAATTTAGCAAAATACTATATTCTGCAGTTACACTTGAAATGGTTTTTGAATGATTCCCTGTTTGAATTTTGTCACCTTACAAAGTTGATTTATTATTGTTTATATTCCCCATCCTATACACTATATCCCCATGACTTATTTTTTTAATATTTGGAAGTTTGTACCTCTTGGTTCACTTCACCCATTTTGTCCACCCTCCCCACCGGCAACCATCAGTCTGTTTTCTGTATCTATGAGGCTGGTTTTGTTTTGTTTTTTAGATTCCACATATAAGTGAAATCATATGATACTTGTCTTTCTCTGTCTAACTTATTTCAGTTAACATAATGCCTGCAGGGTGTATCCATGTTGTCCCAAAAGACAAGATTTCATCCATTTTTATGTCTGGGTAATATTCCATTATATACATAGACCACCTCTTTATCCATTTGTCTATTGATGGACCTTAGATTGCTTCCAGTAGCTCAGTGTTTGTGTCTCTGCAGTCGTAAGACCTGAGAAAGGTGGGGGATTAGTGGTAATTTAAACAGAAATCACTTAAAACCCATATCTAGTGTATCTGTGGAATATAGTGTGTTTTGCTACCTTTTGGAGGGGCTGAGGGTCGAGGCTTTTCCTTTGAATTATATTTGGTTGGATGAATAGTTATTAAAATTATCATCTATGCACAGGGCAACATAAGCTAGTGGAGAGGGAGGTGACATGCCTTACAGGTTTGCTAAGTATAGGAGAAACCAATCTAGAAATTATAAGTGAATAATCCCCAAAGCAGCTAACGAAGAATTGGCTATAATTCAGTTTGTTTTTTATGAAGTAGATGAGTAATTGATGGTGTGACAAGTGTATTATGCTAATGGAATCATTTAATATCTTATGTTAACACCCACCTAAAAGGAATACTAAGCTAATTGATGTCTATTTAAGGAAAACCCTGCAGTGGTGTTGAATGTCAGAACTCATGATTTGGTTGCAGCTACTCCTTCAGGCTGCCATTCCAATTTCAAATTTGACAATTTTTTTTCATCAGAATTGTTTAACACTTTCACTCCATTTGAAGCTTTTTCAAACTTGTGTGATGGCAGGTTGAGGACTTCACAAGTGTTTATGAAGAAGTTGACGAAGAACAGTATTCGAAGCTGGTTCAGGCACGCCAGGATGATGACTGGATTGTGGATGATGGTATGTGGGAAGAAATTGCCTGCCAGGCACTGTCTTAATTGCATTTCATACTGCTTTGCATGGGTAGATGCAAGACTCTGTTAAGATCATACCTTTGGTGCTGGGGTCGAACCCCAGCAGGTCCAGGGGTTCCCCATTGGTGTGGACGGAGTCGGCGAAGAAGGAATGACATGGAGACAGCGTTCAGTTGATCAGCAGCCTTGCCAGGATCTCTAGCCACAATCTCCAGCCAAGTTCTGTGTCCATGTTCTCTTGCTAGGTTCTCCAGCCACGTTCTCCAGGTTCTCCAGCCAGGTTCCGTAGCCATGTTCTCTC
>NW_006295384.1:655873-658593 GCF_000327345.1 Myotis davidii | reverse complement strand
GCACTTAGTTAAGAGGTTTTATTCCCTCCCTAACTTCAGGGGAAAAACCCTGCCTGGGGAAACAACCTTTCTCAGAGAGGTGACCTTGGTTAAAACACAGTGCCAAGGAGGTGAGCAAACATATTAAGAACAGTATGCCATATATGCCAGGCCCCTTGAAACAGCAAGGATGGACTGGCTCCCGGCACTTTGGTTTGGATTTTCCTCAAATACAGTGTTTGAGGGCATGGAAGCAAAACAATAGAACATTTATTTAGGGGCATTTTGGAGAATCTAGGCACATTTCTCAGGGTGTAGTATAAATCGTCCAGGAAATGGCTGTGTAGAAACTAGGAGGAGCCATGTACTTGTGCAGTATCCTCATGTAAGGCGGGGATAAGAAAACTACCTAGCTCACAGAATGGCTGTGAAGATGACATTACTATGTGCATGAGGACTGCCTTGGGCAGTGGAAAGCACCATGCAAAGGTTGGTCCATGTGTTCTTACACCCCTTGTGGAAAGTTCATGGTTCCTGCTGGCACGGTGTGACTTCTGGGCGTGTGAATGTTGACCACAATGACTCCTCAGATAAACTACACAGTGTAGACTGCACCTGTGACTATTTATGTTTCTACCTCTGTAATTGGACTCAGCTCTATTGCCAGTTTCCCTCATAGAATGAGGTGCTTTTCTGGGCTTGTGATCTTCATTCTTTTATGTTTTACTAGAGACCCGATGCATGAAATTCGTGCACTCAGGGGGATATGGTCCCTCAGCCCAGCCTGTGCCCTCGCGCAGTCTGGGAGCCCTTGGGGGATGTCCAACTGAGGGATTAGGCCCGCTCTCTGTGGGCCTAAGCTGGTAGTTGGACATCCTTAGCACTGCCATGGAGGCAGGAGAGGCTCCTGCCACCACTGCTGCACTTGCTAGCCATGAGCCTGGCTTCTGGCTGAGCAGCGCTTCCCTTGTGGGAGTGCACTGACCACCAGGGGGCAACTCCTGCGTTGAGTGTCTGCCCCCTGGTGGTTAGTGCACGTCATAGCTACTGGTCGTTCCTCTGTTTGGTTGATTTGGATATTAGCCTTTTATTATATAGGATAGGATTCTTCTGGTAGAGTAAAACTACTGTAAAGTATAGTCTGTAGCAGACTTTGATCCTGTGGGCCAAATCATTTCCCTAGCTGACCTAGGTAGGTACAGGCATACATCAGAGAGATTGTGGGTCTGGTTCCAGACCACAGCAATAAAGTGAGTATTGCAATAAAGCAAGTTGTAATCTTTTTGCTGGTGAAGGGTCTTGCCTTCAATTTGTAAGGAAGCACAACATTGGTGAGGCACAGTAAAGCGAAGCAGAGTAAAATGAGGGATGTCTGTATAGTAGGTAGCCTTTGGTTTTAATTCAGAAAACTTGTGTGGATGCTGTTTTGTCTGACACCTATTTAAACAGGATTCTGCTGCACTTAAAAATGGCACAGGATAGGAGAACATCTGAGTGGGGCTAAACGTTATATATTTTTTGGTGTGCTCCTGGCTAAAATATTGGCCAGTTTTAGAAACTTGATCCCAATGTTACATTTTGTTCCTGCAGACGGTGTCGGCTATGTGGAGGATGGCCGAGAGATTTTTGATGATGACCTTGAAGATGATGCCCTTGATTCTCAAGAAATAGGTACCTACATTTTGTTTTCCAGAGGCTACCATGTTGAGATTTAAAGAACTGTTTAAAATTTGAGATGACTTGGTACTTTGATACTGTTTCCTTTAAGGCAGCAGTTCTCAACCTGTGGGTTGAGACCCCTTTGGGCGTTGAACGACCCTTTCACAGGGGTCGCCTAAGACCATTGGAAAACACATATTTTCAATGGTCTTAGGAACCGAGACACCACTCCATCTCCGGGCAGGTCTGCCCACATGCAGATACGCCCACATACAAGTACCTGGCGTGATGACATCAACAATGAAAATACATCATGCATATCAGATATTTACATTACGATTCATAACAGTAGCAAAATTACAGTTACGAGGTAGCAATGAAAATAATTTTATGGTTGGGGGCCACCACAACATGAGGAACTGTATTAAAGGGTCACATTAGGAAGGTTGAGAACCACTGCTTTAAGGGAAGAGTACCTATCACAATTGTTTTTAGGCATAGGAAATGTTCTGTTATTGAGAGGAGCATAGTGGTGTAGAAAATGAAATATAAAAAGCAAAAATACCAGGAAATGAAGTTTCATGTCTCTATTGTCCAAAGAATTTGGTCTTTCACTTATTTTGGAATCTTCAGTCTTTTCTTTTTTTTTTAAACCCTCACCTGAGGTTATTTTTCCATTTATTTTTAGATAGAGTGGAAGGGAGGGGGAGAGATAGAGAGAGAGAAACATCGTTGGTTCACTCCTACACGAGCCCCGATCAGGGCCAGGGATTGAGCCTGCAACCGAGGTACTTGCTCTTGACCGGAATTGAACCCGAAACCCTTCAGTCCTCGGGCCGATGCTCTATCCACTGAGCCAAATAGCTAGGGCAGGAATTGTCAGTCTTGTAGTCATTTTAGACTTGCTGACTTAGATAAGTGATGCCTTTTAATTGGAATTTTAGCTCTTTGATAATAGTGTAGTACTTCAACAAGGTTTAGAACTTAATCTACTTGCTTTGTTTAATTGAAATTTAAAATGATAATGAATAGATGTGTCAGACTGTGTTAGCTGAACAATCACTGGCAAACAATTTTTTTTT
>NW_006295384.1:654727-655643 GCF_000327345.1 Myotis davidii | reverse complement strand
AGGGAGAGAGAGATAGAAACATCAATGATGAGAGAGAATCATTGATTGGCTGCCTCCTGCACACCCCCAACTGGGGATCGAGCCTGCAACCCGGGCATGTGCCCTTGACTGGAATCGAACCTGGGATCCCTCAGTCCACAGTCTGATACTCTATCCACTGAGCCAAACCAGCTAGGGTGCAATTAAGCTATTTAAAGCATACATACATTTAAACACATGTGGTGTTTAATATACTTACAGAGTTGTGTAGCCATCACCAGTTTCCCATTTTCATTAACCCAGGAGGAAATCATGCCTGTCACTGTATAGCCCTTGGGCTAATACTTCTTACATTTCTAAAGAATGCTGTTGTTTTTTGCCCTAACCGGTTTGGCTCAGTGGATAGAGCGTCAGCCTGTGGACTGAAGGGTCCTAGGTTCTATTACAGTCAAGGGCATGTACCTTGGTTGCGGACACATCCCCAGTAGGGGGTGTGCAAGAAGCAGCTTATCGATGTTTCTCACTGATGTTTCTAACTCTCTATTCCTCTCCCTTCCTCTCTGTAAAAAAAATCACAATTTTTTTTTTTTTTTTTGGTAAACAAGCCTGATTTAGTTCCTGTCAGATGAGAAGGGAAAATTCTGAAATTCTCTTATTTCCTGGTTTAGTTCTTTATCAGCAAACTATGGCCCACGCACAGCGGTTTATTTTTAAACAGCTTTATTGAGGTATAATTAACATGCCATGCAATTCACCTATTTATTTATTTTTTATTATTTTTTTAAAATATGTTTTTATTGATTTCAGAGAAGAAGGAAGAGGGAGAGAGAGATAGAAACATCAATGATGAGAGAGAATCATTGATTGGCTGCCTCCTGCACACCCCCAACTGGGGATCGAGCCTGCAACCCGGGCATGTGCCCTTGACTGGAATCGA
>NW_006295384.1:629997-654400 GCF_000327345.1 Myotis davidii | reverse complement strand
GGAGTGTGCAGGAGGCAGCTGATCGATGTTTCTCTCTCATCGATGTTTCTAACTCTCTATCCCTCCCTCTCCCTCTCTGTAAAAAAAATCAATAAAAAAAAATATATATAAAAGAATGTTGTTGTTTTAAAAAAGAAAGATGCCAAGAAGAATATACAACAGCACAAGAGATACTTACGTGGCTTCAAAGTCTAAATTCTGTGCTGTCTTGCCCTTTTCAGAAAGTCTGGACCCTAATTTGTAGATTAACATTTTGCAACACGTGTTCCCTTTCTCCCTCTTCACTGTTCCCACAACCACATACAGTGACTTGATTTTGGTGAATTTACTGAAAGTAAGTTGCCCATGACAATTCATCTGTACATGCTTCAGCATTTACCTTCTAAGAACATGGACGTTTGTCTATTTGCCATTCTCATAATATTATCTAATATATCGTTCATAGTAAGATTTTCCCAGTTAACCTAGTAATGTCTTACATAACTATTTCTAAAAATGCAGAGTCCACTTTAGCTTTCATGTCTCTTTAGTTTTATTTAGTATAGAACAGCACAATCCCTCTCCTCTTCCCATTGGCTTTTTTTGTTTTTGTTTTTGGTCTTTTATGACATTTTTAAAAGGACCAGGCTGGTGGTTTTGTTGAATATCCCACAGTCTGGGATTTGCATGATTGCTTCTTTGTGCTTAGAGTCAGATGAAATATTTTGGCAAAAATACAATAGAGATGAAGTTGTGTCCTTCCCATCAATCATATCAGGGCACATAGTGTCAGTTTGTCCCTTTATTGGTGATACTAAGTTGATCTCTGGGTAAGATGATGTTTGTCAGATCTCTTCCTTTATAAAGTTACCTTTCTACCATTGTAGTTAGTGCAAATGTGGGGTGATAAAGATGAGACCATGTGCATATATATCCCTTTTCTCCACCAACTTTCTTTTTTTAAAAAAAATATATTTTATTGATTTTTTACAGAGAGGAAGGGAGAGGGATAGAGAGTTAGAAATATTGATGAGAGAGAAACATCAATCAGCTGCCTCCTGCACACTCCCTTCTGGGGATGTGCCCACAACCAAGGTACATGCCCTTGACCGGAATCGAACCTGGGACCCTTCAGTCTGCAGGCTGACGCTCTATCCACTGAGCCAAACCGGTTAGGGCTCTCCACCAGCTTTCACCCAGTGATTTTAGCATTGTTGATGATCCTTTCTTTCCTTTTTATTAGTCTCTAAGTCTTGAATATATTTGGTGACTCTGCAGATGTGCAAAAATTCAGGGAGAAGCAGATAAATTCAGGGTCATTGGACAAAGTTTGTTCTTAGTGTAAAAGACCAAGTGCATTTCCTTTTTAAAAAATATTTAAATCGATTTGGAGGAGAGAGAGAGAGAGAGAGAGAGAGAGAGAGAGAGAGAGACATTGATTTGTTGTTACACTTATTTATTCATTCGTTGGTTGATTCTTGTATGTGCCCTAATCAGGGATCAAACCTGCAACTTTGGCATATCAGGATGATGCTCTGATCTACTGAACTACTCGGCCAGGGCCCTTTTTAAAATGATCACTTCAAACTTATGGATTTGACTGAACTACTGTTACAGTTCAATATCCATTATCATCATGTGTTTTGATGTTCAAATTATCCCAAATTTGGCAGTGGGATCCCCTTTGAGCTGGCTCCTGAGTCTTTTTGACATGGCTCCATCAGTCTTTGAACATTTCCTTGCTTTCTGGCAAACAAGATGTTCCAGGTTCTCCTTGTATTATTCCTGTCTCAGACCTGGAATTAGCCATTTCCCCCAAGAATCATTCCTTTTAGTGGAGAATGGTATTCAGATCTAGGGGATGGATGTACTCATTGCTGCTGGAGCATATAGTTTCTAGGTCTTTTCAGTGAACAGAACTAGATTTAATGTCTATGTATGTCGTGAGTCCATACTGATACATTAGATTGAAACCCGATCCTACAGCATTCTTCATCTTCCTCAATTCTCTATTTGTATGTACCTTAACGACCAATGAAAACCCTTGTCTTCTAAAATTACACAAAATAATATTGGACATTTTAGAATCACTAAACCTATAATACCTCTACCAACAATCTTTCTAAATAAAGTTTGTATTCTTTGAAGTTTTATTCTTGGCATATATCCTATTAAAGTTGTATAGTCAGAATGTTTTGTTCAAAAGGTGTATGAAGTAATTTTTGTGTGCTATATCATCAGTTTACTATATAGGTTTATTTTGTATTCAGATTTACGTTTTAAAAAATCCTTTTGTTTTCATTTTAATCATAAACATATTGTAAAACATTTTTGTGATTTATTATTTCGTGGTTTTCACTTGCATTTCTTTTACACATGTAGTTGGGCATTTTTTCATAAAACTTAATAGCTGTCTATATAGACAGGCATACCTCAGGGGTATTGTGGGTTCTGTTCCAGTTCACTGCAATAAAGCAAATATTGCAATAAAGCAAGGCATAATCTTTTTGCTGGTGGAGAGTCTTGCCTTTAATTTGTAAATACTGCAACATCTATGAAGCACAGTAGGTCAAGCACAGTAAAATGAGGTATGCCTGTACTTTTATGTGAACCATGTTTGTGTTTATTATCCACATTCCTATTGGGGTTTGTTTTTTTAATATTAGGGAAATTGGTCCTTTATCTGTGAAACTTTGTAAAAATTTTCTTCTGTTTTGTCTATAAACTTGTTTCTGGTGTAATTGAATTTATTATTATTATTTTTTTTGCAAATGGATTTTGAATCAGAGTTAGACTTTCCCCAAAACCTGGTTACAAGGGAATTTACCTTTTTTATTAAAGCACTTCTATAATTTCATTTTAAAAATTTTGATCTGATCTGTAATGTATTTGGAACTGGTTACTTTCTTTTTAAAAAATATTTTTATTGATTTCAGAGAGGAAGGGAGAGGTATAGAGAGATAGAAACATCAGTGATAATGAGTGTATCATTGATTGGCTGCCTTCTGCAGGGCCCACACTGGGGATCGAGCCTGAACCCAGGCATATGCCCTGATTGGAAATGGAACCATGAGCTCCAGGTTCATAGGTTGACGCTCAACACTGAGCCCATGCAGGCTGGGCTGGTTACTTTCTTTACAAATGGGTAACCAGCATTACTTATTTAAAAATTCATATTGTCCCCAGGGATATGAGATGCCACCTTTATTATATGCTAATTTCCATAAGTAATTGAGTCTTTTTGTACACTCTGTTTTCTGTTTCTGTTGTTCTATGTATTCTTGTGCCACCACACACTATTTTAACCCTTTGTACACCGTAAGTGTCTATAGACGCAAGTGGCGGATTTTTTAAATTAAATTCAAAATACCGTGGTGTGCGGGGATGGTTTCCGTTTGGGACGCATGGCAGTTAACTGGTTAATTATATTCATTCGAGGTCTTTTTAAGGTAGAGACTGCTCTGGGATGACTCAGAAAGCAAGAGTAAAATTGACACTGTGAGAAGAGTTCATAGGTGATTTACTTTCACGTCATCATAAGAGAAAGCGTGGCACAGGTTCTTTACTGCGTAAATGTCTCTGTTGGTTTAGTGTTGTTACAACATATTGCGTGTATATAGTTGCTGTTCTTCATAAAATGGAAATTAGGATGCTGCAATATCATAACTGGTAATCCTATTTTTTAAAGTTTAGTTTCCTTTTCAGATTCAGTATAGCACTAAAAAGGTGATCTCATGGAGACTGTTAGGCTAATTCCTTGCTTCCAGATGAACTTGATCTTTTTATTTCTGTGGGTAAAACAGAACCTCCCCCCACCTTTTAGGAAGTTTTTTATTCACACTAACAATAGCAATTAAACAGTCACACTTAGTACCTTATCCACTTATTTTCATCAGTTTTTGAAATAACATTCAGCTCAAGTTTTCCTGAATTCACGTTTTAAAAATTCTTCCCTCTCTACCTTGCATAAAGTTTCATGTTTTTGTATTTTGAATTCTTTAACATTTTTCTTCTCAAATTCTCATATACAGAGAGCAGGTGACTGGACTCTTTTTCATTTTGATTTTTGTCAGTGCATGTTTCTAAATAATTTATATTACAACAGGAAACGATAATAAAACACGCAACAAAGAAAAGAGGAATGTAAAGAAGAGTGTGGTGACAAAACCAAACAATATCAAGTCAATGTTCATTGCTAGTGCTGGGAAGAAAACTGGTGATGTGAGTTTTATGTTTTTCTTATATTTTTCCTTCTCTTTTGTGAAAATAATGATATTTGATTATACAGACAATAGGTGCTCTATATTTGAGCTCAAATATTTGAGTACTATTTTCCCAATTTCCATCACTAAGTTGGATGTAGATTTCTAGGTGAATTTAGACACCTCAGTGGTTGGAACTTGGAGATAGAAAAGAAAATTGAATAAAAAAGCTGAACTGACTGTAGTGATTTTAGTGATTAACAGGAGGATCATGGAGATAGAGGATGGGAGTTCTAGATTTGGGAGTTATGTATACGCAGATGGTTGTTAATATCTGTGACTAATGAGCACTGAGTAGATGAGCACTCAGAGTGAGGACTGAATAGGTTCGATTCTTCCTTTCATAGACACGTGTTCTGGGTGAAAATGGGAAGTTCAGGGATGTTTCATTCTACCTTCCTTTCTAACTTCCAGAAAGCTATAGATTTGTCCAAGGATGATCTGCTAGGGGACATTCTACAAGATCTAACCACTGAGGTAAGTGAATCTCTGGGGGTTATTAAATATGCAGGGGCCATTGGCTGAAGACATAGTTCAATAATTATACAAAAAAGACTATTGCCAGAATTTTAAAAAATGCAGCAACAACATCACCACCGCCACCACCAAAAACCCCCCAAACCAATGAACAACAACCCTTCAGATTGCTTTCTTCTCACCATTTTAGGTGAGAGTACTTTCCAGCTGTTACAAGCTATGCAGTCCTGTTGATCGAGCTGTGTGGGGGTGTGTTTGAGGTAGTAAGAATACACATACGAGTCAGCTTTGGGAATGCACTCAGTTGCTACAGTGCATGTTCCCAAAATAGATTGAGGCCTGTCAGTCTGTACAATTAGGCGTGAGATCCTTGTCTAGAATTGCCAGTGGGCACAAAGGAAGAGTCGGTGAGCTGTCCCTGATAGAACTCAGACAGGCTCAGCTGTTCTGGGAATTTGCTGTTTCACAAAAAACTAAACTCTGATTTAGAGGTGTGTGTCTTTCTAAATGACCCTTGATTAAAATGACATATACTAACATGTAGTTCTAGCTTGACAGCTTTTAAATATAATATTCTGGAAGGGTAAGGGAAAAGTATGTTAAGTTTTGATAAGAAAAAAATTGGTCAGCAGTGGATTCAATATCTATTCTGGGTTTCTAGTAAGTCTGTGGTAGTGTTGCTATAGTAACCGCAGTGCATGAACATAGATCCGTGGGGGGAGCAGGGAAGGAAAAATGCTTTGCTCTTTGGGCTTCAATGGGGGAAGAAATGTACTTTTTCTGTCTTGTGGTAAACCAAGCATGGCCATGAAGTGTGTCTTACCTCTCCTTTTAGACACCTCAAATAACTCCACCACCTGTAATAATACCAAAGAAGAGAAGATCCATTGGAGCTTCACTGAATCCTTTCTCTTTGCACACCCCTAAGGTAAAGTGTGGAAATACCTTCAAACTCGATGTATATTATTGCTTAAAATTTATTTTGTTGCTTTTCTATGTGAGCGAAATACCTTTGAATGTCTTCTTGATTTTTGTTTTAAATTAGGACTCCCATTTCATTATATAGTTTCATGTATTTCAAAAATAGCATGTGCCTGCTTTTGTCATAGTAAATTTTGTGGTAAGTAGCATGTGTTTATTATAGGTATTACAACTGTGCTAAATGTAATACTTTTCCTCCTGGAAACAAGCGTTTTTTTGTAAACCTAGGTAAAAGTAAAATAATTGAAGTTTTACATTAATAATACACAAAATCGTTTTATAAATGGGAACTGTCATTATCTCTGGGCAGGGCAGGACAGTGCATATTTTTAGTATGCAGGTCTAACTGACTAAACATTTAAAAACATTTACAGGTAGTTCCTACAGGAAAAACTGCTTCCCCTGTCTCAAAGAGGGAGCCTCTGTTAACTCCTATTCCTCTTCAACGTGCTGAATTTGCTGGTAAGTAAGATGTCAGGCAGAAGTACAAGAGTGTGGAGGAGTTGCAAAGTGCTGCCAAAAATGGAGGACCCAGGAAGGAGGAAGTGGAGGCGATTTTGAAAGTATTTGTGATAGCAAGTTTAAGTGTGGAAGATTTGAATTCATAGCAGTAAAAGTTACAAGGTACATCCGATTTGGAGGTTGACGAGATGCAAATACAGTGTGGGAAAAGAGTAGGTCCCTATGGTTGTGCTGGGGAGGCCTGTGTGCTCCGTAGCAGCAGTTTATGATGGGAATGTGCAATGATGCCTACAGGAGACCCAGCACCAGCAGCAGTGTGTACACACGACAAGAAGGAGTCAGGGGCAATAGATTTTGAAGATGGTGACTTTGATGAGCCCATGGAAGCTGAGGAGGTGAATGTGGAGCCCGTGGCTGCTAAGACCTGTGACCAAGCGAGTGAGCCAGCAGAGGTGGTGAAACCTGAGGCAGATCTTGGGAAAGGGACCACGCCCTGCTTGTAAGAGCATTTTATGACTTTTCTGGCAAGTAGTGCTACAATTGCTTTGTTCGATTTTGAAAAGTTTTTTGAAAATGTGATTTTTGCAGAGGAGGTTTTCTCCCAGATGTCTCTTGTTGGGACATTGATCAGGAAGATGACAGCAGTTTCTCAGCCCAGGAAGTTCAAGTGGATTCCAGTCACCTGCCACTGGTAAAAGGGGCAGATGAAGAACAAGTGTTTCAGTTTTATTGGCTGGATGCTTATGAAGATCAGTACAACCAACCAGGTAATCATACTGTATGTCTTTAGCGTGGAATAGCGCCTGTTCCTTAAATGCGTTAGTGATTGTAATTGGCACAGACTCTGCACTCACATACGTATATAGTAAGGGTGCATGAGGCACCTGAATGGAGAGGAGCTGTGTGATGTGAATAATCCTCAAAGATGCTTTTTCCCAAAACCAGTTAGTTATATATGGAATGTGTACTTGTAGTTTACCTTTGATGTATCCAAAGTTATAGTTAATATACTTTAAATGGAGATTGTCATGAATTTGTTCATTTATTCAGCAATTTAAACCCAGTTTTGTGTGCCAGGCACTGAGATGGGGTGACCAGGCTGGACAAATTCTTTATCCTAATGGAACTTACATTCTAGTGGGGTGGGAGCAAGTAGAGGGGAATAGGCAATAAATAAGATGAGTTGATTAATGGTTTAAAGACAGTTAGTTGGGGGATGGACTTGGAAGGCCTATCTAAGGAGATCACCATTGGGCTAAGATTTGAGGCACGTGCAGATCTGAAGAAAGAGCATTTCAGCCTGACGAACCAGTAAGCACAGGCCTGGAGGGAGAAGGGAGGCGGCTTGTTGGTTGCAGCATAGTAATCAAGTGACGAGATTGGTAGAAAATGAAGTTGGAGAAAAAGGCCTAGGGTAGATGATGAAAAACCTTGAAAGCCATATTAAGGAGTTTAGGTCTTCTTTCAAGAGCCATGGGGAGATGATGGAAGATTTTAAGTACCAGCAGGATGGGTGGGATGGTGTTCTCATGGTTGGGCATACATTTCAACAGGAACCCTCCAATTTGTGTGGAGAATAGCGCTTGAGCGTGTGTGTGTGTGTGTGTGTGTGTGTGTGTGTGTGTGTGTGTGTGTGTGTGTGTGTTTGTGTGTGTGTGTGTGTGTTGGGGCTGGAATGGGGTAGTGGAAAAGTGTAGAAGCACTGGAGATCAGTCAGTGCAGGACAGGTGTGTGGTGGAGAAAAGTGAATGCATTTAACATGTATTTTGACATGAACTTGTTGATGGATTGATGTGAGGGTTGACAGAGAGGAGGGATGAAGATTGATTCCCAGGTCCTTCTCCGAATGAGCTGATACTATGAATTCTGACTCACAAAAGCCAGGAGGTTCTCCAGTTTCCTTTTGTGCTCCTTTGAGCCCTTCTTCACCACAGGGTGGGGCATGACAAAAATCTGTTGGATTAATAGAAAATACACCCTTAAACAGAGTGACTTTTATTCAGACCCATTTCTGCATCTGAGGGTAGAAGCAAACTATTTTTCAAAATGGTTTCCTGGAGGCTGCATCCAATGAAAATGGAGTGTAGATGTCAGTGAAGCAAGTGAATGAGTAAGAAGAATAAGTATTAATTGTCGAACTTGAAGGCCAGATTTACCTTTAAGATAATCAGGCATTGACTTCAACTGGAAAGACCTTAATGGTCTCTCAGAGGGGAAACAGAAGCGGTAATATGTTTCAGCTTATCGAATATGTAGAAACTCTTGCAGAGCCGCTTGAGTAGCAAACTGCCATGTATTAGTTCCTTAGGTAAAGATATAAGCAGTCTTAGAAATGGTATCATATCTGCTTTAGCTAGGGAAAGTCAGTTTGGTTAGACCCTGTCACCTCTTTGACTACCTCTTTGTTACTTGCCAGTGGGAGGTAGGCTGGCAGGTGTGACTACATGAGACTGAGCAAATATTTCCCATCCAGTGCGCAAGCCCAGGTTGTCCCATTGTACTGCTGCAGGGGACACCATTTTCACATGTGCTTCATAGGACCTCTGGAGCATGGCCGTGTGAGTGGTACTCACTAGAGTATCACATGGTGGGCCTGCCCTTCCCAGTACTACTGTCTGTGCTTTGCTGTATCTGCTTGATGTTAGATTTGATTCTCTGTGTTGGTTAATGGTCCAGTCAAAACCAGAAATGTGGGAGGCAGCTTTGATTCCCCCTTTTCCTCACTTCTTCATCAAGTCTTATTAGTTTCCTTTCCTAAAGTAGACGAGGTGTCTTGTCTTTCTCCTCACAGTTCCCACCTCTGATCCCTTCTTGCCTACATCACACCAGCTTTCTAACCCCTCAGTTCACATTGTGGCCAGAAGGGTAACTCTGACCGTGTCATTTCCTTATTAAAATACAGCCCCAGCCCTAGCTGGATTGGCTCAGCCTGCCGACTGAAGGGTCCCAGGTTCGATTCTGGTCAAGGGCGCATGCCTAGGTTGTGGGCTTGATTCCCAGTAGGGGACGTGCAGGAGGCAGCCAATCAATGATTCTCTCTCATCATTGATGTTTCTATCTCTCCCTCTCCCTTCCTCTCTGAAAACAATAAAGATATGTTTAAAAAATAAAAAATAAATAAAAAACAACCTCATTGGTAATTGCTTATAACATAAAAGTTCAAGTTTCTTAGCAAGGCTTCCGATGCCTGCCATGCATGACTTTTGTGCCCTAGAAATAGCTCCCTGTCTGTGCCTGATGCTCTTTATACCTTGTCCATTTATTCATTGTGTTTGACTGGAATGCCCTCATGTGACTCAGCTCGTGTCATCTCCAGAAAGTTTCCTAATCCTCCACACTGGCCCCAAGAGCCCTTTCTCTGTGACCATATCATACCCTTTTCCATCATAGCATTTGTCATATTATTTTGAAAATATCTGATTCTGTGTTTTTGTTTCCCCTAAAGCCTTTTAACTCCTGGAGGCCTGGGACCTTTTATTTCCAGCTTTTAGTGTGATGCCAGGCATATAATAGGTGTTTAATAAATGATTATTGAAATAAACTGCAGAGATTGACAATCCTGTAGACAGATACACAGGAAAGGTTTCAGAGATCCAGAGTTGCATTCACTACTATACTGAGTTTGCCTCTTGAAGCCTTATAGCAGCATGGTGTAAGAATAGGTAGCATAGTCCTGGCTGGTTTTGTACAATGGTTAGAGCATCAGCCCATGCACTGAAGGGTTGCAGGTTTGATTCCTGGTCAAGGGCATGTACCTGGGTTGTGGGGTTGCTCCCTGTCCCGGGTAGGGTAGGGGCGCTTACAGGAAGCAACTAGTCATGTGTCTCACATCTATGTTTCCCTCCCTCTCTCCCTCCTTCCCTCTCTCTGAAAAGCAATGCAAAAAGTATCCCCAGGTGAGGATTAACCATAACAAAAAGAATGGGTAGAACAAAAGTAGATGGTGCACCCGCCCCAGGTTAATTCACATATAAAGCATCAGATTGCTAGTGTCAATTGCCAAGGATTACAACCTTAAGGAATAACAATCCTCTTTCCTGTGTGAAAAGGAGTATATTATTTCCATCTTTTGTTTACTGGTTAATACTCTTATTAAAAAACAGCATTGCTTTACAGTCTTGAGCTACATTGTCCACTGTGATAGCCACTAGCCACATGTAGCTCTTTAAATTGAAATCAGTTAAAATGAAATAAAATTTAAAATTCAGCTTCTCAGCCAATAGCCACATTTCAGGTGCTCAATAGCCACATATGGCTACAGGGGTGGGCAAACTTTTTGACTTGAGGGCCACAATGGGTTCTTAAACTGGACCAGAGGGCCGGAACAAAAGCATGGATGGAGTGTTTGTGTGAACTAATATAAATTCAAAGTAAACATCATTACATAAAAGGGTACGGTCTTTTTTTTTTTTTTTTTTAGTTTTATTCATTTCAAACGGGCCGGATCCGGCCAGCGGACTGTAGTTTGCCCACGGCTGGTAGTAGCTACCATATTCATGGATGTCACAGATACAGACAGAACAATTCCCCCAAAGCCTTTTTTGACTACCTCTTTGTTACTTGCTATTGGAACTCCTGGGGGAGGGGGGGAGGCTTTTATTTCCAGCTTTTAGAGCAATGCCAGGAAGTGCTGAAATTTCTTTATGAGAATGAAACATCGATTGCCTGCCTCCTGCACGCCCCCTACCTGGGATTGAGCCTGCAACCTGGATATGTGCTCTGACTGGGAATCCTTTCAGTGTACTGGATGACACCCAACCGAGTCACGTAGGCCTGGCAGTGCTGACATTTCTATCGGCTAGTGCTAGTCTGTATCGTAATAGATATCGGAGGTTAAAATTGAGGCACTGAAGCACAGGTATATTTGCGAAGCAACCAATTTATACTATGTATTGTTGAATTCCTGGTACTAACCCATAGTCTTGGATAAGCCTTTTCAACCACCCTTGGGAAATACTTTGCAATTGAAAGAGGTACTTGTCTGTCATTGGTCTGTCTTCCAAATGCTAAGGTAAAAGGAATTTCCTAGTGCTGGATAATGCCTTAGAGATCTTCTAGTCTAGTAATTCACTTATAGAGGAGGAAGCTGAGGTTCTGAAACTGAAGTGGTCAGCTCTTCAGCAGCAAAGTTCTGGGCTTCTCACCCTCAGACCTGCTGCTCTGCTACTTTTCAAGTTGTGTCCTCGTGATCGATGCCAATGGGTTAAATAAGACGGCTTTTAAAGAGTCCTTTAATCTCAGAGGGTTGAACAGTTTCATCTTGATCACTGAGCCTTGGTGAAATCAATGCTGCTAATAAAAACGAAGTACTCCCATAGACCCTGTTATTGTTCCTCAGTTTCTTACAGATTCTAAATAAGTCAGTTGTTGCTGAATGCTCCATAATTATGAAAAGAATCTTACTCTTTGCATATGGGAAGATATCCTGTCTTCATTATGACTTTTTAAAGGTTGAATAATCCTGACTGCACCTGGTTTCAGCTAGTTACTGGGGGAGGGGGTGGAATCTTTGTTTACCATGATCTTTTTGTGGCAAATGAGGCATAAACAGTGTCAAATGTGTTGCATGAAGTGTGATATTAGTTTGACTGTAAAATGAGCTATTTGAATCTTTGAATCCAATATTAGGGCCTTTATTTTTCTTTGCTTGGAATTTTGTTTTTTTTTCATCTCTAACTGTTATAAGGATGACTTTTAATTTTCTGCACTACTGAGATTTTTTCTTTTTAATCATCGACACAGTCCCCCCTTCTCTCACCCCAACCCCCCCATCTGTCTCTTTCCCCCCAGATGAAAATCACACAACTCTTAGAATTTTAATCATCTGCAGAAATGAAAATTCTTAGATGGTCTTATTTCTACTAGAACGAGTGACAAAAGGAAGCACTGATGAGCTATCTTGTGAAACTGGAGTAATTAGCCTTATGTACAGTATAGCCTTTAAATATGCCAGAATTTTCTTAATGTCTCAGGCAAATGGCTGTGTTGAATAACTGTGTTGGTTACTGCTGTCTAATTATTCATGGAGTCCAGAATTTAGCACAGTGATAATCTCGTAGTTTGACTAACAAATCTCTGGAGTCCTATCTTGATGGCCAGTTTTCATGAACAATGAATTGATGTCTAGAAAGGCTTTCTTTGACTTTGTATTATATATTACAGAGGGATCGCAAAAGGAGTGTGTCTGCTGAGTTGGTTATTAGCCCATTTGTTGAACTGAAATAGAAGAGAGGAACATTATAAACACTACCTAGCTAGGTGTCTTAAGTCTGTGAAGTCAAAGGGGTGAAATAGTAGATAGTACTTGAACCCTATTATGAGACATTTATTATTATATGGAATAAGATATATGAGAGAAATTGTTTTGCCCCAAACACAATTTTACATATGGGAAAATACTGAGGTACCGTACATAGTTATCCTTACACATTAATGTTAATTTTTATCAGTAAATACAGTGCTAAAAAGGAATTTAGCATTCTCGAAGTTCTCACAAGAGGTTTAAATATGAGATTTGTTGGACAGTAGTTTGCTTTTTTGTTTCTTTTACTCTGGGGAATCCTGGTTTGGGGGAAAATGTATTTTGTGTTTTTTACCCAACATTGACTTAGGATGGCTCCCTGATTCCCCAGGGGTTCTACACTGACCTGGGGTGTCTCAGTAGTTCCCCAGTGTGTCTACTGAGGCCTGTAATAGCTCCCTAATAACCAAGGTTTGTCTCTATTTACCTAGATGTCTCCCTACTTTTGGAAAAAATGTTTACACCAAGAATCACTCTGTCCTCCTACTGGTCATAGGTTTTACCAATGTGGTATTGTCATATGGCATAAGTACTGAAAAAAGGAACTGGTCTTGGGGACTGGACATCAGATATAAATTTGCTGTAAAAATAATTTACCATGAAGACATAAATGTGTGGACATGTTCAGTCTTTGTAGTGCCCCTTTAATGTGATGTAATTGAAATGTTTCTTTTTTCATGTTTTTTTCTTATTCTTTTAGGTGTGGTATTTCTGTTTGGCAAAGTTTGGATCAAATCTGCTGAAACCTATGTGAGCTGTTGTGTCATGGTGAAAAACATTGAACGAACGCTATACTTCCTTCCCCGTGAAATGGTAAATGTTAGTGATTAGCTTCTAATCCTAAGTGCATTCTGTGTTCTGCCGGCTACCTCCTGCATGTCCCCCACTGGGGATCGAGCCCGCAACCTGGGCAGGTGCCCTGCCCAGAAATTGAACCATGACCTCCTGGTTCATAGGTGGACGCTCAACCACTGAACCACACTGGCCGGGTGTCCACCAGCCCTATTCTTCAACAGGGCTATGAATTAGCCACAACCTTGATGCTTTTTCTTGCTGTCTGCCTAGTCACCACTGTTTGGCAGCGGCTCCATTGGAAGTTGGGCAAAGTAGAGAAATGAAATAAAACTCTGTTTGCAACTTGTTGGAGTGTGAAAGAGTATAACATTGTCTGAGTTTTAGTATGTGATGCTGCCTTTCCCCCAACTTCTCATTTCCATAGTAATGACAGCTGGGAGTATATGGCTCTAAAATGTGGCATGGAGTTTGACCCAGTTTTCATGCTTTTGTTGTATAGGCAACAGTATCATTTCATCCACAGCCATTTAACAGGGTCAGTTCCATTTGCTTCTCCTTTTTTATTGGGACTTAACATCCACACTCTCCTCCCCATCTGAGTTGAACTATGAATATTCTTGGTCAGTATTTACAACACTTATCCCATTTTGTAGGATTGACCAATCGATCATCTTTATCTCTGGTTTGCTTTTATGATGCCATTGGGAGGAATTGGGCATTGGGTTTAGGACATTTTTGGGTGTGTTTACATATTTGAACTCACTTGTAAGACTGTTCTGTTACATATTTAAATGGGGGAAGATGAAAATTGATTTAGATTTGGGTTTCTGGTGGTTGAAAGATTTATTTACAGATACTCTTTTTCCCCCCCTCCCCTTTCCTCTCCATGGGAGAGCAGAAAATTGATCTAAACACAGGGAAAGAAACAGGAACTCCAGTTACAATGAAGGATGTTTATAGTGAATTTGATGAGAAAATAGCAACAAAATATAAAATTATGAAGTTCAAGTCCAAGGTTTGTATTTGGTGATAAATTTTTCCAGCTTTAATTATTAGTTGATTGTTGTTTTCTGATTTAGCAAATAGTTGTTGCATATCTTATTTGTGCAAACTGCCCTCTGTGTGGCTATAATTCATTGAATAGAAATTTCATAGTTAGCAATGTAAAACCTTGTTGGATTTGTAAAAATTTTTACTTCTCTTTATACTGCTTATAAAATAATCACTAATTTGCATAGAAAGAGCACTCATAGCAAAGTAATTGCTTCCAATAATTAAAGCATATCTTGTGATCTTATTCCCAAATGGAGAAGAACTGGTTCTGATCTTGTTTGTATTAATTATTGCCAAGTTGTCTTAGAAGGTTAAGTGAGGTTTTATCTTTAAAAATTAGGGACTGTGATGCTATTCTGATACAATAAAATCTTCTGTTCCTGTGATACATATTGATCAACTGTGAGATATTGACTTTGTGAGATATTGATGCTTTTGGCCATCATCATGGGGGCTGTAACTCACTCAACGTACTGGCTATTAACATACTGGCTATTAATAGTAATTGCAATAAAGGGAGGGTTGAGTTGCTGAAGATATGACTAAAGGTCTTAACTATTTGAGCTTTGAATTATGGCTGATGGATCAAGTCTCTAAAATTCTAAAAGCAGTGTGGTGTAATGGTGAAGAGCATAGGTGCTGGGCAATACACCTTGTGCTTCTAAGTCCTAGCCTTATCGCTTCCTAACTCCAGGGTCGTCACAAGAGCTATTTCAAGAGTTGCTGGAAAGGTTAACTTGATTAATTCATTTTAGGTTATTAAAACAGTACTTGGTACATAGCAGGCACTCAGTAAATATGAGCTATAATTATAATACTAATTATTAATTTTTCTAGCAAGATGGGGTTGCTTAATATTAAAGAGTAGCAGATTATTTAATGCATTAAAATTACAAAATTTTTTAATGTTTATTGACCTTGAATGCAAATATTTCAAGTTCTATAATGTTTAAGAGAAGTCTTTTTAGCATTTAGCTACTGGGTGTTTTAGTCTTAGTTGAAAGGGGAAACAGGTGCCGCATTGGCTTTATTTACCTCTGTGTTCCATAAGGATGTTAGATTCCTAATGATTAAATGCAGGGACATGCATTGTGTATGTAATGCTTGTCAATTTATTTTGTGAAGGTTTTGTCTAAATGATTTTAAAATATTTGCTTACCCAGATAGTAGAAAAGAACTATGCTTTTGAGATACCTGATGTTCCAGAAAAATCTGAATACTTGGAAGTTAGATACTCGGTAAGTCAAACAAAGAAAATTACTGGGTTTTGGTTGAAAATGACACTGTTCTATTTTTGAAATTTCAATTGGCTTTCAATTAGTATTGGCAGAGCTCCTCAAGCCGACAGTTCATGGAGGTGGACTCATAGTAATGAATAATTAAATTAAAATGGATAAAAATTTAAATACATAGACTACAAATTGTACTGCTTTTCTCTGCATCTTTATTTTTTTAAGAAAATATATTTTATTCATTTTTTACAGAGAGGAAGGGAGAGAGATAAAGTTAGGAACATCGATGAGAGAGAAACATCGATCAGCTGCCTCCCGCACATCTCCCACTGGGGATGTGCCCGCAACCCAGGTACATGCCCTTGACCGGAATCGAACCCGGGACCTTTCCGTCCACAGGCCGACGCTCTATCCACTGAGCCAAACCGGTTTCGGCTCTCTGCATCTTTAAATAAATAAATTGAAACTGCAGAACTGTTTGTTAAGTAGAACAAATGCCACATGATGGAGTTTACCATCATTATTCTGTTGAAGTGTTTCTTCTGAGCAGTGGAAAGGTGAGAGATGAGAGCGTCAGTACTGTTACTATAGTGCTGCTCTTGTTCCCAGGACAGGTAAGGTCATGGTTATGGGCTATTAATTAATTAACTAGACCTTAACCTCTTTTTACTTTTGATATAGTGATCCCACATGTTGGAAAAGGGAAACTTTTAAGAAATGTTTCTGACAGTGGTGATGAAATGTACCATGCAAGCATTTTGAATGAGTCCCATTCTCTTGCTTTTATTCCCCTAATGCAATGGTACTATTTGGCTGTTTTTTTTTATTGTTGTTTTTTTTTTTATCAGTAAGGCATGTATGATTCTGGACAGAAATCCTCTTTTGGGGAGCTTCTTGGCCTATTTTTCTTCTAATGGATGTCATCAAGATGCATTATTTTGTCATTGTGAATTGTTTTTGTTTCCTACTGTGAATTGTTTTGGATTTCATTTGTGGCAAATTACATTCCATATATATAAAAGGAGTTTCTTCTGGTACTTCGTAGAGAGGCTTTTGTTTATTTCAAATATAGACTTTGGAAAATGTGAAGGAATAGTTTTAAACAAAAAAGATTTTTTTTTCTTTTTTGCCTTTTTCAGTCTGAAATGCCACAGCTTCCTCAGGATTTGAAAGGAGAAACTTTTTCTCATGTATTTGGGACTAACACATCCAGCTTGGAACTGTTCTTGATGAACAGAAAGATCAAAGGACCTTGTTGGCTTGAAGTTAAAAATCCACGTAAGGAAAATTTTACTTTCAGAATGCTAAGTAAATTGCTGATAGATGTGGTTTTTAAAAGGGAATTTAGGGAATTGGTCTGTTTATTTCAGTGTGCCCACTTCCTTTTTTATGTATTTTTCCTCAAGGTTTTCCTTGAGTGAGGACAGGGAATATGTTTAGAATAATTTTATCACTGTAATGCCTGTCAGTGTAATCAGAGAGAGGCCTTAGTTAGCCCAGGTGGCAGTTGGTCGATCCCTCATTGGGCTGCTGTCAATGTGGACTTCCAGCCTGGCTGATGTGGCCCACCTCCTCTCCCTAGTTAACTGCTAACCTCTGAAGGAGGGGGAGTACCACTGTCCAGTGTGGATAGTGCTTAGTCTCTTATCTGATGTTTTTCGGTATTTGCATCTGTGATGCTCTGTTTTGTCTTCACAAATCTCTTAAAAATGTTTTGTGATTTCTCCAAGGCAGTGGTTTTTATTTCATTTAAATTTATTTTATTTTATTAAAATTCATTTTTATTGATTTCAGAGTGGAAAGGAGAGGGAAAGAGAGATAGAAACATCAATGATGAGAGAGAATCATTGATAGGCTGCTTCCTGCACACCCCCCCACCAGGGATGGAGCCCACAACCCAGGCATGTGCCCTGACTGGGAATCGAATTGTGACCTCCTGGTTCATAGGTTGATGTTCAACCACTGAACCAAGCCGGCTGGGCACGTTTCTGTTGTTTTTTTTTTTTAAACCTATTTTGGGTCCTGGAAAATCTGATGGAGGCTGTAGACCTGTTTCCCAGGCAGACGAACATATGTGTACACACACACACACACACACACACACACACGGATTTGCATACAATCCAATAGTGTGGTTTATTGTTACTTAAATGTTATAAGACATTGTTATTAGAAGATGGGATTGAAGATTTTTCTCAGTTAATCACAAATGTCTTAATTGTAGTTTTTTTTTTCTTTTTCCATAAATGGCTTTTGCTGTGTTGTGTTTGTTCTCTTTTAGAACTCTTAAATCAGCCAATCAGCTGGTGTAAAGTTGAGGCAATGGCTTTGAAACCAGACCTGGTGAATGTAATTAAGGATGTTGGTCCTCCCCCTCTTGTGGTGATGTCTTTCAGCATGAAGACAATACAAAATGCAAAGACACATGAAAATGAGGTAAAAAAAAATAGGACAGATTTTGTATGTATGCCTTAGATGCAAATACTTGCCTGAACTTATACAGCTTTTCTGCAAGGGAAACTTGTTCTTTTTGAAGAGCAAAGAATACTAATTCACTACCAAACTCTTTTAAAAGACTTAAATTGATGACTTGTTTATTTTTGGGTTTTAAATTATTTTTATTTTGGAGAACTTTAAATAGACATACAATAATTTAATGAACTCCCATATACCAATCAATTATATTCAGCAATTAGCAAGATTTTGTCACACCCCCTCCTTTTTTCCTCCTGAAGTAGTTTAAGACTAATCTCTGACATTTGTGTCATTGTATCTTTCAAAGCATTCATACTTTCCTATATAATACCATTAATCACCTAAAAACATTAAGTGATTCTTTGATATCATCTAAAATATCCAGTCCATAGTCACATGACTCCTTTTCTCCAAAATGCCTTTTAGTGTTGGTTTATTTGAATCAGGATTCATACAAGAGTCACAGATGGTGTTTAATTTTTATGTCTCTTGAATCTCTTAAACAGGAGCAGCTCCCCCAACCCCATACAGTTTTTTTCCCCCAGTGATTTTGACTTATTGAAGAATAACTTGTTGGTTGTCTCATAGAACACCCCATTTTCTGTTTTTGTTTGGATTTATTCCTCTATACCAGAGGTTGGCAAACTATGACCTGTGGGCCAAATCCAGCCTACCACTTGCTTTTGTAAATAAAGTTTCTTGGAATATAGCTATTTTATTCATTTACATATTATCTGCAGATGCTTTTGCACTACAGAGGCGGAGTTAGTAACCATGCCAGAGACCATAAGCCCTGCGAGGCCTACAGTATTTTCTATCTGGCTCTTTATAGGAAAAGCATGCAACCCCTGCTTTCCTAATAAAATGTTTAAAGCATTCATTCATATGTACTAAAATCTTTATCTTTTAATATTCTTGATGGTTTTGTTGAGAATGCAGAATACATAGTAGGTGTTTGATAAGTGATTTCTTTTCCTCTTTTTTTTGCAGGTTATTGCTGTGGCAGCTTTGGTTCATCATAGCTTTGCATTAGATAAAGCACCGCCACAGCCTCCATTCCAGTCACACTTCTGTGGTATGTATTTTTAAAGCTGGTTTACTAATGGCTTGATTTTAGTTTTTCTTTTTTCTTTTTCTCCAACTGTTGGATCACTAACTTGTTTTTTAAAATGTTTTCAAAAGTAGTGAGTGTTTTATTGGATTGGTTGCCTCTTATTCAGCTGGTTTATTTTGTTCTAAGAGAAGTCAGGAGGCAGTTTGATAACTTTTTCTGTTCCAATGGTTATTCTATTGGGATGGAGTTTTTTTTCCTGGTTCAAACTTATGCTTTAACTACTTTCTTTTCATGGTGTCATTCTACCAACCCATCACAAAAGTCTGTTTGTTTTGGCTATTCTTTTGAGGTTCAACAACATGACCAATGGAAATTTTTGATTCTCTTTACTCTTTAGAGATTGGGGGAAATTTATATTTAAGACAGTTTCCATTTGGAAACACTCAGTGTATGTACACTTGAAATCGGCTAAGATGTGTGTTGAATCTTTATTTTTCTTCATTTTTACAGTTGTGTCTAAACCAAAGGACTGTATTTTTCCATATGCTTTTAGTGAAGAAATAAAGAAAAAGGTAAAGGAAATTATTTATTTCTTTTAAATATGAAGCATTTATTTGTTTAGATTGAAAAAAAGGAGGATGGTATGGATTAGTAGAAATAGGCTATTTTACGTTAATCGATTGTATCTATTCTTGGTACATCATACTATGACATTGACCCATTAAAATGTATTAGAAATGTAAAACTAAAAACATTGTTTAGCAATGTTTAAATGTTTCACCACCTGAAAGTAGTGGAATTCTACAGTGTATGAAGTTCAAACCCTCCTTTAGATAGCTTAATAGGAAGCTTTTCCAAAACTGCATGATCAGGTGATTACTGTTTTGGGAAAGTGTAGGGCAGAGTGCTACACTTCCCCTTCACCTTCCCCTGCCCAGCTTAAAGGAAGTCAAGTGTAGTTGGAAACACTGTGGATATTAAATGGGACAGGTATTAGAAAGGTTGATGTGGGCTTGTCCCAATAGATTAGTGATTTCTAAACTCCCAGTATACTCCATTAAGAAGTTTACTCCCACTATACCCATGGGTCCTTAACAAAATGGGTGGGGGTGGATTGGGGAATTGGATAATGTAGTAAGTTTTTCACAAAAGTAAATGTACTTGAGCCCTAGATGGTTTAGCTCAGTGGATAGAGCGCTGGCCTGCAGACTGAAGGGTCCCAGGTTCAATTCCAGTCAAGGGCACATGCCCGGGTTGTGGGCTCGATCCCTAGTAGGGGGTGTGCAGGAGGCAGTGATCAATGATTCTCTCATCATTGATGTTTCTATCTCTCTTCCCTTCCTCTCTGAAATCAATAAAAATATATTTTTTTAAAAAGTAAATGTATTTGATGTAAAATATTTCTTTTTGAGAGCATATGTTTTTTCTTTTATGAAATGATGGTGTTGGTAAATTTATAGGTTTTTTTTTAATGTTCTCACTTGACAAAATTAAAAGTTAGCAACCTATCAGGTTCTACTTATTTTATTTTTAAATATATTTTATTGATTTTTTACAGAGAGGAAGGGAGAGAGATAGGGAGTCAGAAACATCGATGAGAGAGAGACATCGATCAGCCGCCTCCTGCACATCCCCTACTGGGGATGTGCCCACAACCCAGGTACATGCCCTTGACCGGAATCGAACCTGGGACCCCCCAGTCCGCAGGCCGACGCTCTATCCACTGAGCCAAACCGGTTTCGGCAGGTTCTACTTATTTTAAGTTGGCTTGAGAAGTCCAGTAGCCTGGTGGTACTGTTAGACCAGGCTGTTATTTGTGAAGTGCCCTGAATTACCTATCCAAGTAGAAATAACCATGAAAATTCATTCCATTAGAGTCAAACTGATATTTTTTTAGTCAAACTAAGTATAGAAAACATACAGCCTTCAACTTTCATTTTAGGAGAGTCTTAAGAAATGGATCTTTTGAATGCTTGATTTATGGTTAGTAATCCAAGTGGAAGCCTTTTGTGTGAAGATAAGTTTTATTTATATTTAAGACACTTGTAATTCTTAAATGCACGTTTGCGTTTAGTCTAGTTTCTTATTTATACGTTCTTACACCACTATTTGATATTAGTTTATACAGTCCTTGGAACTTCTTTGTGTGGTAAATACATAAACAGTGAAGTCTAAGAAAGTTGGTACTCTGATTCATGTGCTATAAAATGTGTCCAGATGACAAGTGTGTCCCTGTGGAGGGACATCTCTGCACTTGATAATGCTCAACACTTAAAAATTTTTTTTCATTCACACTCTTATTACCAATATAAGCTCCTCAGAGACTTTATGCAATTAAGCAAAACCTATAATCAGGAATTTTATTGCTGCATTTAGTTTTGAGCTGGGTAGTTTCTTTTAACCCTAAGAAATCTTACCCTAGCTGAGCAAGGAAGCAAGATATAGTACTTGAGAGTAAAGACTGACTGGTTTGTTTGTTTTTTATCTAACAGAAAGTGAAGGTTGAGATTGCTGCAACTGAGAGAACACTGCTAGGGTTTTTCCTTGCAAAAGTTCACAAAATTGATCCTGATATCATTGTGGTAAGTAGTAGTTTGATCATTTCATGGGGAAGCTCTTCATTCCTTAGTTATTTTAGTTTGATTTGATTGGCTTTTTTTTTTTGAGCAGCAAAGAATCATTTCAGAGTGAAAGAACCCTATAGATTGGAGGGAATTGCTGTACTTCCTGCTAACAGAAAGGGGGGAATATCCCAGCCCACTACAAGATAGTATTTTTCCTATAATAGAAAGGCATTCTGAATTATTACAGAAGTTTATGCTAATCCGGTTGCATTTAGAGACCACCAGCCTGTAAGTTAATAAACTTGGGTCAACTGTTGGTATTTCCAGAATTTTGGCATAGTGGTCCAGCTGTATAGCGACCACAGGAGTTAATTCACTTGGTTTGGTGCCAATCTCCGAAGTGTAAGTCTTTGAAGTTTATGAGCTCAGTGGACCTCTTTGATATATTTCTTTGAGAGCTCATGGCCAGGGATCATTTTTTCTCTTGATGACTGGGTATGCTCCCATGAGGTAGCAAGAGGTAATAAGTCATTGAGTTATCTTTGCCCCAATTCTTTTCTTTAATTTTTTTTAACTTTCAATGTTCATTTTTTATTGGTTTCAGGTGTACAGCTAAGTAGTTAGACAATCAAATACTTTGCATAGTGTCCCCCTTGATAGTTCCCGTACCCACCTGGCACCATACATAGTTATTACAATATTATTGACTATATTTCCTACGCTTTACTTATATCCCTGTGACGATTTTGTAACTACTACAAATATGTACTTCTTAATCCCTTCAACTTCTTTCACTCAGTTGCCCAACCCTCTCCCCTCTGGCAGCCAACAATTTGCTCTCTGTGTTTATGTGTCTCTTTCAAGTTTGCTTGTTTGTTAATTTTGTTCTTTAGATTCCACATGTAAGTGAAAGCATATGTTATTTGTCTTTCTCACTGGCTTATTTCACTGAGCATAATACCCTCTTGGTCCATCCCCGGTGTCACATTTGCCCCAATTCTTAAGAATCATAAAGCAACATTTTATGTTTCTTCTGGCCTTCCTTAGTTTGTTGGCTCCTTGATAGGAATCCTTCCTTTTGTCTTTTTTTCTGAATTTGGGAGGGAAGAAGGATATAAATGCTTATATTTTAAATGTGCTATTGGTAATATGATTACATGGAAGGAAGCCTTGCAAACATGTTCGCCATATATTTCTCTGCATTCATTTTTGCTCTTGGACACCTTTCCTGACAATGTGTAGCCAAAGTACCGAGAGTCTATAGGTTGTTACCAGGGTCTCTCCACCCACTTCCCTTACGGTGTTTTAGGACCCACCTTGAAAGTGTCAGGAAGATTCTGTTCACAGTGCCCTACTGTGCTTCTCTGGCTTAGCACTAGACCCTCACTCAGTCTCCACTAGCAGTCTCTTTCTTGGGCCCCAAGAGATGCCATGGTGCCTAGGGTAGCTGGGGTGCCATAGGGTATTAGAGTCAAGTCTGTGATTGAGAAATCCAAACTGATGTAAGAGAGAATCCCGACATGGGTTTGAGTCCCTAATTCCAGGCATGATAATTTGGAAATGAGACATCCTCACGTCCTTTGGGTGTCTTAGACAAAATTGCTATAAGTATATAGCAGTATATATTTTTAATTAAAATTAATAACTAATCTATTGATCTGATTTATTTTAAACTTCATCTAGTTTTTTAATAAGTAAAGGCAGTGAACCATATTATTCACATGATGGAAATTATCACCGTAGACATGGAAAATTTGGTTACATTTTTGAGGTATTCTTTATTTGGTATAGTATTGTGTCCTTGTTTTTTTTTTTTACAAGTTTCTTATTTGAACAATTGAGTGGTATTTACTGTGTTGCACATTGCTGAAGAGTCTAAATCAGTAGTGTTTGAACTCAGTTCTTTAGGAAGAAACTAGATGCAGTTCTTGAGCTTTCTAGAAGTCTGTGTAAATGCTATACAACACAAACAGGTTCTTGATTTTTAAAGTAGTAAAATGGAATTGTTTGAATATAGCTTTTACTGATCATGTAAAAAGTGTGGACATTAAAACTTGCCCTTGCCTCCGAGACTGTGAGGCATGAGCTGCAAATTAAAAGACATTATCTGAACCTTGCATCAATTAGGATGAGATAAAGTTTATTTCAGCAATCTGCTTAGCAGCCTTGTGAATGTCAAGGCTAATGAATGCTGCTGATGAATAAGTTCCTGAAGAAGAAAGGATCTCAACCGGAGGTAAGCTCATGATGCCTTCAATTAGAGACCAGAAAAAGAAAGGGCAAAGAAATTCTATGCATATGAAGATAAATCCTCTAATTTGCATTTGATATGTTATTGGCTGTCTTCTTTTTCTGCCTAGGGTCATAATATTTATGGATTTGAACTGGAAGTGTTACTGCAGAGAATTAACGTTTGCAAAGTTCCTCACTGGTCCAAGATAGGTCGACTGAAGCGATCCAATATGCCAAAGCTTGGGGTAATAATAATTTTCAAAATCTTGCTTTCTTAATTTGACTTTTTATATGCTTTGACTAGGAATTGGCTGTCTTGTGGTATGACATTTTAACTTTGGCACTACACATCTTTTCCTTTGAATCTAGCATTTTATTGGTAAAAGCCACTGCCTAGTTCTTTATTTTATTTTCTTTTTTTTTTAAATTAAATCTTTATTGTTCAGATTACAGTTGTTCCTCTTTTTTTCCCCCCATAGCTTCCCTCCACCTGGTCCCCACCCCATCCTCTGCCCTCACCCCCCCCCCCCGCCTCC
>NW_006295384.1:609621-628448 GCF_000327345.1 Myotis davidii | reverse complement strand
CGTTCCTACCCTAAGAGGCCCCCCATCTCAGTGTCCCAGTAATCGCAGCAAGCACCTCTAAGAGAAAGCTGCCCTGGAGTTCCGATGGATGCCAGACAGTCCAGTTTCTCCCCATTTGAGTCTGGGTCCCCAGATAATTGCCCGGAACTGGAATTCAGAGCAGTCGGGAGCTTGAGACTCCCTCCTGATTGAAAAAGACAACCGCGTCCTCAGTTGCCAGCCCTTTTCCACGTGCGCCTCCGTACCTCGACACTTTACTTCTGCACCTCCTCTGAGTCTCAGTGTGCTTTTCTCTTTCCTTCTAGTTGTAGAATTTCCACTCAACCAGCCTTCCTGTGGTTCTGGATGATGTCCATTTTGTCTTTTAGTTGTATTTTTTTTCCCACTGCCTCGTTATTTAAATTAGCTGTTAGAATTTGGAGATAGCACATATATGTTACCTCCACTTCAGCTGTACCAAAGCACTAGCTTACTGTAGAGCAGAGTTTCAGGGTTCAGAATTCATTGAGTGTGATTATTCAGAGAGGCGATGGGAAGGAAGGATGAGAGGGAGCTGACACTGAATGCATAAGATGGCAATGGGCCAAGTGCCTGCTGTAAAGAACTTGTTCAAAATCATAGGCCTATCTGATTCTTTTAAGCCCATGCACTTTCATTCTACCTGCTTGCTTCACTTAGATCAATGGTTCTCAACCTTCTGGCCCTTTAAATACAGTTCCTCATGTTGTGACCCAACCATAAAATTATTTTCGTTGCTACTTCATAACTGTAATGTTGCTACTGTTATGAATCGTCATGTAAATATCTGATATGCAGGATGGTCTTAGGCGACCCCTGTGAAAGATTCGTCCGACCGCCAAAGGGGTCACGACCCACAGGTTGAGATCCGCTGACTTAGAGAGATGTTGGTGTTTTGTATGAAGTGCCTTTGTTTCCTAAACTTGATACTGCTCAGTGCTTGAAATCTTATTTTACTTAAAGTCTCCAAATAAAATGGGCATGTTGTCTCATCAGAGAACTTAGAAATCTGTACCTTTTATAATGGTCTTCAGAGGATTGGAATTGGAGCCACTGCTCTTGCTTTTTTCCTTATTCATATCTTTGAGGTAATAGAGAGGTTATTAACAATTCATCAGAACACTTGCCTAAATTAACTCGTTACCCTCTTCAAGGTTTTCTTTATATAGCATCTTTTTGGCGAGGTGTACCCTGACAACCCCATTTAAGATTCAGCTTTGCCAAATACGTTGTTTCCTCACCCTGCTCTACTTTTTCTCTTTTCCATATACTTGTTACACCTAAAACTATAATTTCTTGTTTTATGATACCTATTTTTTATTGTATATTTCAAATGAGATCAGGACTCTTTTCTCTTTTGCTCACTGCTATATCCGAGTACCTAGAAAAGTGTTGTTCAAAAATATTTAATTAATGACTGGATGAATGGAAGAATGAGAGTTTCATTATTGGAATTTTTGGGCTACCCTCAAATAAGTTAGCACAAAATGTTCTCTCTCAGTGCCTGCTTTTCCATGCTATTTACTTTTTGTCTTTCCCTTGTAGGGCAGGAGTGGATTTGGTGAAAGAAATGCTACCTGTGGCCGAATGATCTGTGATGTGGAAATTTCGGCAAAAGAATTAATTCGTTGTAAAAGCTACCATTTGTCTGAACTTGTTCAACAGATTCTGAAAACGGAAAGGGTTGTAATCCCCGTGGAAAATATACGAAATATGTACAGGTATGATCTTGGATGCTTCAGAATTGGATTTGTCTTGAAATTAGCAAAAGAAAGACACCAGTACCATTCTTAGGAGCGTGTGGTGCTATGGAGAGGAATATTGTCTTCATGTCAACACCACCATCTCCGTTACTTCAATAATAATTTGAACCATTTTGCCTTTTGAATTATTCTACTTTGATCAGTTTATCTCTATCTCCCTCACTGAACACCATCTTGATGTTTCCTAAGAGCAGTTTGGAAATTAATGTGATATTTATGTTTTCATCCT
Source organism: Myotis davidii (assembly GCF_000327345.1). Taxonomy (NCBI): domain Eukaryota; kingdom Metazoa; phylum Chordata; class Mammalia; order Chiroptera; family Vespertilionidae; genus Myotis; species Myotis davidii. The sequence goes on along the minus strand of NW_006295384.1, from coordinate 626,438 downwards.
TAATTCATTAATTCATGAATTAGTGTAAATATTTTAGAAATATAAAAACTGAGAAATCATTAAGTTATTTAGAGAGATTGCTCGATTATTTCTTCCAGCTTTATTGAGGTAAAATTGACATAAAATGTGTATATTTAAGGTATGCAACTTGATGTTTGATATACATATACAGTATGAAATAATCATCACATTCAAGCTAATTAGCTTATCACCTTACAATTTTTGTGTGTGGTAAGACCATTTAAGGTTTAACCTCTTAGCAAATTTTAAGTATATGATACAATATTGTTAACTGTAATCACATTGCTGTACATTAGATTTCCAGAGCTTATTCATTTTATGTAACTGGAACTTTGTGCTTGATTATTCCTTAAATAAGGTTTCTTCTACTCCTCTGGCCACTTGTTTTCTGCCCATTCTTCCTGAGTCCTTGGACTGCTTCCCTTTCTGACTGTGCTGCTTTTCCAGGTGATCTCATCAAGTCTCAGAGAGTTCAATACCATGTGGGTACTGATGCCTCCCACTGACATTTCTTCAGCTTAGACTTTCCCCTGAAGTCCAGACTCATGTAGTCACCTGCCTGTTCTACTTAGTGTCTATTATGAACCTCCAACTTAACTTGAGCTCCTGATCTTCTCCCCTTGGTTTCTCTTGTAGTCTTTCCTTTAGTAATGGTAACTCTTTACTTTTCCGGTGCTGCTGGAAACTTAAGTTGTCCTCAGCCCCAAACCTCTGAGGTAGTCATGATTCTTATATCTGACATGCACATTCAGTCTTTCAGGAAATCCTGACAGCTCTATCTTCAAAATATGTCTAGATCTGATCACTTCTTTTCCATTCCATTGGGCTCATCCTGGTCCAAACTACCAACCTCTTTCCTCTGGATGACTAGGTCTTATATTAGCCTTCTCACTGGCCTACTTGGTTTTGCTCTTGACCTCTTGCTTTCTATTGTCAACCCCAGAACTAGATTATCCTGCTAAAGTTAAGTCAGATGTGGCACTCTGCTCAGAATCTTCCAGTGGCTTTCTGTTTCATTCAGAGTAAAAACCAAAGTCCTTATGTTGACTTACAAGGTCCTATGTCAGTGGTTCTCAACCTCCTGGCCCTTTAAATACAGTTCCTCATGTTGTGACCCAACCATAAAATTATTTTCGTTTCTACTTCATAACTGTAATGTTGCTACTGTTATGAATCGTCATGTAAATATCTGATATGCAGGATGGTCTTAGGCAGGGGTGGGCAAACTTTTTGACTCGAGGGCACAATGGGTTCTTAAACTGGACCGGAGGGCCAGAACAAAAGCATGGATGGAGTGTTTGTGTGAACTAATATAAATTCAAAGTAAACATCATAACATAAAGGGTACGGTCTTTTTTTTTTTTAGTTTTATTCATTTCAAACGGGCCGTAGTTTGCCCACGGCTGGTCTTAGGCGACCCCTGTGAAAGGGTTGTTCGATCGCCAAAGGGGTCGCGACCCACAGGTTGAGAACCGCTGTCCTATGTACTGTGTCTCTCTGCCATTAACTCTGCCCTTGTCTTCTGTTCTCTCCATCTTTCTCTCTCTTCCAGCCATTGGTCTCCATCCTGGTCCTAGAACTACCATATTTACACTTAACTCGGGGCCTTTGAATGTGCTGTTCTGTCTGCCTGGAATGCTCTTCCCTCAGATACCCAGTTATTCTCAGTGACCTCTTTCCCGGTTCCGTAGCTGAAAATTCAGTCTCTGCTCCTGACACTAAATATTCCCTTTCATTTTTTTTTCTCGCTTTAACTTAGCATTACATAACATACCATACATATATTTAATTTGTTATTTATATTTTGTCTCCCCTATGAGGATACAAGCCCATTGAGGACAGGATACCTGGCACATAGTAGGCATGCAAGACATACTTATTAGATGGAATGAATGAAAGGTTTCATGTAGTTTCCAGGTTGTAGTTAAATACAGAACTTCACTTTATTTTTGTGGAATGTTTTGTGTTTTGAGAAGGGCATTGGGATTGATGGTATGAATGAATTCCTAATTTTATACCGACCTTATTTTAAATTATTTTCAAAGCCAAAGTGCCGTTGCTCTTGTTACTTATACCAAAGATTTTTATAATATTTTATGAAGTTCTGATTATAGTCATTGTTTCGTTTAATTACTTGATTCTGTTTCATTCTTACTTTTCTGTACAGTGAACCTTCTCATCTGTTGTACCTGTTGGAACACACCTGGAAAGATGCCAGGTTCATTTTGCAGATCTTGTGTGAGCTAAATGTTCTTCCATTAGCATTGCAGATCACTAACATCGCTGGGAACATTATGGTAAATTTAACTTGGAGGGGGAAAAAGCATTTCCTGTTGGATTCAGTGTTTGCTTGGGGTAGTTGTTATATGATAATGAGTCTAAATGCATACTTATAAAATGAGTGACTTGTATTCTGAAAGCTGGGCTTCTTTTGTAAAATGAAGAACTGGTTGGGAGAAGGGGAGGAAAACCAGGTGCAGTATGTTGAAATTTGGGTGAACATAAGATCATCTCTAACATCTGGCTGTGTCTCATTTGTGGAATGGCCCACTAGGAAGTAAAGAAATAGCCTAAGTTGTCAGTATTTTAAGCTTTTTGTCTCCTTTTAACTATAATGCTTTAAGAAAATGCTAGGAATAATTTAGTACCTTTAAAAAATAGCCCTTGTTATGAGGAATGATTTTGAAGGAGGTGCTATGATTAAATTTACCAGGTCAAAGTTGCTCTTATTTGTTGTGATTTTGAGCTCAAATTTAAAAGAGAAATTCTGTTTAATAGTCTAGGACACTGATGGGTGGACGAGCTGAGCGTAATGAGTTCTTGTTGCTTCACGCATTTTATGAAAACAACTATATTGTGCCCGACAAGCAGATTTTCAGGAAGCCTCAGCAAAAACTGGTGGGTCTAAAATTATATAGCATTTTGCCTTTTCTTATCACCCCCTTTTATTACCTATATAGCTTTTTTTGCTGTGATAATATCTGCTTCCAAAATAATCCCTGTATACTGTAGAAACTGAGTCAAGTTTGTTTTGTTGTGTTTGTGTGGTCATTTCCTTTTCCACTCTTCTCTGTACAGATAAAATTATGAAATAGGAAGTTCTTTGAGGGAGGCATTAGGCCTCTCTGACGCGTGACTGTACATAGAAAGTGTTTTGGCACCTTACTTAGCCCTACACAAAGCTACATGCCAGTTAAATCTTTTATTTTCTTAAACCCGTGAGCCTTTATTTTTGTGTTGCATTATACGTTCTAGTGACATCAAGATCACCACAATCAGGTTTCTAAAGTGGCTTCCAAAGTTAGCTACTATTTTATTAGCACGGATAGAATTGATTCAGAATGGGAATTTAATATTAAAATGATTCAGGTATTTTCTTATTTTATGTACATTATCAAAATTGGTATAGGGAATATTGACTTAGAGAAATTTGACTTCTGCTGAGCAGCATTGAATGTTGGCCATTAACAAACTACTTGGGAATAAATTTTTAGTATATGGACATACTTATTTTAAGGTGTCCATATTAATGTTTAGAATAACGGTAATATCTATATGAAGTAATTTTCTGTTTTTATATCATGAATATTAGAGTAATGAATTTAAGGAGACTCTTCTACAATCCCAACTTTTACATAATATCAAGAGTTATATTTCTAGTATCTATTGATTTTAAAAAAGTGAAATTCTATGAATTCAGAACTATTTTAAAGTCAAATTTTCACACTTACTAGCTCAGAGAGAAAGCATTTGTTTTGGTAACTACCATGCTTGGCATTCATTTGGATTCATGAGTATGTTTCAATAACTGTGGTCCTACCACTAAAACTACAGAATGTGTGTTAAAACTGTATACTACATTTGGAAAAGGAGGGAGTCATAAAACTTCTTAATTAGTTAATTAGTTGCTGGCTGGTGAAGTTATCTTTCCATTTGATATTAGGGAGATGAAGATGAAGACATTGATGGAGATGTCAATAAATACAAGAAAGGACGGAAGAAAGCAGCTTATGCTGGAGGCTTGGTATTGGACCCTAAAGTTGGTAAGGCTGAGCAGGGGCTGGCTTGCCCTGGTGTTAAGGAATTTCCTTATGCAGAGTGAGGCTTGAGAAACTAAAAGACTTGAATTATATTTTGTAGGTTTTCAAATAGGTCTCATAATAACATTATTTTATATTGGACAGCAAAATTAAAGAAAGTATAAACAGTAACCACCAAATTGAACTTTAATAGGATAATAGCTTTTCCCTGTTCTGAATAGTAAAGATGTTTTGTGGTACATAGAGTAGAAAGTGTCTTTTTAGCATCTTAATCATTTTTCAGTATACAGATGAGTGGTGTTAGGTATATTCACATTGTTGTGCAGGAATTAATGTGAATTTTATCAAATAACTTAAACTCTGAGTAGGAGACATTTAAAATTATTAGCTGCAGTAAAACAGATCAGTAGTACAGTTGTCCTTCAGTGTTAGAGCAATCTGGGCTTGAATTCTGGCTGTGATCTTGGGCTTCCTGTTGAACCTCTGAAAGCCTCAGTTTTCTCTTCTGTAAAATGGAGATAAGAATAATATCTGTCACGCAGACATGTAAGGAATAAAAGTGATTGTTTAGTATAGTGCCAAACACAGAGTAAGCTTTTAATATGTTTGCTGTTGTTATTATTGTCTTATTAATGGACATTTACTTTTATTCAGTTTCTTCATAAGGTGAAGAAAACTCTTTGTAAGTGTCCTAGAGAAATATAGTAGCTTTCTGTTCACCCTTTGCAAGTAAAAAGGGGTGGATCGTTCCACTACTGACATGTATACATCTCTTGTGTGATTTTAGTACAGTTTGTGTACAGGTAAGTGGGCTGCTCATTTTATTCTTTGAAGGTATGATTGTAAAAGATATATATAACCACTCATTGTAGAGATCACTAAATATTTTTGGGGTGGAGATGGGAGGGAATGCTTGCTCGAGGGAGAATTTAACAACATTTAAAAAAAATAAATATGACACCTGTCAAAGTAATTGATATGGGGAGGTGTTTGCCTATCATAATGGTGTACGTTGGGAACTTCTGGGGAAAGGGCTGGTTGTAGCTGGTTTCAAGGTGAGAGAGGACCTCTTCTGTGAACTGAGTTTTCACTCTAGTCCAAGTCATTTTTATAGCATGGTAGTAGACTCTTTTTTTCCTTTTGTCTACCTCATAGCTCTGGAAAGTATATTGTTTCTAATATACTTCAGATTATAGTACTTCTAATGTGATCTTTTGACAAATCTACTTTTTGAAAAGACTTTGTAATGTGCCTTTTATATTGCAGGTTTTTATGATAAGTTCATTTTGCTTCTGGACTTCAACAGTTTATATCCTTCCATCATTCAGGAATTCAACATTTGTTTTACAACAGTGCAAAGAGTTGCTTCAGAGACACAAAAGGTTACAGAGGTTTGTGTTCAACTGGGGGGCTCTTGAAATTGAGATTAAAAGTAGTACTTAAAGAAGAGAACCAAAATATTTAGTTTTCCCTCTTAAAAGGTACATTATATCCTTTTTAGTGGTCAGAAAAAGGGGAGGGTTGTATAGGAGGAAACTCAGACTGGTTTTGTGTCTTTTTAATTTAATAGCTTTATTGCGATGTAATTCACATACCATATACAATTTAGTCATTTAAAGTCTAAATTTAATGGTTGTTAGTGTATTCACAGATTTATAACTTTCACCATAGTTAATATTAGGACATTTTCCTTACTCTTCAAAGAAACCCCCTAAATTTTACTTGTAACTTCCCTTAATACCTCCACCTCTCCCAGGTCTAGGCAAACACTACTCTTTCTGCTTCTATAGATTTGTGTATTTTTGACATTTCATATAAATGGAATCACATGTGACCTGTGTCTAGCTTATTTCACTTAGCATACTGTTTTCAGGATTCATTCATATTGTAGCATGTATTAGTACTTCATTCCTTCTTATTGCTGAATATTTAATTGTATGGAAGTATATCACATTTTGTTTGTTTTAGAGTCATCTCAGTTTATGCAAAATGGCTGCTGGGATTTTGATAGGAATTGTATTGGATCTGTAGATCAGTTTGGGGAGTATTGTCTTAAGAATGTTAAATCTTCCACTTATTTAGGTATGTAATTTCTTTCAATGATGTTTTCTAGTTTTCAGTGTATAAGTTTTGCACTTATTCAAATTAAATTTATTCGTAAGTATTTTATCCTTTTTGATACTATTATAAATGAATTTTTTTTCTTAATTTCAAGATTTGTTCATTGCTAATATATAGAAAAATAACTGCTGCACTCATGTATTAGTTCTAATAGTTTTGTGGATTCCATAGGATTTTTTTGTATATATGATCATGTCATCTGTGAATAAAGATCATTTAATTCTTTCCTATTTGGATGCCTTATATTTCTTTTCCTTGCCTAATTTCCCTAACTAGAACCTCCAGTACAATGTTAAATAGAAGTGCAAGAGCAGACACCCATGTCTTGTTCCTGATCTTTGGTGACAGCATCTAATCTTTCATCATTAAGTATAATGTTAGCCGTAGGTTTCCCATAGATGTCCTTCACAAGGTTGAGGAAGCTCCCTTCTGTTACTAGTTCATTCTAGTTTATTGAGTGTTTTATCACAAAAGGGTATTGTACCAACCTGCATTTCTGGGATAAGTCCCACTTGTTCTTGGCGTATAATCTTGTTTTATATGTTGCTGGATTCGATTTACTAGTATTTTGTTGAGTTTTTGTCTGGATTCATAAGGGCTGTTGGTGTGTAGTCTTTTCTTATGTTTTTGGTTTTGGTATTAGGTTAATACTGGCCTGATAGAATGGGTTGGGAAGTAATCCCTCCTTTTCTGTATTTTGGACTTGTCTGAGGGATTTGTGTTAATTATTTAAATATTTGGTAGAATTCACTAGTGAAAATTATCCGGTCTTAACCCCCCTCCCCTTTTTTTAAATTACTAATTCAATCTATTGTTATAGGTCTTTTCAGATTTTCTATTTTCCCTTCAGTCAGTTTCAGTTGTTTGTGTCTTTCTAGGAATTTGTCCATTTCATGTAGGTTATCTAACTTATTGGCATAAATTGTTTATAGTATTCTTTTAAAATCATTGCTATTTATTTAAGTTCAGTAGGGATGTTCCCTCTTTTATTTCTGATTTTAGTAATTTGTTCTTTTTTTCTTTTTCAATATAGCCAAAGTTTGTTAATTTTCTTGGTCTTTTCAAAGAAGCACCTCTGGTTTCCTTGATTTTCTGTTGCTTTTTTTATTCTCTATTTCATTCATTTCTGCTGTAATCTTTATTCTTTTATCTGCTTTCTTTGGTTTAGTTTGCCCTTTGTCTAGTGTCTTAAGGTGGAAGTTTAGGTTATAGATTTCAGACCGTCTCTTGTAATATAAAAATACACAATTATAAATTTTCCTACAAGCACTGCTTTAGCTTCATCTATGAGTTTTGTTATATCACATTTGCCTTTTCATAGTCAGTCCCATTTCCCCTATGTCTACCATTGATCTAACTTCACCATAGTTTAATCTTGCTTGTTCTAGAATTCATGTAAATAGACTGATACAGTATGTATTCTTTTGTGTCTGGATTTTTTGTTCAACATAATGTTTTTGAGCTTCATCCAGTGGTCCTTTCCTTTCTACTGTTGAGGAATTATTCTACATTTTATTCTCCTGAGATTAGCATCGGATTGACTTCAGTTTTTGGCTATTGGTAATAAAGCTGCTGTGAATATTCTTATATGGATCTTTTTGTGGATTTGTGCTTTAATTTTTGGTGGGGTCAATACTTACGGAGTGAATTTGCTGTTTGTTGGGGAAGTATATGTTTAATTTGATAAGAACCTGTCATACTGTTTTCCTAAGCAGTTGTACCATTTTACACTCCTACCAGCTATGTATGCGAATTGTTCCCCATCTTCATCAACACTTGTTATTTTCAGTCTTATAAATTTTGTCTATGCAAGCATTGCCTAATGATTTTACTCACTAAATAGCCCTTTTAAAATAATCTTTTTTTAATTCTCTCACATGGATTTTAATCTAACCAGTGATCCTTCAGTCAACAGTTTTATATAGGGCTTAATAATTTATTAACTTTCAGTAGGGAAATTGGTTAGATTTGATTCTCCAGTAGTAAAAGATATAAATTAACACACTACCTTGTATGTTGTTTTTCTCTGCTTCTTTGTACATGTGGCAGATGTCTATTTGCCCTCCTGCTCCTGAACTTACATTTCTTTTTAGTTCCATCCACATGCTTGGGAGCTGTTTCTCAGTCCCTGTTCCATCTTCCCAGAAGAGAGAATCTTGTAGGCTTGCCTCGCCCTCTTGGTCCCATCAATTGTGACCACAGGAGTGGGTTCAGAGTACAAACATGGGTACTAAGAATGAGCCTTCCTATGGGACTAGAGGATAATTTTACAGAGAAGGTATTAGGTAGACATCCCCAAAAGGTAGTAGCTGCATTTCCTGCAACTGTGTCAGCATTGTGATAATTTTCATTATCTAGCACTCTCTCCCTACCCCGTTTTATTTGAATTTTCCATTTTGGATTTTGGATATATGATGGAATCATTTCAGAGTTAAAAGGGAACTTAGAGATAATCTACGAAATACTGTACATGTAGCAATTTATAGGTTCTCATTTTCCTGTACAGTTAGTCATTTGGTCTTCAGAACAGCTAGTGCCACACTGGTAGTGGCAGTAGAGCCGGTCGTGGATTATAAATTTCCTGACTCTAAATCCTTTCAGTTTAGTTTTTATCTGACCGCTATAGATTGGAATATATACCAAGAGCTCTTTAATAGGTTTCTTACCATCTTTTGCTATATTGGAAAGCAATAAGTCCCTGCTACTTTTGTAAGATTGTTCATTGGAAGATACTAATCTTTATAAAATTAGATACTTTGTAAAAGCTGGGTTATCAAGTGGCATCGACTTGACATACTTTAAGCCAAGAGGTTTATTTTTAATTCTGAATCTTTGAAAGGGCAAATTTGCCTGGCTTTTCTTTGCAGTCTATTAACGGAATTAATGGAAGTCTGAGAGAAATGGTTTAATGCTTTCCCTGCTTTTTTTTGCTATAAATTATAATATAAGAAGACTACTGGTTGCTTTTCTAGAATGTTGCTATTCTTTTACTGATTGCAAAGCAATTTATAGATAAAAGGTACTACATATATGCTAAGGAATATATATAGAGTGGGAAAAAGTAGGCTTACAGTTCGTATGGAAAATAATACAGTAATTAATATAAGAATAAACTGTTTCTCGTACTCACTACTGTAAAACTACTTTTGACCACCCATGTATGTATTAATTTTTAGTAATGTCATGACCTATTTAAATATGTGTTCCAAATTCTTGAAAGAAATTTGCTGATTTAGTATTTAGACTTTTATTTTTGTGTCTAAAACATTTATAGTATTTGCCATAATTTTCCATAGTTTTAAAAATTTTCTAGCATTTTGTTTGGTAGTATACATGACTTAAAACAGTAGTTTCATTGCTGTTTGTTTTTTTTTAATCCTAGGAATCTCTCTTACTGTTTTATTTTAAAAACAATTTCCCCAAACTTGTTTCTCCCCAATCTTGTTGAAGAAAGGAGAGGAGCCTGTGTAAAAATTCACCCCTTTAAAGATATCTACTGTATCAATGTCTAGAGGGGTGGGAGGTACTGGGCAGTATTGACTTATTCTGCTGCAACCCTCTCAGTTCTTTCTTTTCCACCCATGCATTATTGACCCTTACTGTACAATATAAGAAAGTACTTTTTCCACATGTAATCAGGGGGTAAAGCTCCCACAAAATGTTTTAGAAATTTATTTAATGAAAGTTGATTTGTCTGAAATTTCTGTTGTGTGTTCATCAGGATGAAGAACAAGAACAGATCCCCGAGCTGCCAGATCCAAGCTTAGAAATGGGCATTTTGCCCAGAGAGATCCGGAAACTGGTAGAACGGAGAAAACAAGTCAAACAGCTAATGAAGCAGCAAGATTTAAATCCAGACCTTGTTCTTCAGGTACAACTTTTCAACTAAGAGACATCTGAGTGACAGTCTCAGCTTTTAGAAATTGATTATCTGAGAGTGATTTAAACATGATGCTGTGGGCAAATGCATGTGCCTATTTTACATTTGTGGGTAGGAAACCATTCAAAAAACCACTAGAGCGCCTCAAAATGGAAGGTACTTCTATCTGCAAAGCTGTATCTGGGGAAGATCCTTCTGACTTCAGTTTTGGGGTCTCTGAGAGGACAGGTTGGATGTGTTAAGAGCTCTTTTTTTTCAGGGATATTGAGGGTTTCTCCTCACTGGTCATTTAGAAAGACATCTAATGTAATGCTTAAGCATTTGCCAATATTATTGTTTGTCTTTTGTTCTTGTGTGGCCTGCAGTATGACATTCGACAGAAGGCTTTGAAGCTCACAGCAAACAGTATGTACGGCTGCCTGGGATTTTGCTACAGCAGATTTTATGCCAAACCACTGGCTGCTTTGGTGACATACAAAGGAAGGGAGGTAAATAGTGTAATATCACATCTCTAAAAAGGAGAGTTTTTTTTAAATCTTCTTTTGACTTTAAGAGTATTTTTAACCATACAATAATGTGGGAGAACCAGCTTGTTACCTAGTTATACAGCTTCAAGTATCCCCTTTTCAGGACAAAATTGAGAGAGATGGGCTTTTAGGTAAGGATCCATTCATCTATTAAGTGTGTGTGTGTGTGTGTGTTTATTGAATGTCTACTATGTGCCAGACATTGTTCTAGGCACTGGGGTAGAGTCTTGAGCAAGATATAAAAGGTCCTTACAGCCTGAGGCTCACATTCTACCAGGGTAGGGGTTGTTAAGGGGCATGTGGTGGGGACTTTGAAGGGGAGAGGATAGTTTGGGAAAACAGACTGTATATAAGTGAATAAATAAATACAAAAATGACTAAGAGACTGTGATAGAAGTAAATGCTGTGCAGGTAATAAAATAAGGTGTCTGTTAAGATGGCTAGTTTAGATTGATTAGGGAATGCTTCTTTAGCAGGTAACAAGAATGAGGCCTAAGTGACCTAAGGGAGCTAGTTTTTTTCTGACGTGTTAGCTCAGCGTGTAGGGGAAAGGAAGAGATCAAGGAGGATGCCTTCATTTTTGTCTTCTAGCTGGTTAGCTAGTGGACCCATTTCCTAAGATGGAGAAATCTAGGGGAGAGGGATTAAGAGTTCTGTCTTGGCTGTGTTACCTTTGAGATTTATAAAGATCTCTAGGCATATTAAGTAAGTAGTCAGTTGGATATAGAATTCCACCATTCCAGGAATATATCAAGACTCAAGTTATAGATTGAGAGTTATTGGCTTTATTTTATTTTTTGAATTTATTGGGATGACATTGGTTTGCAAAACCATACAGGTTTCAAGTGTACAACTCAATAAAACATCACCTGTACACTGTATCGTGCACCCGCAGCCTCAAGCAAAGTCTTTTTCTGTCTCCATTTTTCCCCTCCATGCCCATCGCCACCTAGCCCTCACCCCCCTTTCCCTCTGGCTATCACCACACTGTTGTCTATGTCTCTGTGTTATATACACAGATGTTTTTTTGTTTTTGTTTTTGCTTAATTCCTTCACTTTTCATCCAGTCTCCCAACCCCCATCCCCTCTGGCAGAGATTTATTGGCTTTAGAAAGATGGGCCAGATAACAGAGAGATTTGAGGTACTTTCACTTTGTAGAAACTATAAGCTCCATCTGCGTTAGCACTGAGTGAACGGGTTTTTCTTTATTTGCAAAAGAATAGTTACATTAAGTATTAATTCCTTTTAACTATAGTAAACTATTGATTCTAGTCAGTGAATTTAGGACAATCAGTCTTAAGAAGGTACTTAGTTGCTATGGACAGAAGGCTTGTGTTGGGATTCTGGAATCAGAATACTTTAGAGTAGGGGTTGGAAAACTACGGCCTATGGCCCAAATCCAGCTTGCCATCTAATTTTGTAAAGTTTTATTGGATGAGCCATGCTCATTCGTTTATGTATTGTCTATGGCTGCTTTTGTGTTACATCAGCAGAGTTAAGTAGTCAAGATAGAGACTTATAAGACCCACAAAGCCAAAGATATTTACTTTCTGGCTCCTTTTTTATTTTTATTTTTTGTTAACCTCACCTGAGGATATTTTTTCCCATTGATTTTTAGAGAAAGTGGAAGGGAGGAAGGGAGGAGAGAGAGAAAGAAAGAGAGAGAGAGAAACATTGATGCGATAGGGATACATCGATTGGTTGTCTCCCACACTCACCGCTATCAAACCTGCAACCTAGGTACCTGCCCTTGACTGGGAATTGAACCTGTGACCTTTGGGTGCACAGGCCGATGTTCTATCCTATCCACTGAGCCCTCTGGCCCTTTTCAGAAAAAAAAAAAAAGTTTGCCTACCCTGCTTCAGAGTCTAGACCAGCACAGTTCAATAGAACTTTGAGATGATAAAAATGTTCTCCATCTGCACTATACAATTCAAGAGTTGCCAGCCACAGTGGCTAATGAGCACTTACCTTCGGCTAGTGCCACCTAGCTGAAGAACTGGATTTTGAGTTTTATTTCATTATAATTATAATAAATTTAACTTTAAATAGCCACATGTGCCAGTGGCTGTTATGGTGGGTAGCACAGATCTAGATGGTATGAAACAAACAGGATGTTCAGGGCTGCTCTTGTGTTGACAGTCCTATATCAGAGACTTGGCTTAGGGCCCAGGGAGGAAGGGCAAAACATGTATTGGACACCAGCAACATGTGAGTTTGGATGCATTATTTCATTAAAACCCACAAGAATCCATTGAATACAGATAATAATGTTTCCATTTTGCAGATGAGAAAGATCAACTCAAAGAGGTGCAGCCTAATAAGTAACTATTTTGAATTGGAATCTCTATCTTCCTGACTGTAAGGCTTTTATGTCATTAGGGTTGTCTGCCCCATCTCAGGGTATCTTTCATAACTGTGCTTCTGCTTTATATTCTACCTCTTATTCCTGGAAGATCATGTTTTTTGGTACTCATTTCAAGACACGGGTCTTTTTTACAGGAGAAGATATAAGTGTTTTAGGGGCTAGTTAAAGTGAAGGAAGGATGTTTCAATTTCTTAGGCTAAGTTTATTTTAAAATTATTTAAATTTTATTTCTGTATATGTATCCAGTGGCTTCTGCTAGAATACAATCTTATTTTTGTATTAGGAAATGCACTCACTATGCCCCAACTGGGTGATAATACATGGGTTGAGTATTGAGATTGGATCAAGGTTACTCTTAAGTTTCTCACAAGAGGCAATAGTTGACAATTTACTCCCTTGGAGAGTGCCTCTTGCTGGTGGGAAATCCCTGTTGTTACATTTTCTGCATTGGATCAGAAATCCACAAGCTTAAAAGGGCACTGTTGATAATGATAAGCCCCAAATTTGTCCAGTGATCTACCCCGTTCCCTTAATCCACTGTACTTTAAGGGCAGTATTTTCATTTAGGTGTATTTTTAATAGGGAGTTTAAACTCAGTTTTTATTTTTCTGTTGTATAAAATATAACAATAACAAATCTTAATAAATAAACTATAAACCTGCTTTCGCCACTGAAAAAACAAAGAATTTCAGATAAATCTTGAAATAAGTATATGTGATTTAAATTCTTGGTTTCTACTTTCCCCTTTTCTCTTTTCCCTTTGCTCCTTCCCACAAATAATAAAAACTGGAAAGTGGACCTTTAAAGTAATGTGAGGTTAATGAGAAATGATAGTGATATAGTTGCTCTCTGGAAATCTTATTCTAGACCAGCCGTGGGCAAACTACGGCCTGCGGGCCGGATCCGGCCCATTTGAAATGAATAAAACAAAAAAAAAAAAAAAAAAAAAAAGGCCGTACCCTTTTATGTAATGATGTTTACTTTGAATTTATATTAGTTCACACAAATACTCCATGCTTTTGTTCCACCCCTCCGGTCCAGTTTAAGAACCCATTGTGGCCCTCGAGTCAAAAAGTTTGCCTACCCCTGTTCTAGAAGAAGATTCAAAGCAACTTACAGAGATTATTTCCTGATTGTTACAACGTTGGTGATAATTATCAGCACTGGCAGAATGAAATATTCTGGGTCAGCGGTTCTCAACCTGTGGGTCGCGACCCCTTTGGGGGTTGAATGACCCTTTCACAGGGGTCGCCTAAGACCATCGGAAAACACATATATAATTACATATTGTTTTGTGATTAATCACTATGCTTTAATTATGTTCAATTTGTAACAATGAAATTGGAGGTCACCACAACATGAGGAACTGTATTAAAGGGTAGCGGCATTAGGAAGATTGAGAACCACTGTTCTAGGTGATAATCTGTCTTTAGGTTTACTAGCGTTTTCTGTTTATGCTATTAGGCCTTTGTGAGTTTAAGCATCTCTTGATTATTAGAGAAGTAGGGAGAGTGATGTGTAAAATGAGAGTCAGTTTGCTGATATTTTGGAATGCCTTGTAATTTTTTCAAACTGGTCTTTTTTGTAATAATATAGAGGGATAAAACTAATATAGTAACTTAAAGAGCCTATAAGTTGTTTCCTTTTAAAGTCCCGGTAGGATAAATTAGATTAAGGTTCAAGTGGAAATTAATGAGAGTGACACCTGGTAGCATGTCATCTGAAAAGATTATAAAATTTTGCATTTGAATATGGATTAACACACAGTCTGCGGAGGCCTTGAAATGTCACTCCCTTTTTATTTTAATCTATTTGGTGTGTGCTTAGTTTTGTCAGAATCATGCAGCTTTGGCTCTGGTGACCTCATAATTTCTGTAATCAAATGTATTATGGCTGCTAGAGTATTAGGAGTAATTACTGATTGTACTCTTAAAAACAGGTTTATAATAAAAATGCTAACAGTTGTGTCAAATGGACATCAATATTGTCTTTTCCCAAGTGTGATATTTCACACTTTAAACTCTTCTATGATTTTTAATTGCTTGGTGGTAGAGGATTTAGTTAATGGTTAAGGAATTGTGTGAGGGACCTCACAGCATTCAAGTTATTTAAAGAAAGAAAGAGAAAGAGAAAGAGAGAGAGAGAGAGAGAGAGAGAGAGAGAGAGAGAGAGAGAGAAAAGAAAGAAAGAAAGAAAGAAAGAAAGAAAAGAAAGAAATTGAGGTTTCCAGAGAAGTAATGTAAAACTTAGTTTACAGACACTCAAAAGTTAATCTCTGTAAATGCCATCTGTATTTATGTGTATTCTCAATGTATGTATAAAGAGACAAAGCACTAAGTGGACATACTGTATATACATATATTTTATTTATTTATTTATTTATTTTTTCTTTCTGTATTGATCATAACCAATGGACACAGACACCAGGGGTTGGGGGCAATGGGGGGATAAGGACACATATGTAATACTTAATCAATAAAGTGGACATATATTTTGAACCTAGAAAACCGACTCAGTTGTCAAGTGACTGGTGTGGTAATTGAAGTGATTGTTCACTAGATGGCGATAGACACCCTGAGATCATTAATCAATTAAGGGCTTTATTCTGTGAACAATAGTGAAGACCATTTAGTGACACAGATCAGTCCAAATTTTCAACTTTTATTAATTTTGAAACTGTTAATAAAGCTTGTCACTGAACCAGAGGATTGTGATAGTCTAATCTATTTAGTGTTGTACAAAATGGTTTTTGAATCCTAAGTTTTATTGGTAAGAACAATCATTTAATGTATCATGGCAAGCTAATTCTTCGGTCAAATAGCTAAATTTACACTTCTGGCCATGGGGCCGCAGTACATGACTCCTTTAGTTACAGTATCAGTGTAAAGAGAATTGAAAAGATTTACTTTTAAAATCTTCACCTGAGGATATGTTTTTATTGATTTGAAGGAGAGAGGAAGAGGGAGAGAGAGAGAAAGAAAGAGAAACATCGATTTGAGCGAGAAGCGTTGACCGGTTGCCTCCTGTAAGTGCCCCAACTGGGGATTAAACCCGCAACCTTTTTTAGTGGTACTGAACGATGTTCCAACCAACTAAGCCACCAAGCCAGAGCAAAATGATTTTGATATATAATTGTGCCTCTTTGAATTTGTTGGGGTTTTCTGAGGAATTTTAAACTTACTCTATACTTGCAAGCATACTTATTGCATAATCCTTAGTGTAATGGTAATATTTGTCTTTATGGAATAATGAGTACTTATTGATATTGGTATTGTTTTATTTCTGCACTCTGTTATTTCTGTGCCCTTGAGGAAATGACTTCTAGTCTGAAATTTTTTTTGAAAAATATATTTTATTGATTTTTTTACAGAGAGGAAGGGAGAGAGATAGAGAGCTAGAAACATCGATGAGAGAGAAACATCGATCAGCTGCCTCCTGCACATCTCCTACTGGGGATGTGCCCGCAACCCAGGTACATGCCCTTGACCGGAATTGAACCTGGGACCTTTCAGTCCGCAGGCCGACGCTCTATTCACAGAGCCAAACCGGTTTCGGCATGAAATTTTTTATTTAACAACTGTTAAATAAATGTAGGCTCTAATGTTTGGATGTAGAGCTCATGCATTTTCATTTTCTCACCCAGTAGGCTAAAATGAGACTTTTGCCAGCCTGCCTGCCAACCAGTTGTAGACTGCTAGCTTTCAGGTGTGTTCAGAGCTGGAATTTGTACATTTAGAAAATCCAAATCACTGCATGAACACATTGCAGTCTGGGCAAGCCTTCCTGGGAATCCCTTGGTGATGTGCTAGCACCTGTCAGGAGCCTTTGGGAATGATCCTGGGATGACGTGGCGGGGGGG
>NW_006295384.1:590790-609593 GCF_000327345.1 Myotis davidii | reverse complement strand
CCTTTGTTGGTGTCAGTGGCAAAAGAGACTGACTGAAGATGGAGAATCTTATACATAAGTGTTAAGGATGTCTTTCATCTTTATCTGGAAATAACCCAAATTTTCACTTTTCCAATCTGTTTTCTTTAAAAACCCTTTCCTCCCCACCCTTGCTGATTTCTTTCTTGTCTTCCTCAGAAGTAACTGCTCTCTCGGGGTTGGTTTTGTTTTTTTGCTCATCATTTTTCACTTTTACAATAAATGTGTGCCTATACACGTGGTGTATTAAAAGTTTTTACCATTTCTGTGTTGTGCTATATATTATTTTGCAGTTTACCAAAAACAAAGAGTAGGGGGAGTACCACATTTTAGGTATATCCATGTTGATACATGTTTAGATTTCATTTATTCATGTTATCTATTCTATAATATATCAGTGAATACATTCAGCACAGCATATTTTTATTCTGCCATTGTCCACATTTTCAGGTTTCCAAGTTTTCACTTGTTTAAGTTTTTTTGCTGTTACTAACAGTGTTGCAGTAGACCGTTCCACACATGTAAGAGTTACTGTAGGGTGCCTTAGCCAGCTTGGCTCAGTGGATAAAGTGTCAGCCTGCGGACTGAAGGGTCCCAGGTTCCATTCTGGCCAAGGGCACATGCCTGGGTTGCGGAATCCATCCCCAGTCGGGGTTGTGCAGGAGGCAGCTGATCAATGATTCTCTCTCATCATTGATGTTTCTATCTCTCTCTCCTTCTCCCTCTCTCTCTGAAATCAATAAAGAAATATATTTTGGAAAAAAAAAAGTGTTACTGTAGGGTGTTACTAGGCATAGAGTTAGCACATCCACAAGAAGTATTTGATGTTGATAAGAGCAATCATTTAATTTATCATAGGAAGCTAAATCTTTCAAATTGCTAAATTCATATCCATGACCGTAGGGCTACAATACATGACTCCCTCAGTTACCATATTAGAGGTTAATTTAAAAATAAATCAGAGGAGAGGATATCCAAGGTGGTGGAGTATGTG
Organism: Myotis davidii; assembly: GCF_000327345.1. Taxonomy (NCBI): domain Eukaryota; kingdom Metazoa; phylum Chordata; class Mammalia; order Chiroptera; family Vespertilionidae; genus Myotis; species Myotis davidii. Next base: position 608,581 of record NW_006295384.1, on the reverse strand, counting down.
AAAGCTACACTCACCTCTTCCCATGACCACATCACAATTCCAACTAAATTATAGAAAAATAGGTCAGCAATGATTTTGATGCATAATTTTGTCGTTTTGAATTTATTTTAAATTTATAGAAGAAAAGATTCAACAACTCCACAAAGAAGCAAACAGACCAAATACAATTATATTCCTAACTTATACCCTCTCTAAAAATAATTTCCAGAAGGATTAAAGAATGAGAAAGGCTAAACTCTGCAACTTTTAGAAGAAAATTAGATAGAGAATGTCTATGTCTATGGGGAGAGGGTATATAGCATTTAAGAGATTCTCAAAGGGGACCATGATGCAAAAATGGTAAAGAACTGCTGCTTCCTATATTCCTTCTTTTGTAGTTTGAGGGGTTTAAACTTACTCGCATACCAGTGCTTCAACATTCTTGTTAGCACTTTGTTATTATCAGGATTTTTAATTTTTGCATTCTCATGAGTGTTAAATGGTATCTCATTGTGATTTTAATTTACATTTCTCTAAGTATCAGTTAAGTTGAGCACCTTTTCATGTGTTTTAACTCTTCAGTTTTTTTATGTGAATTGCTTGTATGCATATATGTTCTGTTTCATTGGGTTGTATGTCTCAGTATTCATACTCAAAGTCTAATTCTTTCTTGGTCATTTGTGTTGTAAATATCCTTTAGTCTGTGGCTTATCCTTTAACTTTATTTGAGGATCTTTTATTGTGTAGAAGTTTTTAATTTTAATGCCAAATATTTGATTTTTTCGACCCTGTGCACTATATGGCTTTTTCCCTTAAATCTTTCCCTCCTCCAATGACATAAACATTCTCTCTTTAATTTTCTTCTAAAAGTTGCAGAGTTTGGCCTTTCTCATTCTTTAATCCTTCTGGAAATTATTTTTAGAGAGGGTATAAGTTAGGAATATAATTGTATTTGGTCTGTTTGCTTCCATGTGGAGTTGTTGAATCTTTTCTTCTATTCCAGGGGTTGACAAATTATAACCCATGGGCTTACTCCTATCCACCGTCTGTTTTGTTTTGTTTTTTTTAATCCTCGCACGAGGATATGGGTTTTTTTTTTTTCTTAATTTTAGAGAGAGAGGAAGGAAGAGAAACATTGATCAGTTGCCTCCCGTACATGTCCTGACGGGATTGAACCCGCAACCTGGGTGTGTGCGTGCGTGCCCTGACTGGCAATTGAACCTGCAACCTTTTGCTGTATGGGACAATGCTCCAACCGAGCCACCTGGCCAGGGCTCATCTGCCTGTTTTCTTTTTTAATAAAATTTTATTGGGACACAGCCACACCTGTTTGCATTTGTGCTGTGTTACAATGGCAGAGTTGATTAGTGAGTGGCCACAGACAGTGAATAACCTGCAAAGCCTAAAATATGTACTTTCTGGTCCTTCACAGAATAAGTTTGTGGACCTCTGGTCTAAAAGAGAGTCATGTATAATAGAAAAGTCACTTTTGTTTCTAACAGCTTTAGTCAAAGTTTGTGAAAAATAGAGGAAATTACACTAAGGGAAGGAAAACATCTTTTGGACATTTAAAAAATATATAGATTTTGATGTTTTAGTTGTTCTTACATTATCATATAAGAACTTCTCACAAGCCAAGTAGAGCCAAAAGAAGTCTGAGTCCTCTAAAGTTGTATGCAACATTTTCTTCTGTAATTTATTTATACCACATTTTATGTGTCTGTGCATATGTGTACTTTGGGAGGGTGGGGGAGAGGGTGTATAGCATTTAAGAGATTCTCAAAGGGGACCATGATGCAAAAGTGGTAAAGAACTGCTCCTTCTTATATTCCTTCTTTTGTAGTTTGAAGGAAAACTTTAGCCTTAAAAATGTATGCTTTTGTCACATAAAACATGGTAGTGTGAAGAATTTTCTGGCCAGACCAGACCCATGGAAACTGTGTGGGTGGTAGGATGGAAGAGTTCTAATTCTGTCTCCAGATTTTTAATAGCCACCATTAAAACTACTTTTAACTTCAGCTGACCTACTAACATTTTTTTTAGTATGAGAAGAGAATTTCTTTTAAGAATGAAATGTAGGTTTAATATATTTTTGCAGAATATGTATGTTAAAAAAAGCAATATCCTTTTTCAGTGATCACAGATTACTTGTCACTTTTGAAGTTGTTTGTATTATAAAATTCTAATCCAGAGAAACTTTTATCCCCTTTTTATTGTTGTATTTAGGGGATATTTGAGTTCTAAATTCTTTGCAGTTTTTCAAAAACTGCTAACACATACTATTCAGCTTTTTAAGCTCACATCCAGAATTTGTGGTAATTCAGATGAAATGAGTTGAAATTCTTCATAGTAAAAAAATTTTCTGACTTTTTCTTTTTTTCTTAATGAGTTATGGTTGACATATAACATTTTATTACTTTCAGGTGTATACATAATGATTTGATATTTGTATGCACTATGAGATAATCATCACAATAATTCTAGTTACCATTCATCACCATACTTCATACCACAAATTAATAGTTATTTTTGAGCTTAGGTTATTTTCATATATCTTTAAATTTCGTAGAAACTCTTACTTTCAGTCAAGTAAATGATAGCTTAACTGCAGATCATGTATAATGATGAACTTTTACTATTAGCATCTATATTTTCTTGTCCATTTTTCTGTATCCTTTCTGAAAATTGATGAAAGTAATGTTGGTAAATATAAAGATAAGAAGAGGATTCACTAATTTGGAAATACTTCATGGAGGTCAGTCCAAATTATGATAATGTTGACATTCAATAATTCCAGAGAAATGTGATGACAAAAATTTCAAGTACATAGAATAATTTATGCTTTATTAATACAGTGCTGCATCTAGAGAGATAAATAAATGTGTTCTACTTAGGCTTTCTTTGAATTACTCTACATACTTGAAAACATTGGTATATTTATTTCAAAATAGTCAGAACTTTAGACCTTTAAAATAATTTCAGAATGACCTTATCCTTCTTTCTTATTAGTTGGAAACTAGCATCTCGAAGATGCCTGGACATCTACCTCTGTGTGCTCTTTTGGATTTTGGACATTGAAAGCTATAGATTTAGGAGGACACGAGGCGATTAATGTTAGATGTGGGCTGGGTCAAGTTCTGCCGGTGAAAGGAGTTGGGATCTGTGAGCATATGAGAGCGCTTTAACAAGGAGATATTTATGTACTTTCTTGTTTACCCATATTTACAGAAGTTTTGGAATGGTTGCCTTATCTTTGTCTTACCTGAACTTTGGGGAATCCAAGGAAAAGCCCATTTGCCCTGATAATGCAAGTTTTTTGTCAAGAAGAAGTACCCTACTTCACACACATTGTACCACTGGGTGTTAGTGGCAGGAAGAGGGGTCCTGGGGCTGTGAGCTGGCCTCCCCCATCTTTCAGAATCTTCTTAGTGCTAACCTTGAAACTGCCAAGGTTTATTTTGTTAAGGAAAGTAGAATTTTCTTATTCTTAATCTAAATTACAGCCCTTTTAAACCCACACATTGGATGTTTTATTACTAGATTTTGGAACGGGTCTACATACACTAATATGAACACTTAAAATTTTCTTCATTAGCAAAAAGAAAGAAAAGAAAAGCCTACAGCTTCAAATTGCTTCATAGGTATTCTTCAGTTTCTACTTCTGTTCAGTTTGTCAGGGATCACGTTGCATATGTTTTGGTGTTCCATGTCCAACCTAGGCCTGTGCCACACAGGTGGGCGCTTGTTTGCTGGAACTCCAGGGTCACGCTGGACTAGTAGTTTCCACAGGTATAGATGGGTGGGTGTGGAGGAGGTGCATTTTAAAAAGAGGATCTTGATATTTAAGCCCATTTTGAGTTTATGAGAAATGGCCTGAATACTCAGAACAAGAAAAGGATAGTTTGTACAGTTCTACTGGGAACTCTTATTTGGGAAGACAGGTGGTATTTTTGCCTAGATATTTTGCCCATTAATTACTGAAACCTCTGGGAATGTGGCTGAGGATGAGGAGGTAAATCCTATCAGACTGACCTTGTGTCAGCACCGTGAGTCTCTGCCGAGACAGATTAAGTTTAATTACTCTCACTCAAATAACATAAACCGAGTCCTGGAAATCTCTTCCTTTCTTCCCAACCCTCACTAGAATGAGGGACTTTCTGTTAACCCAAACTCATTCCTCTTTCTGCATATGTGAGCACCCTATATAAACCTGTTTTGGTGTATGTTTCTTTTTCACAAGCTGCGTGTTATTTGACAGGTGTTCTAAAGCTCCTTGCTTTGGCAATGGACCAAGATGACAGAGCAGTAATGGTTTTGAAAGTGCCATTCCCTCCTTGTTAAGAGACAAAAAGAAAGCTGTGAATTTACTGACCACTACTCATCAGTGTCATAGAAATTGGCGCAAGTTTTAATTGTCTGGTTCTATAGTGTGTCTGCATAGGTAATTTCCTGGATGACACTGTTCTTAAGGAAAGGGAAAATATCATGTAACTTTCTCTTTCCACGTTCTTTCCCCCTCTCTTCACAAATTGCAGACATCGATGGATTGAAGAGAAGGGATCACTAGAAAACCCAAATATTGACCTTTTCTCTGTTTTTTTTTTTTCCTTTTCTCTGCCAAGGTGATAGATTTGTGGGAGACATGGTCGCACCTGGCAACCTTGCAGATTTCCCATCCCCCAAATGGATCAGCTGCCTCGGTGTTTGAATTTGATGGTGTACAATGTGTCACTGCACTGTCTCCTCATTTTAGCCATTCTGGGCACATTTATTGCTAATTGGAAGAACCTGCTTTCGGCAGCCTGTGCCGTCTGGTGGCTTGAGCATTCTTTTCACAACAGTACAGTCAGGTCCTTTAAAGACACAGGCATCTCAAATTTAAAAGCAAAACAAGCTGGTGGGGTTTATTATAGCTCAGGACTGGTTAACTGAGGGAAGACTAATAGAATTAGTGCCTTCTGTTTGTATATCATCCTTTCAGTAGGCAGTGTGAGCCTGTGTCAATTTGCCATATCATAAATACTGTGTTAAATTACAGTGAACTGAGTTTGGTAAGTCGTGGGAGTTTTGGAAGCCGGGGAGAATGGCTTTATGTATGTGTGTATGTGTTAAGAAACTGTTTGATTTTAAGCCAGGGATTCCTGAGCCCTGTAGTCATCGCTTTAGACATCTTATACCTACTTTGAAATTGAGTGCCAGCATTGGGTTGTACAGCTGTCCTTGTTTCCTTTTATTATTAATTTTTGTGGTTGAATTGGCTTGTGTCCCTTTCAAACTTGAATGTATTAAGAGTCTCAAAATGTAAAACTTGTCTTTGAAAATAGATGCCCTCCCTCTTTTAAAAAGCCAAATGAAATAAAATAGACCTGAAGTGAATTTCTACTTGCATTTTTAAAAGAATAACAGAGCATGAGTGATTTCCAGATATGGTTTATATGCTGTATTTGGAATTACTAATTATTCTTTGCAGGTTTGGGGTTATTTTTCTATTGCCTATTTTTTTTATTAGCTTTGTTGTTTTACATTTAACAAAAGATTTGTGGTTTTGATACTAGTTATGAGATTTTTTTTTGTCTCAGATGAGAGTTGAGTGGGGATGGGAATGGAGCAAAGATATTAGGTTTCTGTCATAATTTGGAGTGTCAGACATTTGGCTGTATTTATTTCAGGGGCTTTTCACCCCTGCTGACTTAACCAAAGACTATATTTTCAGCCCTGTGCTGGATGGTGGTATGCCTCCCGCAGGCAGGGAGGAATGGGAGTGAGGAGGGGGCACTTGGAGAAAGGAATAAGCTCACAGACTATTAATGATGTGCATTGTTCTTAGGCCACATGTAACATTTCTGTGCTCTGGTCAACAGGGTAGGGTGTATGTTCTATTTAAATTGGATCACATGGCATGATGTGCTGGACAGCTGATAATTGAATCACAGGAAAAATCCGGGTATTTCTTCTTTAATGGCGTCTTGGCGGGGCAGAAAAAAACAAACTTGTTTTCAGAAGATTGGCTGAGAGCAGGTGAATATACTTAGTTAGGTTATGATTCTTAACCTCATAGCCAGACATTTTTAAAGTAATATTTGCTGAGTATGTAACATGGAGGGAAATGGAGACAAATGACATTGCTTGTGACCTGCAGGCTTGAGATGAAAGCCGTAGGTAACGATTCCAATAAAACTAGAGCTAGAGCTTGGGAGGCCAAACTCATGATTACTTACTGGTAAGCAAGAGAAAGCATCTTTAGTAGGCACACAAAACACACAGGAAAGTGTGAGTGTGTGTTGGAGAAAGCTTGGACTGGAAACCCAGGATGCCACGCTCACTCATTTTCTTGTTTGCTTTGTGTGGCTTCGAGCAAGTCTGTCATTTGGAGCCTCTGTGTTTTCTCTTGTTAAAGGGTGCTAGGTGACAGTGATTACTGTTGAGCCCCAGTTACCAAGCACCTTAACATAAGAAAGCCTGTATTTTTTTCCTATTTCTCCTGATAGCCCAGAGGAAGCATTCTTGTGAGGTACCAAGCCCCTAGGTGTCGGGCATAGTGTTGGTGTATTGGGGGAAACAGTGATAAATTTATGTATTCAAGGGTCTTGTCCTCATGGGATTTTCAGATAATGGTAGGTGAGAGCCATTAAGCAAATAGTCAAATGAATGATCATGCCATTCCAAAAGAAAATATGTACGAAGAAAAGGAACGGGAATTTCTGAGTGCTGATAACAAAGACCCTGTGAAGAATCAAAGCACCTAGACTGAAGAATCAGAGGTTTCCTGAGCCAGTGACACTAGAGGTGAGATATGTACAGTGTACACTGGAGTTAGTTAGCTAAAGGGCTACAGTGCTAAGTACTACAGGGGGCGGGGGAGGACATGTATAGAAACCCTGGGGTAGGTGGAAGCATTATGTGATTAAGGAACGGGAAGCTGCTGTAGCTGGAGTGAAGAAAGGAAGGAGAGAGTGATGAGAGGTGAAGCTGGAGCGTGGCCTTGTTGGTTGTATTCAGTGGCAGAAAACCTTAATGGGTTCTATGGGGGAGTGGTGGAGGGATTGGCTTCCATTTGCATTTTGAGAAGATCATTCTGGCTGAGTGAGCTTGAGGGGTCAGAATAGATGAGGCGAATGATTTAGTAGGCTCTTATTAAAGTACTAGAGGCCTGGTGCACGAAAATCCGTGCACTAGGGGAGGGGGGCTCCCTCAGCCTGGCCTGCCCCCTCACAGTCTGGTAGCACTCAGGGGATGTCCTACTGACAGCTTAGGCCCGCAGTCTGGTCTCCCTCTGCAGGAGGCGACCGGACCGATCATGGGAAGGCTCTGCCCCCATCACCCCACTGCTGCAGGCCTCCGTGGCTGCCGGCCCTCGACCCTTGCTTCTTAGTGATCTGAGGTTAGGCTGGCTCGGGGAGGGGCTGTGGGAAGTTGAAGCATAGCTGGTTGCACCCCATCCAGCCTCTGTGGAGGCGTGGCACCGGGACCGGGCCTGCGCCGCTGCTTCTGCGGAAGGGGCAGCACTGGGACCTGGCCCATGCAGCCCCCTCTCCCACTGCCTCTGTGGAAGGGACCCCGGTGCTGGACTGGCCTGCGCTGCGGCTTCTCCTGCGCCGCCTCTGCGGAAGGGCCCACACCAAGGCTCTCCCACGCTGGCGGCCCTCCGCCTTCGCAGCCGCTGTGGCTTTGTCCGAATGGAAGTCTGGAAGATGTCTGGTCTACTTAGCATATTACCCTTTTATTAATATAGATTCCAGGCAAGTGATGGTGGTAGCTTGGCTGGTGTGTGGCAGTCAGAGGAGGGAAGATACAGACATGAGAGAGATGTAAGTGGGGAAAAAAAGCAAAACTGGTGCTAGATTGGCCAGGGCTTAGAATAGCAAGAGTATCAAGAACAACTCCTATCTGACTGAGCTGGTAGATGGATGGGGTGCCTTTCATTGAGGTGAAGTGCACTGGAAGATGACCAGGTTTAGGGTTGGGGGAAGGGGAGGTGAGCAGTTTGATCTTGGACATGTCATTTTGAGGGGGGCAGGATATAAATTTGGGAGTTGTTGGTGTATTGAGGTAAATTAAGCCATTCATTTGGCTGAAATCACTTTGGGAGAGAGGAGAGTAGAAAGAGAAGGGTCTGTGGGGCCCAGTCTGAAGAATCTCCAGCATGATGGCTTGGTAGTGGAGGGTGGATTTAAAAAGTTGTAGAAGAGCCAGAAGGAGAACAGTAGGAACACGTCCTGTGGTGGAAGAGCATTTCGGCGGTGGGGGGTGTGGTCGGGGGTGACTGTCAGAAAGAGACTGATAGAAGTTTGAAAAATTTCCATTGAATTTTGGGACATGTAGGTGATTGTTGACTTTAGCTGGTGCTCTTTGAGTGCGGTGATGGTGGCAAGGCAGCATTGCAGTAGGGAGACACTGTATTTCTCCCCAGTTTATAGGTGAGGGATTTGAGACATGGAGAATAGCTTGCAAAACACCTCAACTGCATGGCAGACCTGGATCCAGGCTAGGCCTGGGGTTCTTGCGCTGCTGCTCTCGCCGGTCTCCCCAATACCTCCAGCCCATTGGCTTCCCAGGTAATTGCCAGGGAGGCGCCGCCTGGCTCTTCTTCTCCCTGAGCTGGCAGCCTGCTGACTGGTTACTTAACCTCTCTCAGCCTCAGCTTCTTCGTTTTTAATAATGGTAGCTATCCAACAGGTTGTTGGGAAAAGTACATGAGATGTGTGTTAATGCCTTGATATAGTCATAATTGGCACTCAGTAAATGTTAGCTAAAAACAAAATACCTCATGCTGTCATGTCTGCCTCTCAACCCATCTACATTTTTCTCTTACTTGAATGCTCAATAGTCTACTCTAATAAAGCAAATTTGTATGCTCTTTGCTAAATTATTTTCTATGTTATGTTTTCATTTTGCCGTTTCTTCTGTGTTTCCTGCCTTTGTCCACCTACATTAATTTCTGTGCTTTATCTTTTAATCTTCCTCAAAACTCACTTTCCCTGACTGATTTAAACTCTTTAGCATAATGACCTCAGCTTATATTTACATTCATTCATTCACTCTTGAGTTTGGTAAGTTTATTCATTTATTTTTACATGAAAGCCTTACAGTAATGTCCCAGTGTTTTTTCTTATCCTTTAGCAGCATCTAGTAGTGGGCACAATGGCAAACACTAAGTATTTTGATAATATTAAAGAAATAGTTGTTTTATCACTTCTTACCCCAGTCCTAAGATCCAATTATAAGTAAGTCTTGGGAATCTTACCTTCAGAATATTTAGATTCATCTATTTTTCTCCATTGCCACTGCTACCCCCTTCTTAGTTCAGGCCACCATTGTGTCTGGCCAGGATCACCACAGCAGCCTTCCTTTGGTGTCTCCCTTCTACTCTTGCTTCTTCTAAGCCATTCTCTACAAAGCAGGTAGTCTATATTTAAAAGATATAGATATTTTTATTGATTTCAGAGAGGAAGGGAGAGGGAGAGAGAGATAGAAACATCAATGATGAGAGAGAAGGGCTTGTCTCTTACACGTCCCACATGGGATCGAACCTGCAATCCGGGCATGTACCCTAACTGGTAATCAAACTGTGACCTCCTGGTTCATAGGTCAACGTTCAACCACTGAGCCATGCCGGCTGGGCAGCCTATATTTTTAACGTGATTGCATCATGCCATTTTCAGTGATTTCCCATCTCAGACCTCCAAGGTCCTGTATACTAACTGATCCACTGCCCTTCGCACCCCTGCTTGGGTCCAGCCTCGTGGGCCACTGTTTTCTTTTAGTTCCACACACAGGTTCAGTTCTGTCCTTCCATAAGGCCCTTGTGCATCTGGGCCCCTCTGCCTGGAACACTCCTCCCCAGGTTTGGTGGTGCAGGGCTGCATTTTTCTCTCTCTTCAAGTCTCAGCTTATATGACACTTTGGTGAGACCTTTTCTGACTCCTCTATTCCACCTCCACCTCTCATTTATAAATTAAATTTTTTCCGTTATTTAAATAGAGTAAACTAACAAATCCATGTAGCTACTTCCCAAAACTAATACATGTTAAGATTTTGCCATAACTGCTTCAGATTTTCTTTAAATCAAAGAAAGCCTTACAGTAATGTCCTCTGTGTGCCCTTCCCCAATCCCCTTCCCTCTCTGCAGAGGCAGTTCCTGTTGTGAAGTTGATATATATCTTCCCTTTTTGTAGACTCTTCTTACCTATGAATATACCTATTTAATTTATGTAAATGGTACTTCATATTTGAGTTTCCCACTTGTTTTTTTCTCCCAACATCATATTTTTAAACTATAGCCAGGTTGATACATATAGATCTGATCATTCCATTTCAACTGCTCTGTAGTATTCCATCATATGAATATTCTGCAGTTCTAAAAATCAATGGAAAACTATCCTTGGGTGAGGGTTAATAACAACAACAACAAACCAACAACAAAAAAAACAAAAAAAAGAGATTGCTACTTTAACTATAGTTTTGTCCTTGTTTCTAGTACGAGATACCTCATTTTGTCCTGTAGAAGCCCGTGCAAACCATTTGCTGATAAATTGAATCACTGTGAACTATATTTGGAGATATTTATTAGAAGAGAAAAATACAGCTATTAGTTAAGTCCTATGCTAATGCTTCCTAATTATTCTTTTTCAGTTTAGTATATATTGGTTTTGTCCTCCCCCACTCAGTTTATTGTGGCACCTGTGACTAGCTCTCAAATTAGGTTGGGTAACAGTTATTATGAACTTCCAAAGAGAATTAGGATCTGGTCTTACGTTCCCCTCTATGTGTCAGTCATAAATAATTAGACACACAGTTCAGTTAGGGATAATGATGATAACTAAGGTATATTAAGCATGTAATGCTTGCCAGACACTGCTCTAAACACTTTATGCTAACAGTAAAATCCACTATAACAAAAAACTGAATTTTAAAAATGTTTTTCCAATTGCATAAACGTAGGAGTCATGTTACTTACTGCAAGGCTTATGAAAAATAGTGTTTTTCAATTTGTTTTCTAGTGCGTGCGTGTGTGTGTGTGTGTGTGTGTGTGTGTGTGTGTGTGTATTGGCATGGAGAAGAAAAGGTTTTCATTTATTAGATGTATAGAAATGTACTGAACTGAGAAAATCTAAATGGTCATGAACCTAGTTATTTCCTAACATCCTTCCTGCTCCTCACCCACCCCCTTGGTAAAAGCTTGAGCCTGTTCCTATAAATGGGGGCTGGGTGGAGGATGGGAACCAATCCTCAATTGAGTTAGATCTGAATTTTCCTGATTGTGAGGCAAGTTATCATGGGGTTTTATACTATGATTTCCACCTTATAGGCGAGTGAACTGAAGTATGGATTGCCCAAGGGCCAGTGAATCACAGATGTAAGTTAAATCTAGGGAGCCCGAGTATTTTTAACTGCCCCCAGTGTACTTTGCCTGTGTGTTTTTTTTGAGATTTTGTCTATGCATCAGGCATCATGAAATGCGAGAAAACAGTGTTATATCTTCACAGTACTTGGAGCCCTTTTTGTTTGAAAGGATGTGTGCCAAGTAGCATATATCATTCAGGATTGGGTAGTATTTGCTGTCACTTTATAGATTTCCATTGATTCTCTTTTGACTTCTTCAGTCCTGTGACGCCAGCCATAAGGGAATTTGAATGGTCATAATTAATGTGGCACTAGGAATGGAATTCTTAAGGAAGAGAATCAGGTGATGCAGCAAGGATGGAGAGACTCAGATGAGGAAGAATACTTCCTCCCGTCCTGTGTGTGTGTGGCATAAGGGGTGGTGATGCTGTTCACCACAGCTAAAACTGGGGTGGTTCTGGAGCATGTCTTTGTGTAGCTTGTCTAGGGCACTCTCATCTCACTGCCTGTTATAATGGTGAAGGTCGTAGTGTTTGCCATAAGCACAATAAACAAATAGGTCCAGAAAACGTATTCAGTAATCTTTGCTCGATGAGCAGAAGGTAGTGGTCGTTTAAAAACAAATGAAGGGGATAAAAACTCCCCTAACTTTTATTTACCAATCAGATTGCAAAGGAAAAAAATAGCCTATTTTTAGACTGAGGCTCCAATTATGCTAAGCCTTGAAGATAATGAAACAGCCTGACACAAAGGAGTGTGGTGACGCAAGTTTGTGTGGTGAAATTCCAAGACATTCACTGACTTTTTAGGATTCTGCAGAGTGAATATTAAGCTGCTAAAGTGTTTGTTGCCCGGAAACAGTGTTTTATTCTTTTATATGCAGTGTAATGAAGTGAACCTGTGTAATTTGTTTATTGCAAGGAAAAGGGAGAATTCGCACTTATCATCTATCCCTGCAACCTATCTTTGGCTTCTTGTGTGTCCCTTTTTAAAATATATATATTTTTATTGATTTCAGAGAGGAAGGGAGAGGGAGAGAGAGATGGAAACATCAATGATGAAAGAGAATTATCAATCGGCTGCCTCCTGACACTCTCCACTAGGGATCGAGCCTGCAACCCGGGCATGTGCCTTGCCTGACTGGGAATCAAACCATGACCTCCTGGTTCATAGGTCGACACTCAAACACTGAACCACACCGTCTGGGCTTGTGCGTCCCTTTTATTTGCTGAAGCCTCTAAGTTATGTTATTTCTAACACTGCATATTACCTATTGTTAGTCACTCTAATTTTTCTTTATGTACAATATGAGGGTTTCCAATTTTTGAAATAATTTTATGTAGTAGATTTGGCAGAATTTGGAGGCTTTTTTTTTTAATCCTACCACTTTTTCTTCATTCTGTGCAAGAATTACCCTTAGCTTTTCTACTCCTGTTCTTTCTTAATCATGTCAGGTGACATCTTTCCTCGGAACTAATTAGTTTGGGGGATTTAAGTGAAATGTGTGTTGGCATAGGGCTCCATTGGCTGGGTTAATGGATGTTGGCTATTGGTGCTCTCCAGTCTCATGTTGCCTTTCCATTTACAGGTTTAGTAATGGGCTTCTGGATTTTCTGCCGCCTGTAGTTGTTTAACTGAAAATGAAGCTGGGGTGCCCAGTGTTCATGTGATGGAAAGGATCAAGTTTCCTTCCAAGGCAGCGTGTTTTCTTACTCTCTGAATTGGGCTATCCAGCTATAACTTGGGTCCTAAGGTATCTAGTTCCTGGAGTCAGGAGCTCTACCATCTTCCATTTAGCCTCCAAGTTTTCTTTGTCAAAGTGGTTGCTGGAAGAACTAAATGTGGGAAGGCAGAAGGAAAGACCTATTGAACCTAAGAAGCCAAAGTTGCAAGCTTCTGGTATTGGTGGTTTATGGAAGGATTTGATGAAGAGGTGAGGGAATGGGTTGTGAAGGAGGTAAAAGAGATCCTCCTGAGATTCAGGCTGAAGTGTATTGGCATGACTTGCAGAATAACTGAAAACATAAATCAGCAATCAGGTGATTGATAAAGGCAGCCTGGTTGGATGAACTGGCAGCTAGGAAATGTCTCTGGATGGATGTCAGCTATCACATACAGTACTTACTCTGTTTCATTTAATGTCCTGCAACCTTGCTGATAGGGGATATTATCTCTGTTTACAAATGAAGAAAAAGTCTCGAAGGGCTTAAGTAAGTCACCAGGGTCTCTTTAGTTGTAAATGGCTAAAATGAATATGACTTCTTACATCCGTGCCTCTCCTCTCAAATACCAGAAACACAGAGACCAACAGTATATATCTTTTTATGCTTGATAAGGAAAATACTGGGTGGTCCAACTGCTAAAAAGGCTGTCACAGCTTTTTTTGTTGCTATACTTCAATATAGGGCTCTTTCTTAAATTGTAGATGGGCCAAATTCAGTTCAGTTATCTGGCCTACTATGTGCTAGGCACAATATGAATTCTGGGGATCAGGAATAGTAAAATCATGGTCACTGTCTTAGTCGTGCGATGAAAATGGGATGGAGGGAAAGGAAAGACATTGAACTGTAAATGAACTCTGTGCCATATGAATAAGATATATTTAAAGGAGGAGGAAAGGGGAACATCACTTGGGGGTTAGAGAATGATGTCAGTGTCCATAGAATACTTCCTACTGTTGATTCCATTGCATTTTTGGTCATTGCGAGGATTTTCCAAGACGGGTATGGTATGCTCTTTTTTGCAGAGGTGAAGTCCAAGAGGAACCATCTGCTGTTGTAACAAACAAGCTTGGGCCTTTTATTTTCTAGCTAGAGTTTTAAATTCATGAAGGTAACAAAGTTTTTTGTTTATGGTCAATGAAGAATCTTCCATTTCTACAGCCATTAAACTTTCTTTTCTTAACTTGACACTCTCTTCAGTTGCACCTTTCCTCACCCCCTTGGCTGACCAGAGAGGGTAGTGGGGTTTCTAATTGCAGCTCATTGCATAACTGGCACTCATTCTTTTGCCATGGGGCAGTAGGACTTGATATCTTCCTGTGATTAGCTCATAATGATCTTTTGGGAAGGAGTTAGAAAGGGATTAGTTTTTGTTGGATAAAATGATGCCTCCTCACCTTTAACACCAATTAACAAAAATTATAGATAAATCATTAAGTATAAATAAAAGCCCAAGAGGGGAAAAAATGATTCAAAAGGTAAGCATTCTTTTATAAATTCCTCCTCCCAGCCAGATGCATTATATCTCAGCCCAGAATGCTGAAGATATTTATAATTCCTAGCACTGTGCCTCACCCTTGATATACGCCTGATGAAGAATAAGGCAGTTTTGAATTTCCTATTGGTTATCTCTAAGGAATCCTGGAAAATAGGTGTTCTGGAGTCTGCCATGCTTGGAGACCACCATCTCTTCCCAGAACAGATTGATCTTAGGTTTTTTTGTTCACAGTAAGATGAGATTGTAGGAGGGTGGTGAGAATCAAAGATCAGTCAGAGTGTTTTGCAGGCTCCCAATTCTCTAATAAATGCAATATAAGCTGGGACATTGCTCTTGGCCTGATGGTTGGATTGTTTAGCACCTCAAACAGTAAATAGTGACAAACCTTATAGTATTTTTTTTTCAGGTAAAAAATAACAGGGTCATCAATTTTGTAACTTGGGATGCAAATTACATGTACCCATGTCAGGGTTTTCTTGAGGGTTGCAGTCTTGAAGACCAAAGACTGTGTGTTGATTCTGTGTTCTAAATGGTGAACTCTAGAAAATTATAGACTAGTAAGCCATACAGTAAAATTCTAGAAAAAAATTGCTAAGCAGTAGTTTTTTAGCATTTTATGACAATCATCAAGGATCAGTATTGGTTCACCAAGAACAGGCAGTGTTGTAAATTTTGTTTTTCCTTTTAGGCTTAATATCAGGTTGAGCCACATGAAAGTGCTAGTTTTTGAAAGCCAAAAGCAATTGAATATCAACTTCACATGCTTCATTCTAATAGTTTTTATTGTGTCTTTTGTCAATAAAATTAATGCATGTTCATTGTAGCATACTTAGAAAATAGAGAAAAATAGAAATAAAACTTACTCATAATCTAACAATTCATTTTTATAAATTTCTTTCCATCTTCCTCTGTGTGATGATCACAAGAATACTATTTTAAAAGAAAATGCTTTAGATTATAGTTCATTTTTATAGAATATCTGGCTATTTAAATATGTTTTTATTGATTTTTTTTTATTTTTAGAGAGAAAGGAATGGAGAGGGATAAAGAGATAGAAACATAAATGAGATGTTTCGGCCAAAGGTAAACTGAGTGGGGGGTGAAAGGATTAAGGAAAGACAGATAAGAGAATGAAAGCTGGGTCTCGGTGGGACGATGCTCCCTGATGAGGAGACAGCGCCAGCACCCACAAGCCGTGTCTTTATTTTATAGCAGATGCCACAAGGCAAAGTAGGGGCGTGATCACGTTTATAGCATTCTCGTGAGTTCCAACCTCACTCAATTACATGCACCTGAACTCTAGCACAAGGCACGTAGGGCCACGTGTTCAGACCATAGGTTCAAGCTTACTACCACAGTCATTGGCTATAATTGTGCTGGGTGGGCCCTGCCTTCCAGCTGGGCTTGCATGTGGCAATGAGAGGACCCCGTCCTTTCATTAGTCTGAGGTTTGAACCTGGCCAGAACACTGTAGTCACACCCCATAATGAGAGAGAATCATCATCGATCGGCTGCCTCCTGCATGCCCCAAACTGGGATTCTAGCTTGCAACCCAGGCATGAGCCTTGACTGGGAATCGAACCAGTGACCTCTTGGTTCCTGGGTTGCTGCTCAACCACTGAGCCATACTGGCTGGATGAGTATCTGGCTATTTACATTGAATGTATCATAAGCATTTCCCTTTAATCAGATATTTATAGAAATTGAATTTTTACTATTATGATTTCAGCAGGTAGATGCATAATTTATTTATTCATACCCCTATTTTAGCATATTCATGTTATTTCCAGTGTTACTATATTTTTGGTGAATCTTCATCCAAGGATATTTTCCCCAATAATTTTTAGAGAGAGTGGAAGGGAGGGAAGGAAAAAGAGAGAGAGAAACGTTGATTGGTTCCTTCCCACATGCGCCTGACCAGGCGCCAGGGATTGAACCTGCAACCCAGGTATGTGCCCTTGACCAGGAATCGAACCTGTGACCCTGTGGTGCACAGACTGACACTCTAACCACTGAGTAACACCAACCAGGACATCTAGTGTTTTATCATGATAAATAGTTCTGTAGTAGACATCTGCATGAATCTGGGTCCACATCTCTGATTATTTTCTTAGGATAAGTTGTCAAAAGTAGAATTCCTAGGTAAAAGGATATGAATTCCTAAAACATATTTACAAATTGCTTATCACTAAGGATGTAGTATTATGCTCCTGCCAGCAGTGTACGAGAGAGTGTTTGCTACAATATTACTTCTAAGACTAGCAGAAGAAACAGGATAGACCAATTTTATTTTTCCACCTTTACTAGTTTTTATTTTTATTTTTATAATCTGATTTTATTAAAGGGCCTCCTAGAGCAGTGGTTCTCAGCCTTCCTAATGCCGCAACCCTTTAATACAGTTCCTCATGTTGTGGTGACCCCCAATTTCATTGTTACAAATTGAACATAATTAAAGCATAGTGATTAATCACAAAACAATATGTAATTATATATGTGTTTTCCGATGGTCTTAGGCGACCCCTGTGAACGGGTCGTTCGACCCCCAAAGGGGTCGCGACCCACAGGTTGAGAACTGCTGTCCTAGAGTTTCTTGTAATGTCTTTATTGTCCAAACCAATGTGAACTGAGTGAAGATAGAATGAGGGAATCTCTAGTTTTCCAAACAACTGTATCCTAGAAATGTCTTATTAGTGGGTTATTGTCAGCTGGTAGGGATAACTGTACTATTATGTGGTGAGACTTAGTGACCTTGTCCTGACCAACATTATTTATAGAGATTTTGGTGAAAATGGAACATGCACTCAGCAGATTTGCACCTCTGTCACAAAGCTGAGAGGATATTAGTTCTCTCCTACCAGACAGTGGGCTCTTTGAGTGTAGGAGCCCCAGTCCTGGGAGCATTCCTCCTGGAATCAGCTGTATGGCCTTGGAAAAAAGACCTAACCTCTCTGTGCCTTAGTTTTCATATCTGTAAAACAAATCAACAGAATATTTACCTCATAATGTTTGGAAGATTAAATGAGTTATTAAATGTAAAGCACTGAGAATAGTTCCTGGCCCTTAGTAAATGACCAGTAAAGTTTAGCTGCTGCTGTTGTTTATCTTTCTCTCAAATGGTAGATAACATATACTTCTTAAATGAATGAATGTCTGAATCAACATCACAGAGACTTTGTAAGGGAGGTAGAATGGGCCCATACTGCAAACAAAATATAATTGGTAAGTCTTGCATTTATATTTTATTACTAGA
>NW_006295384.1:582624-590670 GCF_000327345.1 Myotis davidii | reverse complement strand
ACCAGAGGGCAGCTCCTGCATTGAGCGTCTGCCCCCTGGTGGTCAGTGTGTGCCATAGGGACCAGTCATTTCCAGTTGTTCGGCTGTTAGGTTCAATTTACATATTACCCTCTTATTATATAGGATATCGGACTGCCATGTAAAGAAAGGTTGAGATTTATACTGGGTAGTTCCAGAAAGGATAGATGTGGTTAATTGACAAATTAGCAATAAGGAACTTCCTACCAATTAGCTCTACTAAGCAGTGGAGTTGCCCTTTCAGGTAGTGGAAGAATTCAAACAAAAGCTTTAGACCATTATATAAAAGGAAAGAGAGCCTTCTTGGAACAGAAGTTAGACTAGACGACCTCTATAGTCGCTTCCAGCTCTAGGCTGTTTCTGTGATTCTGAGTGGAACACACAGGATTACCACAAAACATGCAGTAAGGCCCCATGAGTGCAACTTTGGAAGGACCAAGGCTGCTAATCCGTGCCTGCTCCCGCCTTTCCCTGCTTCAGTTTCTTTCACCTGTCGCATGGCAGCCTGGCAGTGGCCCATTCCTCAGCTTGATGTGGTCTCACAGCCTAGCTTGGCGTCCCTGGCTGCCCCCTCATCAGCAGCAATGCCTAGGGGATGAACGAATATTTGAAATGAGTGCACATTTTTCATAAATGTACAAGAAAATCAAAAGAAAATTGTTGCTTACAAAGCATATCTCAGAATTGTTTAAAAAACAAGCAGAAGTTTTTGTCCATACTGGATGTGCTGTCATCATAGCTTTATAAGTGGGGGAGAGGGCAGACTTCATCTTTCAGGAGCTCTGGCTTTCTTTACTTGCATGGTGTCTCCGGAAGTGGAGTGTCAGTATTCTAACCCCCTGGAAAGGGTCGCTGAACCCACACTGTTATATATTCTTTTTGGGCTTACATACCTTAGGGCGAGATGATTTTTCTGGATTCTGATTCCTTGTCCTTAAGTTATTTAAAGGTAGCTTCCAAATAAAGGTAGAAAGCTGACTTGGGAGCCCAAGCAGTTGCTTTCTTTTGTAGGGTTCTTTGCAGAATGATTTCTGACATGTCTTGTCATTGTTTTGTGCTGCTCTCCCCAGTTATAATATTTGGAGCATTGGCTTTTTGCCACACTTGTCAAGGATTTATGGGAGTTAATGACATGTAGTATATAAAGTGCTTTGAGATTCTTTCATACAACTTGGTATTATCTTGAAAGCAAGAGGTTTAACTGTTCATTTGTTAGATAACTAGTGAGATTTTAAACAGATGTAATCACACCATGTCTGTTATTTTATGTATTATGTGATATGCACAAACTTCTAGTGCTCAAATTTTACACAAAGTGGCATTTTTTCTTTTCTTTTTTTTCCTGTTTATAAAACCCATTTTTAGGGACTGCCTCGGTGAAAATTGGGAGTCAAGGTTCTGCTAAAATTCTCCCGTCCATGTTTTTTTATGTTCTGGTTTGTGCTTAGTTTTGCTATCTGGTCATCAACAGCTGAAGTGAAGGACTCAGGACATCACTGTCTTTTGCTGTTGATACCAATGTGTGTTTGCTGATGGCGTTACAGAGGTACCGAGGTCCTTGCTGTGCAGTGTGTGGCCCAAAGGGTTGCCGCTCTGTGTGCCAGGTGGGTTACTATGTTTTTCAGACAGCACCTGTGGAATTTGCCAGTGGATATTCTTTTGTAGCTATATTCATTTTACCCCTTTTGAGTAGTATTGGCTTACCAGCCAGAATCTAGAGCATGTAAATGCATTATCAGAGTGATTTGAAAGAGATGTACACACAGGGAGTGAACTTTATGGGGATGGTTCTGATGCTTTCAAGGCCTACGTTTTTTTTGCATGTATTTTGAGCTAGAGTGTTAAGCCCGGTGCCTTAAGAAGGCTTTGCTTCTCCTTTTAATCTTTAGAATTTCTAAAACCAACAGCTTTGTAGCCTTCAGTAGGAGGATTGTATGTAGAGCCCAAAGGCCCTTGAAATGCACAAACCATAGAGAGGAATAGATCTGTTTACTCTTGTCCTTGCGTTGTTCTGTGCACAATGTAGAACTCTGCAAAATAATAATAATGAGAACAAACGAGACTGAATAGCTGGATGATTTTTTAAAAATATTACTAAACATTAGATTTCTGGACTTATCTCATTTAGACTGAAAGGAACCTTAGTCTAACCACCTTGTTTTATAAATGAAAAAAAAAAAAAAGAAGTCCATAGGGTTCCACTGAACCAGAATGAGGATTGATGTAAAACCCAGGGATCTTCCTTTCCAAGTCAAAGCTTGAATGGGTGTCACTATTCTGCTGTCTGCTGCAGAACACTACTGCAGCATTTAGAAAATACTGAATCATAAGAAAACTACTCGATCCCTAAAACTGTGCAATTTCTGAGGTCATAGTCCAAGCAGGTTTTATTATTTGTATTAATTAACTCAGCTGTTCCAGTCTTCTCAGAAAGTATGAGCTGACTATATTTATTTTGTCCACCTTTTACCCAGTTAACAGAATGCTTACTCTCTTATTGCCACTTAAAAGTCATCTGGAAGACTCATGCTGACAATGTAATGCACAGTGAAGGAAGGGGGTAAAGTAGGAAAATATAATTATTGCATGCAGTCTTATTAAAGGCTCTTTTCTCTTCCTTCCTCTATCTTTCCCCCAACCTCATTGGGTGGATCTGATGTGTATAACTTTTGTTTTCCTTTTCTTAAATTGGGTAAGAGCTGCAAAACTATTCAGGAGAAGCTGTAGACTATAGCAAAGCATGTGTAAAGACAGTGGTTTGTGCCTTTTTGAACCTTGCTATAAATCTGTGGATAGCCTGGAGCTTACAAAACTATACTTAAATATTTTCTGTAATATAGGTTGAGGACAGATTTCTATGTGCTGTTGATGACTGTCAAAACAGCTTCCCTAGAGTGATTGTCACAGAGTGTCAGGCCTCATTTTCTGATGGAGAAACTGCTTTGGTTTATCCTCACACTGTTTTTACATGATTATTTCTTCTTTTTTCAAATGCTTATGACATTTAATAAATTTGCAGTTGAGAATTGTGGCAGCCAGTAATATGAGAAAGGGAAATTGGGCACCTGGAAACTATTTAAATATAAACAAATGACAACAGAACTTAACCAGGAATAATATGATTTGAAAATTTTGAATGAAAGTGATTGAGGCTTAAGACAAGCTGAAACTAAGTTCTCTCATTCATGCCTATCTTAACCAAAGTTACTTTTTCTTCAAACACAAGCATCTTTTGTTTAATCCTTGGGAATTTATAATTCATGGGAATTCTTTGTCATTGATGGACAGCATTCTTAGGATTCGGTGCTCACGGTGTGTCTTTTTTTCAGCTAAAGCTGAATCCCAAGCTTTCTCAAAACATATTTTAAAACCTGAACTACTAATAGACAGTCTTATGTACAGTATACTTTGTCTTTTTTTTCACTTTTGGGTTCAGCTAAGTTGGGCATCTACCCTGGAACATGAAATACAAAAATGGTTTGACCAAAATAACTTTCTAAGCCTCCGTACTGTATATATATTTAGGAAATAGTCTGCTAATAGGGAAAATGTCTTAGTAAGTTTTGGTTACACCAAAAGCATTTTGAACAATTCACTTTGATATGTGAGGCTAAAATTATTTGAATGCTGAGATTGTATTGTTTTGGAAACAACTTTAATACCCATCATTTTATTTGTGTCATACGTTCTTGTTAAGGTGATAGAAAAGAAATTAGGTAAATATACATTTTAAAGAATAAACTTCTAAATCTTTAATTTTTAATTAATTAATTAGTTTATTTATTTATTTAGTTCATCCTCACGAGAGGATATTTTTTCTATTGATTTTTAGAGAGAATGGAAAGGAGGGGGTAAGGGGAAGAGAAAGAGAGAAAGAAACATCGATGTGAAAGAGATCAGTTGCCTCCTGCACGTGCCTTGCCCTTGACTGGGAATCGAACCCCTGACCCTTCAGTGCTCTGGTGACACTCTAACCACTGAGCCATGTCAGCCAGGGATTTTTTTTTATTTTTAAAAGCTTATTTGTGTTATCTTTTTTACGGTAAAAAAACAAAAATTACCATCCTAACCATTTTTAAGTGTACAGTTCAGCAGCGTTAAGTATATTTACATTGTTGTGAGACAGCTCTCCAGAACTTTTTCATCTTGCAAATCTGAAATTATGCTCATTAAACAGGAACTTCCCTTCCCCCTCGCCCTTGGTGACCACCATTGTACTTTCTGTTTCTGTGAGTTTGACTACTTAAGAAACCCCGAATAAGTGGAATCATACAGTATTTCTCTTTTTGTGACTGTCTTATTTCCCTTGTCATTATGTCCTCAAGGTTCAGCTGTGTAATAGCATGTGACAGGATTTCCTACCTTTTTAAGGATACATAATATTTCATTATGTGTGTGTGTGTGTGTGTGTGTGTGTGTGTGTGTGTATATATATATATATATATATATATATATATATATATATCTCACTTTTTCTTTATTCATTCATCCATCAATGGATACTTGGGTTTCTTCTACCTCTTGATTATTGTGTTTATCTTTAACTAGAGGCCCAGTGCATGAAATTCGTGCATGGGTTGGGTCCCTAGGCCTGGCCGGCAATCAGGGCCGATTGGGGCCAGGTCAGTCAGGGCTGGGCCAGAGAGGAGGCAACAGTCGCCAGACAGGGTGCAGAAGGAACGGACACCAGATGCCGACACCGCCATCTTTGGTGCTCCACCATCTTTGGTGCTCCGCCACCCGCCGCCACTGCAGTGGGCGGGCAGTGGGCCGATTGGGGCCTGCTGGCCGGGAAGAAACAGGGCACCCAGAGAAAACTCTCTAGTCTTAAAGGGCTTGTTGGTTAAATTAGGCTCACCTCGATTATCTCCCAATTTTAAGGTTAATAGTACCATCCTAAATAATAAAAGGCTAATATGCAAATTGACGCAACGGCGGAACTGCTGGTCACTATGACGCGGATGTTCCATGTTTCCATGCCTATGCATTGAGCACCTGCCCCCTGGTGGTTATTGTGTGTCATAGCTACTGGCTGGTCGGCTGGCATTCTGGTCGCTTAGGTTTTTATATATATAGAAGATTTTATTTGTGTTTTGGGTAGTACATTTTTGCTAGGTTAAAATCTAACACAATTTTTTTTAAATGCTTGTTGATGAGAGAGAGAAATCAAGAAACATTGATTTGTTGTTCCACTTATTTATTCATTGGTTGCTTCTTGGAGTATTGGGATGATACTCTATCAACTGAGCTACCTGGCCAGGGCCTAAACACACAACTTCTAGTAGATATGCATGTGTAACTGAGCATAATAGACGGAAGTATGTAAAATACCTGTGGATTTGAAGATTAAAATGTATATATCTCTTAAAATTATGTAGTATTTATATTGACTTAAATATACCCAAGTATTTTATGAGTATTCTATTTTGGTTATGGACATATGCTTAAAATGTTTTTGAAATTGATTACCAACAAATTGACCCTAGAAACTGCAGGTAGTCTTTGAGGTTATGCACTATTGCTTGTTTTTAAATCTATATACATTTTATATATTTTTATATATTTTATATATATATATGTTTTAGGATCGAGCCCCCAACCCAGACATGTGCCCTTGATCAGAATTGAACCCGAGACCCTTCAGCCCTCAGGCCGACGCTCTATCCACTGAGCCAAGCTGGCTAGGGCAAGGTTATGCACTATTAACAAAAGAAGAGTTTATCCCAGGCAAACAGTCTTAAATTTTCTTGAAAGTAAAATAGCCTCTGCATTTTTCTAAAATGCTCATTTACAGTTTTATTGCATGAGTTTTACTGTCAGTTATAAAAACATGTATTTGAAGTTTTGTGAAGCATTGTGTAAAAGCCACCTGTTGATACAGGCCCAGTATGGCAATTACCATCTTTTGCAATAGAGTAAGAAGTGGGTATTTGCCTTTTGGAATCTTGGGAAGAGGACTATTCCTCTTGACTAAACCCCATGGAATCATTAAATGTGGAGAGGATGTTGAACTCTTGCTTAAGCTTTTTGTTACCATTAATTGCTTCTGTGGGCCAAAGGAAATGAAAGTGTGGGCAGCCAGTCAATTGGCTACTGATGTAAAGAGGAAGTAAAATGTAGGACTGGCTTAATAGTTCAAGGTTGAAAGTACAAACAGTTAACAGTAATTTTATCTGGTCTTGGAAATAGTGTCTGTATACCTGATGTGAATGAGAATTAGTAATGCCAGGTGATAAGGAAAACATTATTTTAATGTTTGTATATGTTTTGGAAATGGGAGAATAATCCTGATTTAAGGAACAAAAAACTAAAGACGTTCCAGGGCTGGTAAGTAAATTTATTTGATGTGATTTTGTTAATAGGATTTTTCCTTAGAGTGGTCAGATATGCTCAACAGTTTCTTTTTATAAAGGTAAGAGCAACTCGGCATCTAAGTTATATTATTTATTTATTCATTTATTTATTTATTTTTGGCATCTAAGTTTTAAATAATATGTTGCTACTTGATTTTGAGGGTCTTCTAAAACATGTTGGCTGGCCTGTGCTTATTTTCTGAATTCAAATGCACCAAAATTAATTAATTAGCTCTTAAACAGAGCTGATATTTACTGTCTTTTCTGTGTGCTGGTCATTATCCTAAGCACTTTACATACATTAGTTTATTTAATCCTCATGGCCATCATGAGATGATTATTCTTGTTTTTGCACAAAAAGGAATGAGCTACAAAGAGGCTAAATAATGTGCTTAAAGTCAGACATCTAGTGATGGAGCTAAGATTTGATCCCAGGCAGTTGACTCTAGGCCAGGGGTGGGCAAACTTTTTGACTCGAGGGCCACAATGGGTTCTTAAACTGGACCGGAGGGCCGGAACAAAAGCATGGATGGAGTGTTTGTGTGAACTAATATAAATTCAAAGTAAACATCATTACATAAAAGGGTACGGTCTTTTTTTTTTTTTTAGTTTTATTCATTTCAAACGGGCCGGATCTGGCCCGCGGGCCGTAGTTTGCCCACGGCTGCTGTAGACCCATATTTATCATTTTAATGACCATTAAAATGATATGTGCAGGTTTTTGACATTCAGCACATTCTAGGGTTTGAACAAATATTGATTATAACTGTTGAACTTCTTAGTATGACTGGAGATGCTATAAAAGTTTGCTATAAAAGCCTGATGGGAAGCTATTGATCTGAAGATGACTGATTTACCTAAACAACTTCAATCCAAGATACTGATTTCTAACCTTGAGGTTAATTTGTCAGTTCTAAAAGAAACTGAAGAATGACCTCAGATAGTCCTTAGGCAGATGATATTGTTTTGTTAGTTTAGCATGGTGATAGAAAGCTTTTGTCCTTTGATGTCATAATTGTAGAAAAATATAACTTAAGAATTGGTCTTGATTCAACCTCCTCATTTTACAAGTTGAGAAAGCAGGTGAAAGAATCTTCTCATAAAAAAAAAAAAAAAAAAAGAATCTTCTCATAGAGGACGAGCCAGAGCTGGGATTGATTGATGATACAGTAGTTCACACTGGCATTACCGTGTGCGAGGCACTGTTCTAGGTGCTTTATATATAAACTCATTAACCCTTCAGAACAAACCTATGAAGTAGACATTTCTGTATGCCCATTTTACAGATGAGGAAATCAAGGTTATGTAGCCTATCCAGAGTCATGCAGCCAGTATTACTGTAGTAGTGGAGCTGGGATTTGAATCTGGGCAATTTGGCTCCAGATTCTGTGCTCTTAACCACCTTACTAATGGTTGTAACATAATGTAATTGCCACCTTTCCTTAAGGGCAAAAAAGTTGAATATCAGCCATTTCATGTGGTTTATTCTGATAAATTGAGATCCTTCCACAGCATGTCACCACTTTGCCACAATGAGTATTTCTGGTTATTAGCAATATTTGCTTATGCAGAGATTTTTCCTTGGCCCCAGCCAGCTGGAAAGAGATACTATTATTCTTTTTTCCACATTTGCACGCATCTCCATTGTGCATGTATCTCTTTTCTAACATACTCA
>NW_006295384.1:569885-582559 GCF_000327345.1 Myotis davidii | reverse complement strand
GAATTGAACCCACCACCTTTCAGTGTATGGGACGGCACTTCAACCATCTGAGATACAACAGCTAGGACCCTAACTGATGTTTTTTTACTTAAATTTTACAAACAGGCAGGATGAGATTGGCAGTGCCTATTCCCATATCATGATGAATAGAAGTACTGAGAGTGGAAATCCTTGTTCCTGACATTAGGAGGAAGGCATTCAGTCTTGTAACATTAAGTATGTTGTCAGCTATAGGTTTTCTTAGATATCTTTCAAGTTGAAGAAATTTCTTGAGAGTTTTTTTTGAGTCAAGATTGGATATTGGATTTTTTTCAAATGCCTTATTTTTTACTGAGATGATCATAGGTGTGTTTTTTATTGAGATGATCATAGGGTTTTTTTTTTGTTTTATTCTATTTTTAATTTGTTACTGTTACTTATAGTGATTGCTTTTCAAATGTTAAACTAACCTTGCATTCCTGGGAAAAACCCCACTTGGTCATGATATGCTATACTTTTAATATATTTTAAAAAGAATTAGGGCCCTGGCTGGTTATCTCAGTTGGTTAGAGCATCGTCCTGATATGCTAAGATTAAGGGTTCATTCCTGGTCAGGGCAGATACAAGAAGTGACCAGTGAATGCATAAATAAGTGGAACAACAAATCAATGCTTCTCTCTCCCTGCCCCCTTCCTCTATCTCTCTCAAATCAATAAATTAAAAAAAATTGAGTTGCTTTTTTAGAATTTTTACATTTATGTTCACAAGGAATATTGTTGTCTTTTCTTGTGATAGCTTTGCCAGTCTTGGTCAGACCAGAGTGATACTAGCCTCATAGAATGCCTTGGAAAGTATTCTCTTCATTTTTCTGGGAAAGTTTCTGTAGAATTAATATTTTTTTCTTCCTTAAATGTTTGAAGTAATTCACCACTGAAGCTATCTGGGCCTGGACTTTTATTTATGTAAATGTTTTAAACTATAAATTCAGTCTCTTTAACAGATATAGTGCTGTTCAGGTTATGTTTCTTTCTGAATAAGCTTTGGTTGTTTGTGTCTTTTAAGGAATTTGTATAGTTTGTTGGCATGGAGTTTTTTATAATATTCCCTTTTTGAATTTTTTAAAAGTCGTAGAATTGGTAGTGGTGCCATCTCTCTCATTCTTTTTTTTTTAATTCTTAAAATTGATTTTAGACTGAGGGAGAGAGATACATTGATCTATTCCCATTATTATGCATTCATTGATTGATTCTTGTATGTACCCTGACCCGGGATTGAACCCGAAACCTTGGCATTTCAGGTTGATGCTCTAACCAGTTGAGCTACCTGGCCATGGCCTCTCTCATTCTTGATATTGATAATTTGTGTCTGTCTTCTGGCTCTTCAGACTACTGCTATACACAGCACCTGTGGTGACTGCCCTCAGGCAAAAAGTTAGAAAAATGGGCCACTTGGCCCAGTCTTTCCCTGTCTCTAGGTACTGTTGGCTTCCCTTTATTTTTGGCCTGTTTTAAGTTACTCTCTCTCTTTTTTAATATATTTTATTGATTTTTTACAGAGAGGAAGGGAGAGCGATAGAGAGTTAGAAACATCGATGAGAGAGAAACATCGATCAGCTGCCTCCTGCACGCCCCCTACTGGGGATGTGCCCACAACCAAGGTACATGCCCTTGACCGGAATCGAACCTGGGACCCTTGAATCCGCAGGCCGACGCTCCATCCACTGAGCCAAACCGGTTGGGGCGTATGTTACTCTCTAGTACCTTCAGGTAGTCCCCCCCTACACCCAATCATCAGAGGCTACAGTTGTTTTCTGTGAGAGGGTTTGTCTAGTGCTGGAAGCAGAATGTCGGGGCTTTTGGTTTTGTGACATTTTAGCCAATTGAGACATGTTTTAATAGCTGTATTCACAGTATAGAACTGGGTAACTTAGCAGCACTCTAGTCATTGTTACCTTTATTGGATTTGATATGAAATAGCTCAACTGGATATTTAGAATAAATTGTGGAGTTAGAGAAAGGTGAAAGGAGAAGTGTTGACTTAGCTCTTTTCAAAATGGTTTCAGTGGGAAAAACCATTATCACTTTAAAGAGTGCGCATTCTTGAGTACCGAATACGTCAAGCTTCTGAATGATTTTGAGTGATTTTGCTTGTCATGGGGAAGCTTTTCAAGAGTAAAAGAATGGAAGAAAACATTTATATTTCAGGTTTGAAAACAAAGCATTTCTAATTTCTTAATTATATCAAATGCATCAATTTTAGGACATATTAACGCTATGATACTTAAATGTTTTATTTGCAGTGGACTTTATTTTCTGGCCATTTGATATATTGCCATTTGAATTGAAAGACACTAGGAGAAGTCATCTTAGGTCTCTGGATCTCAGCCTGATACTTACTGAACAGTACATGAGCCATGCACTGTTCTAGGCACAGGAGGTTTAGCAGTGAACACGGAGCTTATATTCTTAAAGGCTCAGAAATCTGACTCCTGGCACACTGTGCGTGGCCAGGCTCACATGTACATGCCCTAATGTCAGTTTGTTCATTTGAAGTGAGAACTACAGCTGTTAATTAGACTGGCGAGGTTGGACTGAGAGATTAGTGCATTTTCTCTTTATAGACAAGCCACATGGGAAGCCAAATTACAATCACAAGGTTGCTTGGTGAGAATGGAATCAAAACAAAGGGACTTGGTTAGATAATCTATGATTAGGATACACCTGCCACATGGACTATTTGGGTTTCCCCTGAATAATGCTGAGCAGTTAAGCTTGACAATGTTTGGTTCTTTGGGCTCATTTCTATGGTGACCATTTTTCGTTGTTCACACAATTTTTTTAACTAAATGATAATCCAATTTACTAAATGACAAGCCACATTCTAGGCCTGCTTCCTAAGATTACACTTAGGTCACCTTTAGAAACATTTAGAGGTTTTCAAATTATGAGGCCTGGCATCACATAGACAGTCTCTTGGTTAATTTCAATAGTGTCGCCATATCCATTGTGCAGGTAGGTTTTACCCTGGGAGGGTGGCTTTTTCTCTTCCTTTTTTTTGCCCTATAGTTGTGGTCTGGAAGGGATGTGTGAATCCCTTATAATTATCCTCTTGTCCTGCCAATAATTTATTTTTACTTTATTTAAATTTATAGAGAGTTACATTCACTTCTGTTTTTCTTTCTTTTTCTAAATTTATCTTTATTGTTTAAAGTATGAATGCCAAACCCTTGTTCTTAAAATCAATGACTATTTATAGTATTGTTAATAGGAAAAGTTAATCTGTCCTAATAGAGGTAAACTAAATTTATTTGAAAATGTAGGAAATACCTAAATTTAAACCTAGAAAGTCCTGGGACCCAAGCATGTATGTTTGATTTTTTTTAAATTAAGGAATCTATACTAATAAAAGGATAATATGCAAATTAACCGTTACTCTGCGATAAAGATGGCGGCACCCATAGCCACAAAGATGGCTGTGCCAGCCGGAGCGGGCAGGACGCTTGGCTTCCTTCGGGTGGGACACTTGGCTTCCTTTGGGCAGGATGCTTGGCTTCCTTCATCACCTCAGCAACGAAGGAACCCAAACCTCCCGTAGGCCCCAGCTGGCTGCCCGCTGAGGGCTGGCTTCTGGGCGGCGGCCACAGAGCTGGGGTGGGAGGCGGCTCCAGCCTGGAGCGAAGGTGGGAGACGGCGGCTAGAGTGAAGGCCTGGTCCCGGGTGCCGGAGGGAAGCTGGTGCTGGCAGCTAGGGGAAGGAAGGCCTATTCTTGGACAAATCTTTGTGTATTGGGCCTGTAGTATACTCTAATTCCCTATAAAAGATCCAGGGAACGTGAAAAGTAATTGCCTTCAAGGAGTAATGACACTATTTGAGGTATAATGGAGGAGACCCAAATTTTGGAATTGTGAGCCAATTTCACTTACCAAATTCTTATTATTTCCTCAAATATTATCTGTATATTAGCTGTCCACAGTCAGGGCTAAAGGACCACCCAGTTTACTGTTAAAAACAAACAAATGAGCCCTGACTGGTTTGGCTCAGTGGATAGAGCGTTGGCCTGCAGACTCAAGGGTCCCGAGTTCGATTCTGGTCGGGGGCATGTACCTTGGTTGCGGGCACATGCCCGGTGGGGAGTGTGCAGGAGGCAGCTGATTGATGTTTCTCTCTCATTGATGTTTCTCTCTATCACTCTCCATTGCTCTCTGTAAAAAGTCAATAAAATAGATTTTTTAAAAAAACCAAAAAAACACAAATTATGTTAAGACCCAGTGACCACCAAATTTATACACATCAGTTCTCATGTTTTCACTAATCCAAATGAAGTGGTATCACTGTCTATACATCCACCATAACCTATGGGCAACCAGCAAAGCCTTGGCCAGTACCAGTTTGCAAGTTCCTTGAAGGCAAGAACTATAACAACAGTAGTGGTAGCAGCAGTCATGATATGTGTATTGTGCTTATAGTTTTCACAGAGCCCTTTCACAGATAGAATAATAATTTGAATGTCATAGGTAGAATATATTAGGTGTCCTAAAAAATTTATACACATACTTTGAATAATTAGAAAGCCAGTATTTATTAAAATACATTTCATTTTCAAAATTGAGCTATCAGCTGTTAAAGTGTATATACATTTTTGGGGACACCTTGTATAATGTATATGTCTGTTACTAACCATTTCTGCTTTCTACCAACCCTCTCTTTCCTGTTGTAAATTTTTGTTACAGAGTTGCATAGCTTTGTAAGAGTGCCTTATTTTACAGACAAATTTAGTTGTTTCGTGCAATTTTAGATTATACCGATAAGGCTTCTTAACACCAAGTTGATCATTTGAGATGAAAAGCAAAACTAAGATTCAGTGTCTGACTCTTTTGGGTGGGACTGTCTTTTAAAAGCCTCTGATTGATTTTCTAGTCAATAAAAATACAAGGCTACTCTACCTTTTTTTTAGTCTCCATACCATTCATGCTTAAAATACATTCCAATTAATAACAGCTTTTGGGGGCTATTTTATTTTTTGGATAGTTTATGCTTTTATTTTTAAAAAATTTATTTTTCCATTACAGTTGATGTTCAGTATTATTCCATATTAGTTTCAGGTGTACAGAATAACAGTTAGACAATTACACCCCTGATAATTCAAATATCCATCTGGCGCCATACATAGTTATTATAATATCGTTGACTGTATTCCCTGTTGAACTTTATGTCCCTGTGACTATTTGCATCAAACACATGAATGCTTCACAAACTTGTGTGTCATCATTGCCCTGGGGCCATGATAATCTTTTCTGTATCTTTCCAGTTTTAGTAAATGTGTTGCCAAAGCAAGCACATACGAGCTTTCTTTATGCACATTACTTCTGTAGATATCAGTGTTCTAAATCTGAACTATACAGTATGGTAGCCATTAGCCACACATAGCTATTTAAATCTGTTTTAATCAATTGAAATGAAATAAAATTAAAATTTCAGTTAGCCATAATTGCCACATTTTAGGTGCTCAATAGACATGGTAGCCACTAGCCATATCAATATTGGACAATACTGTTCTAGAGAATCTAACTTCTACTTAGTTTTTTGGGGGATGGCTATCATATCATTCTGCCATTGTTTATAATTTTATCTGCAAGATTTATGTTTCTAAATACATTTAGAATTATGTTTCTAAATACTGAGTCAGTCTATTCTATATAATAAAAGCCTAATATGCAAATCAACCGAACTGCGGAACAGCTGGTGGAATGACAGGTCACTATGATGTGCACTGACCGCCAGGGGCAGATGTTCAACGCAGGAGCTGCCCCAGCCTGCAGGCCCCAGGTCAGCCAAGGTGGGTGCCAGTGGGGGCCTCCGATTGCATAGCTGGTTGCCCTGCAGAGGGAGGGGACTGGTGGCTGTGGCAGTAGGGGGCAGCGCCAGCTGGTGAGCTGGGGGGGGGCATCACCCCGCCAGTCACCTCCCTCACCTGCCGAGGCGGCGGGGGGCGGGGCCAGCAAGTGGGTGGCACCAGGCGAGTGCCAGTGGGCCCCCCCTCCCCCGATAGTCCTGCCAGTTGTCCCACAGATTGGCCCTGATCGCAGGCCAGGCCTAGGGACCCTACCCATGCACAAATTTTGTGTATTAGGCCTCTAGTATGATATAAACTATGTGTTTAAAGTATGCTTTTAAAAAATATACATAGACTTTAATTTTCTTAGCACTTCCTATGTAACAGATCTTATAGGTAAGCAGCATTGGGAATTGCAGTAAAAACTCATGTAATAATAGAAATGTCCAATTTCTCTTCCCTTTTGTGGCTATGTGCAGAAGTACAACAGAAAGATTGGAATGTGATTCTCCACTACTTAGAAATGCGTAACCGTCATATAAGGAAAATAACCGACTAACAATAATCTTAAAATGATTCACATAGTTGAGATTCCATGATGCAAAAATATAGGTCAGTTGTACTCATCATATGAAATATCAGTTTGAGAATTTAGCTTAAGGCATTTGTCAATTGGAGAATCTGTCAAGTGTAAAGCTGATATTAAAAATTTGATATTACACGTTAGGATCTTAAATTTTAAGTGTTACATGTTCAGTAAGATGTCGAGCATATCTCATTTACCCTTTCTTCTTTTTACTTGTATATTTAAGTGGTTCAGGACTAAAGGAAAAATCCAGACCCGCATCCCCAGACTGTAATTTTTGCCAAGGGTGATTCAGGGAATTTCAGGTTTAAAGCTGCAGTATCCCATAATGTACTCAAATTAACTAGGACAAAACACTCTGAGAAATGTCTTCGATCCTTGCCTGCGTAAGAATGATCTCCTCAGTGGCTGAATATAATGGAGAGGCCTGTTTGCTGAAGGCGACCAGCACTATGCCATGGTGAAGGATGGGATTGGATAGGTCTTGTTCAAGGTTTGACAGAGCAAGAGATATTTGGACACACTGAGTTCCAGATAGATGGAGAAGATTATGGATATGAAAGAAGTGATTACTTTTAAAAACAAGAGCAAAACCCCACGAAACACTGGTAGTTGTTCTGTTAGTGTGATTCGATGCCATCAGATGTGTGTTTAATACCTTTTTCACTTTTAACAACCATCACTTTCTTGCAAAGTCAGCCAGTATTAGAACCTCAAAAGACAGCTGTTTTTTGTGGTTTTTTTTTTAATGGCCTTTCCACTAGTTGGGACATGTGTAATGTTCACAGAGAAAGCAGGTATTCCCCCTTTTATTTTTACATTCATTTTAGATACATATTCTTTGCCTAAGAAGCAGTTTGTTATGAACATGAGTATAGAAGAAAGGTTTTTATTCATACATATTTAAAGAACATCAGTAATAAAAACATTTCCCTAGCTGTGACAAAGAACAGCCTTTGTTTAAGGGTTAGATATGTCTAAGGAAGTGACTCTTGTTAAGAACCAAGGAATAAAATATAATTCATCTTATCTTGCGTAAGGAAAAT
Organism: Myotis davidii; assembly: GCF_000327345.1. Taxonomy (NCBI): domain Eukaryota; kingdom Metazoa; phylum Chordata; class Mammalia; order Chiroptera; family Vespertilionidae; genus Myotis; species Myotis davidii. Next base: position 575,116 of record NW_006295384.1, on the reverse strand, counting down.
TGTCCTAACTTGCATGCTGCTGAGTGCCTAATTTACATTTAAAGCTGAAGTAATGAAGCCTTATTTTTTGCCAGAAACTCCCATTTCTTTCCCAAATTTATTCTCTATTAGACAAAAAAAGCTCATTATTTTGCATAGTAATGTGCATTTGCTGATGCAGAAAAGCAACATAACTCAGGATGAAGGATTAATTTAAACGTATGTGCTCCTTTGCAGATAACTGAAATTATTTCTAGGAATCAAAAGGTGGGTTTTCAGGGCACACCAAAAAGAACAGCTTCGTTCTGGTGAATTGCAAAGGCAGGGCATAGTCCTTTCTCACCTAGAGGAGGAGGTTCCTGAAAACTCATGGATATAGAATTTAACTCTGAGGACTTTAGACTTCATGGAAACTAGTCACAGGGGGTCTGAACTTGAAAGTGGATCTATGGAAGCTCTTAGGAATAAACAGTATTTATAGTTAAATAAATCTTCTGAATATAATACAACTGACCCTTTCATTTATAATGTTTAATTTAGTAATAAAGAATACTAACTATTCATTTTCATTTACTATTCCTTGTTCAATATAAATTTTGTTTTGTTGCACATAATAAGTGTGCTTCGAGGCATTTTCCATCTCCCCCACGGCTGGTTTTCTATCTAGCTGTTCATTGCCTTTCTAATTTTCAACCTCAGAAGTTGTTGATGCCCATCTCCCTAGGGCTCCCCAACCCCCACTCCCATTCACGGCTGACTTTTAGATGCTATTGGTGTACAGTTTTGAGTCCCAAGTGTGCTTGCACTTACTTTCTTTTATTTTTCCTATGGCTTCATTCTAAAAATTTTTATTCCTATTCTGCCATTATTAGCTTTTACCTTGCTTTCCTCTTCCCAACCCCAGCTCCATCTTCCTCTAATTATCCCCAGCAGGATTGAATCATAGTTCATGCAATTTTCATGTGCTGAAATGGAATGAAATTTTTGAGGTTGCCCCCAAACTATACAGAAGTAAATTTGAGAATGTGCAAGCTCAATTTAATAAGATTATATATGGGAAATTAGTGTAGTATCCTGCAAGTGTATGTGTAAATGTGTGCTCTCAAACATTCTATGTGCCTGTACACCATAACCTAAGAAGAACTTGCAATTGTTAAAGCTACTCAAGAAATTCCAAAATTTCTAACATAGTTGATGTTTGAGCAGAAGCAATCAATGTGTTTGCTATCAATCAGTGGCATAATCTATCGTTTATTGAATATCACTTTGGATTTGTGAACAGATGGACTTATTTACAGCTTTTTGGAACCTAATTGGTTTTGAAGTAATAAAGGTCCCCTGTTATTCCAGCACAAGAGTTTCAGATCATAGATAACAGTCACCTGGTAGTTTCTGAAGCCACCGATCTGTGCCACCTATCGCCATTCTTTGGGCTTTGTGGCTGTCCAAATGGGGTGAGAATGCCATCGACCCTCCCTCCCAGTTGGCAATCATCAGACTTGGGAGGAAGCAAAAACAGCTTCTTACCAGAAAGGTGCTGGAACTTCCGTTTTGTGAGTAACTGTATTTTCTGTTAAAGCCTTGGTGGTCATGTTGTATATTACATTTATTCATGGGCTTTAGTTTTTGTTTTTGTCTTTTAGAAAAGATTACATACATGCTACATTCTTTATTTTTTTTAAATATATTTTATTGATTTTTTACAGAAAGGAAGGGAGAGAGATAGAGAGTTAGAAACATCGATGAGAGAGAAACATCGATCAGCTGCCTCCTGCACATCTCCTACTGGGGATGTGCCCGCAACCCAGGTACATGCCCTTGACCGGAATCGAACCTGGGACCTTTCAGCCCGCAGGCCAACGCTCTATCCACAGAGCCAAACCGGTTTCGGCCATGCTACATTCTTTAAATGTTTTAAGACGTAAACTGGGATGTTCTGATTTCCCTGTTGTTTAGAGTTATTATCCCATGAAAGGACATACAGAAAGATAGTTGAGCTAATTTGGGATTATTTCACCCTAATTTTGTATTTCCTATAGTGGAAATTTGAAGAGTTTTTCTTTTGATCATCAATATCATAGTTAAGATTTATTGACTACTTAATAAGGAGTAGTTGGTTATTTGTACTGGTTTCAGAAGTACTTGGATGAGAGATATGAAAACTTAAAGATTGAGGCACTTTTGTAACAGAAAATATCAAAGCTACTGCCATAGTTCATCAGAAATCAGGAGAGAGAGTTATCGTTGCCCTGAATGAGCTGAAGTTCAAAGTAAGACTGTGGTCATTATTCATTACCTCTTTTCTTTCAAAACAGCAAGATTCTTGGGTTTCTGTGGACAAGGCTGCTTTTTAATGGCATGTTCTCCAAACAGCTGTTAAGCATTCCCCCTCCCCAATACCACAGACCACATCTGTTCCCACTGTTGATTAGATAGAGGGTAGAGAAAGAAGAGAGGCTGTAGCATGTGTAATTACCAGTAATTAATTCTTGTTGCGCCTCCTCATTTCCTTCTATTCTAACTCCACCTACCCTTCTTCCTGTCTCTGTTGTAAATTCTGTTTCATGTTGGCCACTTGTGGAGAATAATCTTGATGGGTATACAGCTGTTTTCCTAAAATTTTACATTCACCTTACAGTGAAGCTTTTCTTTTTCTTCTGGTGGCAGAATCTCTTGATGAAGCAGGGCAAACAAGAAAATACTAAAGTTAGTGAACATATCTCTTGGGGCTAGCTTTCCTGCTTCCTTATGTTCTGTTTCTGTTGATTCTGTTTTTAATGTCAACGAATATTTATTGAGTACATTCTCTCTTTAACTAGTGCAGACTCTTGCAAGGCATGAATAAGTGTGAGGAAAACAAATGTGAGATATAGTCCTGGTCCTCAGCGTTTATGTACAGTGTAATTAGGGGCCTAAAATATGTATACAGAAAACTAATTATGTAAGTTAGTATGTAATAATTATAAAATGATTGCCAAAATTGTTGATACTCTATGAGACAGATAGTGTTCTATTCTTTTTCTTTCTCTTTGGGATAAGGTAAGGCTAAAGAAAATATAAATTTGAGCATTTTTAGTTGCTATGTCACAATAAAAGAGATATATCACAGGTTTGCTCTTTAAAGAAAGTTCATGGCATGTCTTCTTCACAAATTTTAAAAGCCTAGATTTTCAAGATGTGATGCTTCTTGTGTGTCTGTTTTCAGGAGGATGGAGCTTCAAGTGGAGCATTTTAAAATTGCTTATTTTTAAAATTTATAATAAATTTTAAAGTGTAGTTGCTGCATCAGTCAGGGCCCCAGCAGGAAAGAGATGACACTGAGATCAATAGGAGGATTTGATAGAGGGATTATTTACCAAAATGTGGACACAGTATATTAAAATTGCAGGGCAATTGTGTGAACTCTGAGGCTAGTAATAGCAGGGATGTTACACTCTCAGGAGAAAAGGAGTGAGAGGAGGATCAGATACCTAATTTAAAAAGAAGGAGTTAGATGAAAAAGGTCTTCTGTTCACAGGTGGATGGATCCAGCCAGCCTCTATGTGACCATTCAGGAAGAAAGCTGGGGTCATAAATGACCTTGTCTCACTTTCATCCTGATCTATGCAGTGTTCCTGATTATCTAAACTCATCTGTAAACTAGGGGACAAGGGGAGCTTTTTGATGTAATTTATTAAATCAACCTTTCATCCCACAGAGCAGGGTTGAGAGTGGAAGTGGATAGGCAAAGGAAAGATACCTGGCACATTTGGAGACTTTTTAAATTTGCATGAGCATGAAAAATCCATCTTGGATAATATCCTCTGCTCTCATTAATCTTGATGATAATAGGCATATGTCTGGAAGCAGTATGTTTTATTTTTTAATTTTTAAAAAATATGTTTTTATTGATTTTCTAGAAAGAGGAAGGGAGAGAGAGAGAGAGAGAAATATCAATGAGAGAGAAACATCAATCAGCTGCCTCCTGCATGTCCCCTACTGGGGATCGAGCCTGCAACCTGGGCATGTGCCCTGACCAGGAATCAAACTAGAGACCTCTTGGTGCATAGGGCAATGCTCAGTCCACCAAGCCACACCGACCGGGCTGGAATCAGTATGCTTTATGACAAATCAGTCACTTCTCAAGCATGTATACAGGGTATCATTGATGTAGGTTAGTAATTCTCAACTGGGGGCAGTTTTGCCCCCCATGGAAAATTTGACAACATCTGGAGTCATGTTCATGTATGGGCTTTATCATTAGGATCTCATGGAGGATAATGATAATGAAAGGAAGACAATTCATTTTCATTTTATTAGGGTAGTGCTCAGATGATTGTTGAAGAATCTAATCTAAGCAACAACCATTGCTTTTGGCAAGAAGAAGCTACTGACCTCTGAAAAAATAATTTGACTTAAGATCTGAGAGTGAAGCTAAAAGACAGCATAGGTTTTATGCATTGAGTATGAGGTTGGGGAATCAAGCCCTAAAAGATAATGAAGAAAAGGAGACCATTGTGAATAGTTGGGGTATAGATTACAATCTTCTCAAGGGCATGGACTACACTTTGTTCATCTTCTAAGAGTTAGGCACTACATCTGGAGCAGTACAGACTGTCAGTACATATTTGTCAAGTGAATGAGTAACCCTTAATTTAGGAGAAATGGCTACTGTAGAACCAGAAAGAAGACATTAGTGGGGAAGGAAAGACGAAAGATGCTCGGGAGGGAAAAGGTGAGCTCTATACTAATAAAAGGGTAATATACTAATTAGACTGGATTGATCGGACATCTTCTGGATGTCCGACTTCCTTCTGGACAGTTAGGGGGTGACCAGACCGGCAGGGGGGCAGGTAGGGGGCCTCCAGGCTGGCAGGGGGGGAGTTAGGGGGCAACCAGGCTGGAAGGGGGGCAGTTAGAGGGCGACTGGACTGGGAAGCAGAGGCAGTAAGGGGCGATCAGGCAGGCAGGCAGGTGAGCAGTTAGGAGCCAGCAGGCCCAGATTGCAAGATGGGGCCTAAACCAGCAGTTGGACATCCCCCTAGGGGTTCCAGATTGGAGAGGGTGCAGGCTGGGCTGAGTGACGTCCCTCTCCTGCACAAATTTCATTCACTAGGCCTCTAGTTCTTATCTACACTAATAAAAGAGAAAAATGGTAATTGGCGTACGATGCTACCCTTTTCATTGGCTAATCAGGGCTATATGCAAATTAATTGCCAACTCAGATGGCAGTTAACTGACAACAAAGACACACTCTCCCCAGAGAAAAAGGA
>NW_006295384.1:562293-568939 GCF_000327345.1 Myotis davidii | reverse complement strand
CAGAGCCAGCAATCGGAGGGGGCTGGGGGTCCCCTGCCCAGGCCTGAATCCTGGGCCAGAGGCATCAGGCCTGGGCTGGGGGCAGAACCAGTGATTGGAGGGTGATGGGGGTCAACGCATGAGGGCTCCCAGTATGTGAGAGAGGGCAGGCTGGGCTGAGGGACACTCCCCCCCAACACACACACCCAGTGCACGAATTTCGTGCACCGGGCCCCTAGTATAAAAGGAAAGACAGTTTGCACTACAAAAAAAAGAGAAAGCTAGGCCTTCAAGGACATACTGGCTCATTGGATCCCAGGTTTCCAGACTTTATGTTTGTCCTGACCTGGACTCTTATACTTCATGGCTTCTTTTTCTTCTTAATGCAATAGGTAAGGACAAGGACGTTTGTTTCATTCCTCTTTTATTAGCATTGCCTTTCCTCCCCTTTAATATTAATGGGACGATTTCCTGCATGGAGTCAGAGCCATACTCCTTCTCTTTTTGGACTCATCTGAAGACTTGGGTATGCCTTCAAATAGCAGGTTTCTGTAGATCAGGCCATTGGTATGGGGTGCGGTGTGGTTGACTCAGTCACTCTGTTTTTATATTCCTGCAGGGCAACTTTTGAGCCCTGTTCCTTTAATTGTCAGACTGTGAAAGCTGCTTAGATGGAACTGATCACATTTGTCTTTTAAGTTACTTAAGGACAGTAAAACTCCTTTTGTACTTCTTTCAGTGCCTAGCCTATTGTGGGTTACTCTAAGATTGCAAAGAGAAATGGTAGAGTGAGATAGGAAAGGATATATTTAGGAAACCTTGACCATGAAGTGTTCTGTCTTTTGAGTGACACATGATGTTAAATTGCTGGTTGTATTTGAGAGGACTGGGTGTAGAATTAGGAAATAAAAGAGAGAAGAGGGCTTTTAAATATTGGTATTGGAACTGAAGGTAATGGGAGACAGGAGAACTCTTTCTCTGCTGGAATAAGGGTCATGCAGTTGATAAAGTGTGTGGTCCAATATTAGGAACGATCAGGTAAATCAGAAATATCTACCATTAAGAGTCATCCTCACCCTAACCACTCACCTGCCAGCCAGATTGCCCCCAACTGTCCTCCCCTACCAGCCCAGTCACCCCTAATTGCTCTCCCCTGCTGGCCTGGTCCCCCCCAACTGCCCTCCCCTGCCGGACATCTTGTGGCAGCCATTTTGTGTCCACATGGGGGCAGCCATCTTGTGTGTTGGAGTGATGGTCAATTTGCATATCACTTCATTATTATTATTATTATTAGATAGGATTTTGTAGACTTTTAAAAATCAGCTTTATTGCCGAAACCGGTTTGGCTCAGTGGATAGAGCGTCGGCCTGCGGACTGAAAGGTCCCGGGTTCGATTCCGGTCAAGGGCATGTCCCTGGGTTGCGGGCACATCCCCGGTGGGGGGCGTGCAAGAGGCAGCTGATCGATGTTTCTCTCTCATCGATGTTTCTAACTCTCTATCTCTCTCCCTTCCTCTCTGTAAAAAACCAATAAAATATATTTAAAAAAAAATCAGCTTTATTGCTATTAATTTCATAAACATGTTTTTGCTATCATCTTGAATTTAAAAGAGCCATCACCATTTATACATTACTCAAGCCAAAAGTCAAGTATTTAGCTATGGTTTTGTTTGTTTTTTTAATATATTTTATTGATTTTGGAGAGGAAGGGAGAGGGAGAGAGAGAAATGGAAACATAAATGTTTAGAGAGAGTCATTGATTGGCTGCCTCCTGCACACCCCTCACTGGGGATCGAGCTGGCAACCCGGGGCATGTGCCCTGACTGGGAATCGAACCATGACCTCCTGGTTCATAGGTCAATGCTCAACCACTGAGCCACGCTGGCCAGGCTAGCTTTGGTTTTTATCTTACTTCCTGCATCTCAAACTTTAGCATGTCCTGATTCTACTTCTTATTCATCTTTGCTCCTGCCATCTTATCCCCTGCCCATGGCATCTCTCCTCTGGACCACTGCTTCTGCTCTGCACTTCTTACAGTCCACTCTTTATGCTCCTGACTCCAGATTTTCAAACAAATCAGATCATGTCATTCCCTTGACTCACCCCAGCAGCTGTGAGAATACTTCTCATGTAGTAGAAGCTCAATTTGTATTGAATAAACCACTGTAAAGTTGTTATGATATCTTTACAGATAGCAAACCAACCAGCCCTTAGACTTTCCTAATTCAAATGATACGTTGTCTCTGTAATGATAATAATAGTAGTCAGATTTATTAAGGCTCATCTTTTTTTCTCATCTTGTGACTAATGGCTGACACCCATTTTTAGGATGGTTAGCAAAAGATTTATATGTGGCATTGGAGCCAGGAAGACGAGTCGCTTCTCTTTGGCAATCTCTTGGATAAATCAAGAGCAACCGTAGCTATGAAATACACCAGGCAACTCCCTAAACTTTTCAGGACTGGCTTGACACAACTAAGAAATCACTATACATTTTTGGGGAAGGCTAATCTTTTTTTGGGGGGGGGGGGGGTCATGACCCTTTTGAGAATTGGGTGAAAGCTGTGGATTCTTTACCCAGAAAAAATGTCTACATACACAAGCACAGTATTTTGTAGACCAATAAGGAGATTCACAGACTGAGCCATAGCTCATAGCAGAAAAATGCATCTTCAAAATTAGGTTGTTATATTTGGGATAGACTAAAGCATCTATTTTTGAAATATAAACTATACCAAGTAACGTGGCAAAATATTGGCAGATGGGGATATTGCAGAAAAGAGATAATTTCTTTTTTTCTGATGCTCAGTAGGGATCATAGCAGACTCTTAAGGGACAGGGAATTGTGAGGGGGCGTTTGTTTGTTTGTTTGTCAAACAAAAAAAGTTTAAGGAACATTGGCCATTTTGCCTTGTCCTTTGTTGAGGAGGTGGAGGAGCATGGTATATCCCTGCAGGCCTTGTGCCTCTTAACCCAGAGAATGGCCTGTAGACTGAGCCACTGAGTGGGGAGCAGGCTATAGGCGAGGAAGAGAGGATGGAAGAAGATGGGCCTGGGTGGGGCACAGGAGGGAAGCAGAGAATTTTTTAAGCCATTTTCCTAGGTTGAATCCAGCGCCCCACCCCTTTTCTTTTCCAGTTTTTGTTCGTCTTGGTATCTCTATTAAAAAGACAAACCAAAAAAGGAGATTTTCCTCTTTGCTAGAAGTTTTTGGGAAAACTTCACTATTCTTTTATTTCACCTCCTTTGGGGTTAAGGAGAGCTGTTATTTCTGAACTTATTGTCAGAGTTTCTTATATTATTAATGTTTTAATACTCTCAAGATGGCTTGTTTTTGATAAATCACTAAAAGCAGAAGGTATTTCGTCCAGCCTCCTAAACAATAAAAGCCAAGAATGTAATGCTGTAGTACCAGAGTTGTGAGGTTTTTTCCCCCAGCACAATATATTAACTAAGCAGAAAATGTAAAAGAATAAATACAATAAAAGTAATGTTTGTCTAGTGGTAGTTTGAGATATTTCAGGAGAGATGAGATGTGAAGAAAAGCAGTGGCCATATTTAGAAAGCTGCCTCAAACCCAAGAGTATCTATTGAAGTAAACTTGATGACAGACTTTTTTCCTCTTCATGAATCATTGTATTCCTATAAAAGCGAAAATTCCTCTTCATCTAAACAAATGGCTTCCACATCTGTTTTCTTAGTTTCTCAAAAGGGTGTCTTCAGCTTGCATTTTTTTTTAAAGTGTTTATCTGTTTAAAATGAAATATCGTCAAAAGCAGTTTATACATCAAAATCCAAGTTGGTCTTCATCTTCCAAGAATTAGTCGAGAATGATCTGGTGGTGGTAGAGGGGAAAAAAGAAAACACATTTTAGCCGTAATAGGTTTGGCTCAGTGGCTAGAGCGTCGGCCTATGGACTGAAGGGTCCCAGGTTCGATTCCGGTCAAGGGCATGAACCTAGGTTGCGGGCACATCCCCAGTAGGGGGTGTGCAGGAGGCAGCTGATTGATGTTTCTCTCTCATCGATGTTTCTAACTCTATCCCTCTCCCTTCCTCTCTGTAAAAAATCAATAAAATATATTTTTTTTAAAAAAGAAAACACATTTTATATTCTGCGTAGGTAAGTTCTTCCTAACCATACTCTACATTTTAGTGAGTTCTATTTAATTGTACATGCTTTTTTGTTTTTAGGGACTGATCGAATAGTAACTTTGTCATTGGTAGCACATCCCAATATTTTCATGCTCTGGGTTCAGAGTTCTGAAAGTACGGTTTTTTCCAGATTAATAGTAGGAGAATTAATGTGTTAGTCCCATTGACTAAGCACTGATCTGTAGTTAGTTTGATTTGTTATTGTCTCATAATCAGTTTCCCCCCAGTACGTCACTAGAAGAAACACTCTCAACTGATTTGTAAAATACTATACAGTACATCTTTTCTAAAGCACTTGTTCGGCTCAAAATCTTGTGTGAGTCTGCTTATCCTGAAGGGTTCGGTTTTATCTTTTTTAATCTTTAGTCTTGTGGGGCAGGCCACCATGCCCTTGAGTGTGTCCTGCCATTTAAAAATGAAGAATGAGAAGCAGCTGGAGTGATGGCTCTTTTGCAGCTGACAGGAATCCGATCTGCTTGGATTCTTTCTCTGGGTACCGACATGCCAGTGGTGTGTGGCTCCTCCCAGACAAGCCATTTGCAGTCATAAAGTTTAAGATGGTGGGAGCAGAGGAGGTTGTGTGCAGGGGGAAGGAAGATCTTTTTTGTATGTAAAGATCTGGGAGAAAGGCTGTAGATCAACACATGGGGTCCTACCACAGGTTGCAGGACTCCTGGCTTCTTACCACCCAGTGGAATTTCTGGGTCAGGATGAGGCCTTTGTCTTTCTGGAGGTTGTGCAGGCTCCTCCCACCCCCTGAGCTACAGCTGCCTGTTCTGTCAAAACAGTGGCCTGCTCTGAGGTCAAAGGTCCATGAGAACTGTGACATTTGATGGTATCAAAGTGAATTAGTGGCAAAGGCAATTGATTTAATCACCTATAATTTAGGTAATTTCTTTTGAAGGATGTGAAGAATACTCTTTGGAAACTGAGGGGAACTCTTCCCCCATTGTTAACTTTTGGTTTATCGGATAAGTATAAATTGGAACTGCTTATAAATGACACCAAACTTGACATAAAAAAGAATGCCCTCCCCCCTCCCAAATGCAGAAGAGAGGCAGGAAAATGATGGTTACGTTGGAGCTATAGGAGGCTCTTTACTTGTGAAGTGACTTGATTGATGTTTAGTCTTCCTGTTGAGCCCATCACTGCCTTGAGGAGGGGAGCCACTGCAGAGGTTCTGCTTGCTGTTTGTTGAGCCACGGCCTGTAGCTGTTTTTGTTGCTCATGAAAAGGCAAGGTGCTCCCCTTTCTGACCTTGTTCGGAGGCTTAATACAATTATTTGTATTAGGCGCTAGCCACCTGTTGGGATCTTTCTCCTTAAAGGTCAGTGTGTGGTGCCTGGCTGTCTGACTGTGGCAGCCTGCAATCAGATTTGCCTGTGGTCACTGGTTTGTATGACACCTGCAAATTGTGACAGAAAGAATGGAGATCTGATAGCTGAAAGGGAAAGGGAGGTGCTGGAGGAGGAATGAGCTATCAGGAGACCCAGGGAGCACCATTACTGTGGTGTGGGTGCCAGTTTGCCTCATCTCCCTTTCTCCTGCTGCCCCGTCATGAGCTTTGCCATCTGTTTCAATTGTCTGCATGCTGACATTGCTTTGATTTAGTCATATATTGCATCTCTGTTGACCTTTGGAATTCCTATACCCATGAAAGCCCCATATCCCCTCCATTGAGCATCTCAGCTTCCGCCTGCCTCCCTGTAGTCTTCATTTAGGTGTCATAGACATAACATATTCATCAACTCCAAAACCGCCCAGTTGGTTCTGCTCCCCAACCTGTTCCCCTTCCTGGATTCCCTGTCTCAATGAGTGACAGCACTGTCTACCTATCCATTTGTTAAGCCAGAATTTTTTTTTTTTAAATCCTCACCAAGGATATTTTTTCCATTGCTTTTTAGAGAGAGAGTAAAAGGGAGGGAGGGAGAGGGGTGCGAGAGAAACATTGATGTGAAAGAGACACATTGATTGGTTGTCTCCTGCATGCGCCCCGATGAGGGTCGGTTTGGGGATCAAACCTGCAACCCAGGTGAGCCCTTGACTGAGAGTCAAACCCATGGCCCTTCAGTGCACAGGCCGACACTCTAACCGCTGAGTACACTGGCCAGGGCCATGGATCTCATCTCTGGCACCTATCTCTCCCTCATGCCCCAATTCCAGCCAGTCATAAGTCTGGTATATTGCACTTCCTAAATACCTGTGACTCTCTGTCTCCAGTGCAATGACTATTATGCTCTCCAATCCTTATCACTTCCTCCTGGATGCTGCTCCTGCCACATGTATTCTCTACATGTTTTATAACCAGAGAGACCTCTTTAAACTGTCAGTCTGATTGTCACTCCCCAGTTTAAAGTCCATCCTGTGGTTTATAGGGCCTCTCCTGCATTCTCCCCACTTTCCTGGGCATTCTAATCTCAGCCATACTTTTTATTTTCTTCTTATTGCAAAACCTTTTTTTAAAAAAACTTAATTTTCTTTAATTGCCATTGAGAGTTTCCCTCTGCTTTGGATCT
>NW_006295384.1:536952-562267 GCF_000327345.1 Myotis davidii | reverse complement strand
TCATCCACCTTTTTCTGTTATTTCCTATAGCTCACTTCCCCCCATGTACAGTTTGCTTCAGTGAACTTGAACTCCCACCTCAGGGGCCTCTATTTTGTTGGTCTTCTCCATGTTCTGCACCTACATCCTAAATGACTTTCCTCAACTTGGCATTTATCTGTTTCTTTTGAAATTTCTCTGAATTCTTCCCAGAAGATGATGAGACAGTAGAAGAAGTGATTGATAAATGGGAATACATTATTTGATCCTTAAACATGGTGAGACATTCTAGAGGCATGCCTGAACACGTGTCTACAACACATGTATCTGGACAGGTGAACACAATTACATTTCCCTAAAACAAGACCATCTTGCTGAAAATTTTTTAAAAATTGGGAACCCTCTATATTTTAATCATTCCTAGCTAGCTTACAGAATCTGTTTTCTGAACTTCTAATAAAAAGGGTGTCAAGGGATACTGTTTTATTTTTTTAAAACATATATTTATTTCAGAGAGGAAAGGAGAGGGAGAGATAGAAACATAAACGATGAGAGAATCGTTGATTAGCTGTCTCCTGCATGCCCCACACTGGGGATCACCCGGGCATGTGCCCAGTTGGGAATCGAACTGTGACCTCCTGGCTCGTAGGTCGACGCTCAACCACTGAGCCATGTCAGCCAGGCCAGAACACTGTTTTATAAGAAATAGAGTTGCTGTAGGAGGGCATGGAGACAGTATGGTCATTACAGAACAGACTTTAGTATTTAGCTATGTTACTGAGCAAGGGAGTTGCCCCTGAGGTGTTGGGCTTAAAAAGTTCTCCCTCTTTGGACCTCCCTCAGAGCAGAGGGAAACGATGAATAGCACCCTGACTGTCTTACCACACAGCAGTCCTAAAACGGAGCTTTCCAGAAATCAAAAATGCTTTCATCAGAATGGTGACAGCAACACCTTGGTCACTCTCCAACTCCATACTGTCCTTCAGACCACCAGTGAGTTGTCTTCTAGGATTGAGCGTCAGGCCAGGCGCTTAGTAATGACAAGCAGTGACCAGTTAAACCTGCCACTTGTGGGGACCAAGAGCTCCAACTTTTCTAGTTTGATTTTCCCGTGACCTCAGTTACAAAGAAAATGTTGCAGATTCTAGAAAATGCTAATGCTCTTTTTAGTTGTATTATCTTGATTTCAGTGCCTCGGAATTGCTCAACTTCGTTGTCTGAGTATAGCCAGCCTGATGCCTTCTTCCCGAATAAACAGTTATGATCAACTAAGCACTTTTAGGCCGTATAGACTACTTAAATTTATTAGTCAATTATTTGTGCTTTGAAAGAGTTAATGGTAGCTACCCAAGCCCTTATTAGAAATTAGAATGTCCCAAAATAGAAAGGCTATTTCCTTTGAGTAAGGCACTGCAGTGGAAAATGCCAAGCATAGTTTTTACTGAGTTAAAGGGTGAAGGAAGGTGGAGTGGGGGAGAAAGTTACATGTAAATCATTTAGCCATTAACCTAATGGGTGGATTTATAAATCCTATTACTATAAGCCCTTTTCATTTCCACTGAGGCCTGGCGCATGCTTGATCCCACTAATGTAAAATTCATTCTGTCTAAGTGATTACTGAAGTAAGACACTTTGAGTCAATTTTAATCAGGTTGTGTGAAACTTGCCGGAGCGCTGATGTTCACTAAAGCACGGACATACTTTCGCCGTGTCTTAATTAGCCCCCCAGAAGAGTTATTCTAGGAGACGGAACCAAATCTCCGAGCCTTTTGACTCGTACATGCTTTTCCAGTAGGGGCCAGGCTCCCAGCGCCAAAGCAAGAGGCAAAGACCTTTGGGCAGGGGTGTTTCTAGTCTCATGGATGTTACGAGAATTCTAAGAATTCCTAAAGCACTATTTTTATGGCTAATTGGAGTATCTGCAATGGTACTTATATTTTAACACATAAAAAAATTTAAATTTGGTGAAATATGTGAATCTTCTTCCTAGAAAAATGCATAGGCACACATTTACAGTTTTCTTTAGAGTTGGAGGGATTTTCATATTTCTTGACCTTGGGTTAATATCTTCTGCTCTAGTTTTCATCTTGGTGTCAGGGTTGTGGTATTTTGTTTGTTTGTTTTCTGGGAATTTAATATTTAAGAGTGTAGGCTCCTAGAACTTTTCTGTCAGTGAGTATATTTGTTTGGCTCAAGTGCGTTTGAAAGCCAGCTCTATAAGTTCTCCAGGTCCTGTGTCAGACATAATCCCAAGTGTGCCAATAATGCATGTAAGTTCAAGTGAAATGTATGAGATGCGAGTTTCTAAATTGGAGGTGGGAGTAGAGGAGGCATAGAGAATAAGAATGTTGTTCAAGGAAGAATTCTTTAAAGATGAAAACAGTTTTTTTCAAAATAAAAATGTAAAGTGGATTTTAAAAAATCCACAAGATGAATAAATATTTCAGGGCAAGAAATTAGAAGACAAAGTAGTTCATTTTTCCTTTCACATGTTCAAAGCCATAGTTTATGGTATTTTAAGTTTTTAGATGAAAATTAGAGCCCTGTCAAATTGTGGGGCAGTAATTGAAAGAGACTCATAAATTTCATTAAATGTGTCTGTTGGGGAGGAGAAACCTTTCAGAAAGCTTTGTTTATTCAACGTGTTTTATATTCTTTACACATGAACTACCAGAAGGTCTGGGTTGTAAATAAAGGATTTGAAACAAAATCAGTTTACCTGGCAACAAGAGTTGTATGGGAGAGGTACACTTTTAGTCAAGTTTGTAATTAATGGGTCTTTATCATTGGGGTAGAAATTCATTTCTCTTGAGTGAACATTTATTTATTTAGCATGCATTGTGTTCGAAAGTGGGATTAAAACTGATTCACTCCATTTCTTGCATAGAAAAAAAATAGCATTTAAATGCGTACAGTGTAACCAGCCACATTCTGTAACCAGCTTTAGGGTCTTGTTGTTCTGGGGATGCACTTATCAATGCATGGCTTTGCTCTTCTCAAACTGGACCACTGGGATTTGCCTCCTTTTACTATAGCCTAATAAAAAAATTCTTATTGAATTACTACTATGTGTCAGTCTTTGTATTAGGTTTAATGGCTAAGATGCGACCTCTGCTTATCATTTGCTTGTAGTCTCTCAATCTTACCTTTTATAATAGACTGGTGTGCTGCATTGTACACAGAATCCTTTGGGGTCTACATTGGACTAACATACTTTTAATAATATCATTGGATCAAGGAGACCAGAGAGGCTTTTTTGATGGTATGAAGTTCCTTGTGAAATAAGTAGATGTTAGGTAATAATATCTAACATTTACTGAGCACTTATGTACCAGAAGTATTTACATACGTGGTTACATTTAGTGCTCACAGTAGCCCTATTGTAAGGAAGCTGCAGCTATTATCTCCATTTTATAGTCAAGGAATTGGAGGCTAGTGATTGTATTGTGTGCCCGGTGTCAAATAGTGGATAAGCAATACTTTTAGGCTTTGAACTCAGGCAGTCTGTCGTAGTTGGGGTTCTCCATGGAAACAGAGCCAATAGAGTGTGTGTGTGTGTGTGTGTGTGTGTGTGTGTGTGTGTAAAGGGAGGGATAGAGAAATTTTAAGGACTTGGCTCATGTGATTGTGGGTACTGGAAAGTCTGAAATCTGCTGGACAGGTTGGCAGCCTGGTGACCCAAACATATGGGATATGAGTTGATGTCTCAGCTTGAGCCTGAAGTCAGTCTGCAGCGGAATCCCTCTTCCTTGGGGCAATCTGAGTCTTTTTCTCTCAAGGCCTTCAACTGATTGGATGAGGCCTACCCACATTATGGTGGGTAATCTTTTCTGCTCAAAGTCTACTGATTTAAATGCCAATCTTATATTTAAAAAAAAAAAATAGCTTCACAGCAACATGTAGACTGGTGTTTGACCACATATCTGTGTATCATGGCCTAGCCAAGTTGGTAGATAAAATTAACCATCACACAACCTAACTTCTGAACCCTCGCTTTTAGCCCCTAGACCAGGTGTGGGCAAACTTTTTGACTCGAGGGCCACAATGGGTTCTTAAACTGGACCGGAGGGCCGGAACAAAAGCATGGATGGAGTGTTTGTGTGAACTAATATGAATTCAAAGTAAACATCATTACATAAAAGGGTACGGTCTTTTTTTTTTTTTAGTTTTATTCATTTCAAACGGGCCGGATCCGGCCCACGGGCCGTAGTTTACCCACGGCTGCCCTAGGGGGAAACAGCATGTGAAAAGTACAGAAGTAAAGAAGCAAGAATAGAGCATGGCTTGTTCAATGAAATCAAAATCTTTCAGGAAGGCTGGATTGAAGAATGAATATGGGAAGCATAAGATGAGGTGGACCTCAACCAGATCTTGGGTCATACCAAGGGGATTGAATTTCATGGGGAAGTGTGAAGAATGGCTTGGGAGGTAGTAATGCTGGAGACAGGTGGTAGGCTAAGAGTGGTGAGGGCCTGGAGGAAGGATAGCATATTGGCAGGGGGGGTTGGGGGGGGGGATACCACACTGGAAAGCTACAATGAAACTTGTTAGATCATTGGATCAGAATGAAAGTCAGCCCTTTGTTTTAGTTGAAGGCTTTTGGAGAAGCCATTTGTCATGTTTGGAGCTGGTTGCAGTTTTGGATGTGATGGGTGGGGTTTAGAATGAATGCTTATGGGATAGACAATTGAGTATGGGCCCGGAGAGAGAAAATGTTGAGTCATCAGTGTAATATCACTGATTCTCAACCAGGGGCAATTTCCCCTCCATGAAACATTTGGCAATATCTGAAGACAATTTTGGTTGTCACAACTGTGTATATATCTGTGCACGTCTGTACCCACATGCATGCTACTGGCATCTAGTAGGTAGAGGTCAGGAACAGCCCCTCATGACAAAGAATTATCTGACCTAAAACGTTAACAGTGTTGATGTTGAGAAACCCTGATATATATAGGGTGTCCCCCCAAAATGTGTACACATACTTTGAGGAATTATAAAGGCAGTGCTTTTAAAAATACATTTCATTGTCAGCCCTAGCTGGTTTGGCTCAGTGGATAGAGCGTCGGCCTGTGGACTGATGGGTCTTGGGTTTGATTCTGGTCAAGGGCACATACCTAGGTTGCAGGCTCGAGCCCCATACCTGGTCGGGGCACGTGCAGGAGGCAACCAATCGATGTGTCTCTCTCACGTAGATGTTCCTTTCTCTGTCTCTCCCCCTTCCCTTCCATGCTCTCTAAAAACAACAACAACAACGGGAAAATAGCCTTGGGTGAGGATTAACAAAAATACATACATACATACATACATAAAATACATTTCATTTTCAAAATTGAGCTATTAGCTGTTAAAGTGTGTATACATTTTGGAGGACACCCTGTATATGCAGATATGTATATATTTTCCTGGGCAGGGGGCAGGGGAAGAACTCAACAGAAGGTGTTGGATGTTTTTATGTACCGTAAATACACTCACCCACTTTATACTAAGTGCATAAAGATGTATGCAGAAAACTTGTGAGAGCTTACATTTTTCTAGTTACTTTGCAACCACACAGTCCTCAGAAGCAATCTAGAATATGGAAATATGTTCTTGTAGTGCTAATTATCTGTGTTGGACATATTAGTGCTCCCTTTGCCTAATATTAAAGAAATGAATGTGGTTGAAATGCAAAACAACCAGATATAAAGAAGAGATATTTCTACAAGTTCAACTTGGGTTCTTAGGTTTTTGGATCTGGAAGGAATCTCAACCTTTTCATTTTATAAATGAGGATGCTAAGACCTAGAGAGGGAAGTTTCAGACCCCTGACTTATTTTTAATATAGTGTTTTATTTTTGCAAAGCATGTTTTCAGTGTAAAATTCTTTGCATTCCCACCTAGCTCAGGGGACTAGGTGGTAGGTAGTATAAAATCGCAATTTTAAAGAAGGGAAAAGTAAGGTTTAAGGGCAGTAAGGGACCCTGTGTCATGGGAATCTTAAAGGGGTGGAGACAGAAAGTAGGGTGCTTATTAAATCCATAGCCCTGCTCCTGGAGCATCTCATACAGGAGATACACACTTCAGAAAAACAGGGGACAGGAAAATAGGGAAAAGGTAATCTAATATAATGAGGATGAAATAAGTGTTCGCCAGGTGGGAGAAGTGAGTAACATTGAGTCCTGCTTGGAAACTGCTGAAATTGGGAGAAGGGAAAGCTTAGATAATGGTTGGATTACCAAAAATCATAATATTTATATTTCTAATACGTCTCTCTTCCCTATCTTTCAAAACCATTCATTTGCTACCCCTATTATGCTAATGTATTATAAAAAAAACTTTCCAGTTTATTTCTAATTTTGTCATCAGTAACAGAACTCTAAAGCCATAGAGATTTCAGTTGTCATTCTATTCATACATTATTTGTGCAGATTTGACCTTACCCATCATGCTTAGCCAGTAGAATTTCTGTTGTGTTTAGCTGCATCACATACTGAAGTGGGTTTCTTGATCGTAGATATCACTATAATAGACATGTGCTTTTGGAATAGGAGCTTGAAACTTTTTTTAACTGTGGCAAGTTAGTGTTTTCTGTCTCTCAGTATTAATAAATACTGTTTTCGTCTGTATTAGCACTTAGAAACATTTTATGATCTTTGAATGCATTACAAGACACCACTTTCTGTCCTAACAAAAAATGAAACCTCAGCTTTCTCCTGGTCTTGTTAGGGGGACCTGTAAATATACACCTCGGTGGTAGTTGTGCTTAGGTCACTGCTGTTAATCCAAGGGTAACAAACATGCTCCTACTGCTTAGTAAACCACATTGTGGGTGTATTCCTGAAAAAATTATTTTCTTTAGGAAACCCTTTTTTTGAAATACATTTCCATTTCCTTTTTAGTCCCCATCACCCTTCACCAGCCTTCAGAGCCTCAGGTTGGGGTTAAAACACCTTTTCGTATTATTTTAATTATTGCTTTCCCAGCCCCACTCCTTTCCTGTTTCCCCCTCCTCTTTTCCCCTAACGGCGCTGTTCTGCAAAGCCTGGAATGATTGATATGATGGCAGTGCTGTCATTCTTTTTAACCAAAAAAAAGTCATTTTTGTTCTAGTTATTTTAATAGAGTCCCATTAAAGATGTATTGCTGACTGAAATATCGGCATGAAGGGCTCTCACTGAGCTGAGCCCAAGAATTAAGAAGTCAGGAAATCGGCTGCTGCATTGCAAGAGAGCCTTGTGTGACACCGAATCTCCTGATTGGGGAGATCATTACTGCTATTATGACTCGACTTGCGTAGGAATTTTAAATTCCATCTGAATGTCAGTAATAACCCTCTTAGCAAATTATCCTGAATAAAATCACGAAGGCATTTTATATAATAGGTGTTGAATTACTGGATAGATTTGCTAATTAAATACTCTTTGTTCTGCTGCAGTTGACATTACAGGGTAAGATCTTGAACAATTATTCTCAACAGCTGTACTTTGTTAAGGGAAAAATTAACCACAAAGTTTATTTTTTTACACTTGAAGTTGGCAGATTTTTGAAATGTGCTTGAAAAATTCCATCATCCAATTGGTAATGAGTAGATAAATATGCAGGTGTTGCTGTGAAATCAGATAACTGCAGACTGCCTTATTAATGAATTTAGCAAGCCTTTGTAGCCCTGTTTTCTAGCTGTTAGCACTTACAAAATGATTTTCTGTCAGAATGGGAGCTTTAATATTAGGCTTGTCACTTTAAAGTGAACTTATGAGCGGTCATCTTGCAATCACCGTACCTTGTGTCTAGTAGACCTTTCTGAATACCTGTGGCTTTTTTGTAAAATGCATTTCCTAATGGGGAAAATATCTGTAATGCATGTTTTTGATTGTTGCCTTCCAGAAAATTTATGTGGTGTAGGCTTTTTAACAAGGCAGTGAGACACAGTGAAAAGAAAAAGAAACATGAGATCCAGCTAGGAGATCAAGTTCTTGACTTTATTACTTTGGGCAAAATTGCAGAGCCTAATTTTCCTCCTCTGTAAAATGGGGCTTATAATACCGCCTACCCTTAGAATTATATATTTGGCATTCTACAGATATTCATTAATAGCTACCGTGTATTAGGCCCTCTGCTAGATCTTGAGATGTTGGTAATCCACTGGCTACCCAACAACTGAGCCTTCCCCAGTGAGCAGTTTGAATTGAGGGCAGCTTTGCGGTGATCCTGCTCATTAGCACTTGGACTGGATAGGGCACTGTGGTAGCCACCATCTAGAACTGCTTAGTGAAGAAACACGAGAAGTAGCGGTCAGCCTGGATGTGGGTTGTCTGGCCTAGGATGGACTGAAGAATTGACAAGCTGTAGAGAGGACCTTGAACTTGAGACATCAATGTCTTTAGTTGCTGTTGAGGTTCACTGGAAAGATGGTGATTAAAACTATCCACAGAAATTAGTACAACCTCTGTGGAGAGCTATTTGACTATATTTATTTAAAAATTTTGAATATATAACCTTTAACCCAATAAGTCTTCTTGTAGGAGTTTATCTTGTTACTGGCATATTGGCAGGTTCTACATGTGTGATGATTACTTGTTGAAGTGTGGTTATAAAGGAAAAGATTAGAAATAACATACATGTTCAGTAATAGAGCACAAATTAAGTCATGATCAGTTCATACAATGGAATACTATGTAGTCATTAAAAAGAATAAGAATATGTGTGGGTATGGAATAAGCTCTAAGGTAAAGTGTTAGGTGAAAAAAGAAAAGCAGTGGTTAGTTTTCTACCATTTCTGTGCAAAACATCCACCAAGAGGTTTCTGCCAGTAAGGAGAAAGCCATTTTGGTAGCAGCCCTCTCATTGTGAGTGGAAATGGTTGTGAGTTGTTGGCACGACAGAGTGGGGTGGGTGATGGTTTGGTTCATGGCATCAAGGAAGAGTAGAAGCAATTGGCTACTGCATATGCAGAGTTGCAGTGAAAGGTTGGCGGATTGTTCCTGAGGTATTTTACTTGGTATGTAACAGTTCCTTTGTGGAATTGTCCCTTGTGATGAGGAAAGCTAAGCCTAGCAGGGTGGAAGGGGCAGAGGATGAAGAGAACTCATGATAAGTGGTTCTGTCCTCACTGTAATTAACTTGACTCAGGTGGATCTCATTATTGCCCTTTTCCAACCAATGCTTTCCCTGTAATTTAAATATTAAAAAATGAAGATGAAGTGAAGGTGATTGTTTTTTCTGAGTTAAGTGAATTTTAATGTCTAGTAGAAAAGTCATTGGGATTACTGTGAGACCTACCAATCAACTAGCAAACAATCTTGTTGTTTTTAAAAAAATGTTCTTATTGATTTCAGAGAGAGGAAGGGATAGGGAGAGAGGATTAGAAACAATGATGAGAATCATTGGTTGGCTGCCTCCTGCACGCCCCCTAGTGGGGATCAAGCCTGCAGCCTGGGCTCTATCAAACTGACCTGGTTCATAGGTTGACACTCAACCACTGAGTCACACTGGCCCAGCTAGCAAACAGTCTTATGTGCCTATTACATGTGAAATCTGGTGTTAGGCATAAACATGTCCGCTGACCACTAAGAACTTGTGGTCTAGTTGGGGAGTGGACTAAAAACTGTTTCTAGAATGGCATTACCATGATTATCTTGAGCCAGTGGTCCTTAACCCCACTTGCAACATAAGAATCATCTTGAGAGCTGTTTAGAAACATTGCTGGCACCAGTTATTGGTATTTTTAAAAAAAGATTCCCACGTGATTCCACTGTGCAGCCATTATTAAAACCACTGGTTAGCCTAATCAGTATTACCACTACCTCCAGGGCAGGGGAAGGGCTTCCTGCCCTAAGAACATAGGACAATGAATGAACAAAATTGGGAGACAGTAATGGGGGGGCGGTGCGAAGGTTATGGAAAGTAATGGGTAGATATAAAAGATATTCTAAGGTCAGGATTTATAGGGCTTTGTAATATGAAGGATAAGAAAGACAGAAATATGAGGTTCGAGCTTAGTTGACAGTGAGAACTATTGTGGATAGAAAAATAAATATAAATGAAGTAAGCCTATCTGGCCCATTGGAAAAGTGACTTCTGGTTTAAACCGATGCTTTGAAAAAATGGGCGGTAGTGAAGAGAAAATAGCCTGTAATGACCAAGGGCCCATATTTTGGAGCCACAGTACTTGGGTTCTTATCCTTGCTCTGTCACTTACTGGGACAAATTATTTCCTCTTTTTTTTTGCATCTAACAAATGGGGATATTAATAGTGGTTACTTCTTGGGGACCTTGAAGAATAACATGAGAAAATACACAAGATGCTTGTAGTAGAGTATCTGCCCCCTCCCTCCCCCCCACACACCACATTCTGGGTGCTCATTATATTACTTTTCACATGGTATGATATACTTTCTTTATTTTATTTTATTTTTGAAAATATTGGGGTGACATTGATTCACAAAAACCATACAAATTTCAAGTGTACAACTCAATAAAACATCATCTGCGCACTGCATCATGCACCCAACGCCGCAAGCAAAATTTATTAAATTTGTATTACTTCTGATCTGGTCCCTGATAATTTATATCTGTTTTGGTACATATCCACATTATAACCTATATGTGTCTAATCTTATAGCTATACAGGCCTTGGGACAGACCTTTCTACAGATATTATCTGTATGATTGTCTTCATTCACTGAATGTTTATTGAACCCCACTTCTGTACTATCACTATGCTAGCTTCGGGCCTATAGAGAAGGTCTACTTTCTGCCTTCAAGAAATTTAGTGTAGAGAAGAAATTTAAATCTAATATGTATTTTATATATATTTTGCTTTTACTTTTTAAGGTCCTGAATACTATGAGTAAGAATTGGCAGATTTGAAATGCTCTGTCACAATTTTTTTTCAGCCATGCAGTTCTATTTAAATATTAGTAATGAGAATAGTTGCCTTTTTTCCATATTATAAAGGGATACAGTCAGTTCTTGAATAATGTCATTTTGTTTGTCATTTCATTATAACACTAGTGAGAAAAAAATCTTCTTCCCAGTTGGGGCCACTTGTCTGTGTGGAGTTTGCATGTTCTCAACCATGTCTGCGTGGCTTTTGTCCAGTTTCCTCCCACATCCCAAAGATGTGCATGTTTGGTGAACTGGCGTCTCTACATTGTCCCAGTCTGAGTGAGTGTGGGTGTGGGTGCGAGTGCACCCTGCGATGGAAAGACGTCCTGTCCAGGGTGGGTGCCCACCTGTGCCCTGAGCTGCCAGGATAGGCTCTGGCCATTGGTGACCCTAAGCTGGAATAGGCCGGATGGAAAAGAATATTTTGTTTTTATTCATCTTCCTTAAATGTATGTGTAGCTCATCTTTATTTCAGTGTTAATCATTAGAAGTGTTTGGGTGTTTATTTAAAAGTTTGGTGATGTTTTTGTGACTGTAGGAAATAAGGACATAGGAACTTTTGTTTATGTTCATTAGCCTATGGTTTCCTTATATGTTGTTTCACCCAGTCACAGTTCCCAGGAACCTATCCATGATGTTAAGTGAGGACTTACTGTATTTTTATTATGCGTGTTTATTAAATAGAGATCGTTACATAGATCTGCTTTCATAGAGTTTACATTGATCTTTACAACAGATCTTTTTACATATCTCTAAGAATCAACATAGAGGCAAATTTATTTTTTAGATTATGTTGATATTGTTATTTTGAGAATTATAGTTAGAAAATGACCAAGAGCTTTAAAAATATATGGAAATAACATCATCGGGCTACTTATCTATGTGTTTATATTTTATGTTTTTGCAATTATGTAATGCATTAATCTTGACTTTCTGTTTCATTTAGATTTTGATGCATACGAAAGAGATGGTACAGAAGGTAATTCTGAGCACTTTCATCATATAACAACTCTTAAACATCATACTTAGTGACATTTTTGTATTCAAGGAAAATTGCAACCCAAACAGACTGGAAATGGCTTCTTAGGATGTCTGGTTTACATTTATAATCCCCCCTAATGGATTATAGCTTTTTTCTTTTACTAACACTGATATGATCTAGCCGCTGCTTGAAGCCTATATGTGAGTGTTTCAAGCAAATTAGTAACAGTGCTAATTAGAGTTTACTTCCTGGCCTTTGTACTGTATGTGCTCTAGTGTTGTTTGCTATGATTGATTTTTTTGGCACTCTCCGTATTCTACTAAATACTGTTTGAAACTGTTAAGAATTTAATATGGATTTGTGCCTCTGAATTTTAAAATCCTATTATGTTTCTGTTCCATAAATTGCCATGACCACTAAGCTTGTGGTACAGTGAGTAAATATAGTCCCCCTTTCTTAGTCTCTTATCCTCCTTTGTATTATTCAGTTACACATTTTGTTTCCATTGAAACTAGACACTTCCCCTGCCATTGTAATATCTGTTTTAAGAAAATTAAGGAGATGTTTTAATGTGGCAGTGTCCACCTTTCTGGTATATTGGGGCTTAATCTTCATTTGTACACTTCCACAATATGGATAAGAATAAATATAACCTTTGGAAAAATCCTTGGAATGTGTGACTTCTGTATGGAAAATCTCTAGTTTCATTATGCATAATGGTCACCATGTTCTAGTTGTTAATTTTTATAATTCTTGCTTTTCATTAGATGAATCTTGAAGTTATTTATGGAGATACAGATTCAATAATGATAAACACCAATAGCACCAATCTGGAAGAAGTATTTAAATTGGGAAACAAGGTGAGATAATTTGATAAAATTATCTGTTTTATCTACTTTTGTGAATTATTTTCAACTTGGAACTTCATAAATTTGTGTATATGTACATTGTGTGCTTCTGGAAATAATAAACGTAGTGCCTTCAGTTCTTCATCCTCTTTTATTTTTCTTAGCCTCTTCACTGTTTTTTCCTGAAATGATAGATATGGTTTGCCTTTGAGAACAGTCTAAGTCTGATAAGTTTAAGATGTTATCAAGTTAGTACTTATCACAGAGTTATTCATAAGGAGAAATGTCTCTAGTAGTGTTCAGATGCCTTTCACACACTATTTGATATGAATAAGTACCTACCTACCTACGTGCCTATACACACATCTATAATTTTAATAGGAGTACTTAAATATATATTTGAAAAGATAAGGGGACATTTAAAAATAATCATTTGTAGCCTACTACTTGGAGTTCATAGTTAGCACAATTAGTGTTTCTTGAGCACTTATTATGTTAAAATATTGTTTCAATAAACTAAAAATACGGCATCATCTTACAAACTAAGACCTTCCTACCTGTCTTCTCTGAAATGTATGAAATTTGAGCTATAGTCTTCACTTGAGAGTAAGCCTAGCATATTGTATTCATATTGGACCTTGAAAAACCATATATTTTCCTAGAGGCGATGGTCTGTGCCATGTCCCTATCAGTAAAGAGCAGGTGACTGTTCATTTATTTGTTCAGCATATATTTATTTGCTTATATTTAAGGTACTTATATTCAAGGTACAGCGAGATTATAGACATTATTTTAATAGCTCAAGTTTTACTTATTTCTGGACTGTGTAATCTCTAATTCAGTAGTTTGAAGGTAAGTACATATGCTTTTAGATTTTAAAAAGACGATATCATAATTTTTATAATTCTTGAGGCTGACCCTGCCAGTTCTGTCCTTGTGCTTTTTTTTTTAAGTGTTCTGCATTGAATCTAAAAATACCGTGTTCCATATATGCTGAGTAAATGCATTCTAGTATCGTGTGACTCCAAGTTCTGTTTAGATTAACTCCTGGGAATTTGTAGCATGTTCATGTTCTTCCTACTAGATGTTTGAGAATATAATATTAATGATTGAAATTTTCACAGGTAAAAAGTGAAGTGAATAAATTGTACAAACTGCTTGAAATCGACATTGATGGAATTTTCAAGTCTCTGCTACTATTGAAGAAAAAGAAATATGCTGCTCTGGTTGTAGAACCAACATCGGATGGGAATTACGTCACTAAACAGGAGCTGAAAGGATTAGATATAGTTAGAAGAGATTGGTGTGATCTTGCTAAAGATACTGGAAAGTGAGTTCTGCTTTGGTTTTTTATTTTGTTGTTTGTCTTTTAAAAATTCAGGTGTGAATGACATGGACAACACTTGTGATTCTGCCAAGCACAAGGACACAGCTTCTTTTTTCTTATTGTTATTATTGCATATTAATAATTCTTACTTATTTGGAGGGGAGTTTGATACATTTTTAAAAAGCCACACTGGTTCAGTAAGAGATGCTTGCTGTAGAATTCATCTCATGAGTTTTTACTCATGGTGAGGGTAAACTTTCACATTTTGATCCTTAACAGAGTTGGTTTTGTTTAATGTTGTTTTGTTTTTGTATGGTTTTGCTTTAATATTCCTATTAGAGAGTGCCATGTATTGTGTTCCTGTATTATCCTAGAACAGTGGTTCTCAATCTTGGCTGCACATTAGAATCACCTGGGAATCTTTTTAAAATCCTGATTTCTGGGCCTCATCCTCTGGAAATTCTGCTTCTTTGTTATGGGGTGGGGCCACAACATTACTAACAAAGAAACAGAATTTCTGGAGGACGAGGCCCAGAAATCAGGATTTTAAAAAGATTCCCAGGTGAATCTAATGTGCAGCCAAGGTTGAAAACCACTGTCCTAGAACCTTTTAGGAACATAATTGTTAAGGCATCCCCATTTTATGGCTTAAAATGTTCTAGGATTCAGAGTGGACCATGGAGTGAGACTTTGTTCCCACCAATATAATTTGTGTGCAAATATTCTTTCCTAAGGTTAATTTAAGAGCTAGTTCTCAAAAACCATATGTCCTTCAGAAATATTATGTACCTCATGAGTGACCCCCTAGCTTTGCACCTGACACTAAAGATTGTATTAAGACCTGTTTCATTTTTTTAGGATCATATTAATTTATAAAACACCCATTTAGAAAATGAATTGTTGGGTACGTTATTTGCCATCTTTCCAGATATTCCTGGTTTGTGATCCTGAGCAATTCTGAAAATAGAAGAATTTTTTTTTTCTTGAAAGCGAAATTTTAAATTAATTTTAACATTGCTGAATATCAGCATATTTTACTTGTTTTCCATTCTTCCTCTTGTTTTCAAGTCAGGAGATTGTGAGCAATTGTTGCTTCTGCAAACTACTCTTGATTAGGCAAAGTTGATCATCCAAGTATAGGTCACTGTTAGCCTTTTATGAAATGTAGTTTGAAATGCTTCATTGCCCCCAAATGTACCAAAGATGAAAGTACTTTGTATAGACTGTCGATTAGAGTGTTCTCTTCAGCTTTGTGTTTTCCAAGAAAAGATGCATCATAATAGAAGTAAATTTCTCTGAGTTAGAAATGTATTAGTAATTAAAGCTATACAAATGTTTTTGTCAGGGTTCTTTTTCTGACAAATTATAATGCAGCTGTCAAACCCTCGCTCTGCATTTTTCTCAGAAATGGATAAAATATTGGCTTTCTTACTCCTTTTCGCTTTCTTTTTTTTCCCTTTTTTGTGGGAGTCTGGTGGAATAACGCGACGTTTTTAAGGAATAGTGTAAAGTTAGAGAAGAACACTGAGCAATATAATGAAGCTGAAGAAAGAAAAGTTTGAAATATTTGTGTGTTTTTAAAATTTACATAGAGAGCTGTATATTTCTACTTACTTAGCTAATGATCATCTAAGGCAGAGATGATATCTTGATATCAGAGCTAACATCTTGGTGCTTTATGAGGAAAGTGAAATACTTATCGACTGACATTTTAACTTATGAGTAGAGTATAACTGCTTTTGAATTTTGTAATTGCTTAAAAATACAATGGAATATATACCCTTTCTGTCTGTACTTTTGTATGATGCATTAGATGCTGCATAAAAAATTATCTGTATGTCTAAGGGCAAACCTGACAGTCCAAGGTTGGCAGAGTTAATGTTAAAAAACAAATAGTAATGGCCTTTTAGACCTTAACCCTCATGTTAGCTTTTATTACAGTTCTTGTCCACATGTTAATCTATTGGCATTTATCATTTTTCACCTTTATTAATGAAGTATGATATTTAAAAAATCAGTCCCTCTCTTTTTTTGCAGCTTTGTCATTGGCCAAATTCTTTCTGATCAAAGCCGGGACACTATAGTGGAAAATATTCAAAAGAGGTTAATAGAAATTGGAGAAGATGTGCTAAATGGCAGTGTCCCAGCGAGCCAGTTTGAAATTAACAAGGTAAATGTAGCATTTATTGCTGAGCCCAGCTGTTGCCACGTGTTTTTCTCCTCCTTCAGATAGTTGAAGAACCACCTCATCCTTGCAATTGAAATAAATTCTAGCTGGTGATGAAAGCTGCTTAACAACTATCTCACAGACTGTGCATTAGCATAAAACTTCCTGTTCCAGCCACTGGTACCTCCATGTCTGCTGCAGGGCCTTCTCTCTTAATTCTTACTTTAATTCATGGAAGCCTTCTTCCTAGACCAGTGGTTCTCAACCTTCCTAATGCCGTGACCTTTTAATACAGTTCCTCATGTTGTGGTGACCCCCAACCATAAAATTATTTTCGTTGCTACTTCATAACTGTAATTTTGCTACTGTTATGAATCATAATGTAAATATCTGATATGCAGGATGTATTTTCATTGCTACAAAATGAACATCATTAAAGCATAGTGATTAATCACAAAAACAGTATGTAATTATATATGTGTTTTCCGATGGTCTTAGGCGACCCCCGTGAAAGGGTTGTTCGACCCCAAAGGAGTCGCGACCCACAACGTGAGAACCGCTGTAGAGGAATATAGTTGATGTTGCAGGGACTAGAGAGTACTGCCTTCTTCATAGTCCTCCTAAGTTATAGTTGTTTGGGGTCAGGCCTGTCAGCTGAGAGAGAGAGCATGTGCGTGCGTGCGTGCGTGCCTGTAACTTCACAGAAGGTGATCCTTAGAGGTAATGTAATTAAGCAGGTTTTTTAGGACCTAACTATAAGTTACACTTTATGGGCAGTCTTAGTTGTTGAAAATTGGGAATACTTTTTTCTTACCTAGTTTGAAAAAATAAAACCCTCATTTACAAGATGTTAGGTTACAGATTTTTCCCATTCACAAAGAGTAAGTACCCTTACATACTTAGAAGCTAATTTTGTAAATACCATTTTAGCAGTTTTGTGATAAATAGATTTTGTTCTCCAAGCTCATAAAATGTAATTTTAATAAAAGATAATATAATCGTTACATTAAATGGAAATTTTAGAATTAAAACCCAATCATAATTCGCTTATGATAAAAGTAATGCTTGCCCCAATATTTTCAGTACCCACCTGGCTTTGTAAAGTATATGATTGTCTAACCACTGTACACATGTAACTAATACAAAATAATATAGGATATAAACTAACTTAAAAATAAAATATTGTATTTTAAAAGAGAAATACTATCAAAAGAAAAAAAGTAATGCTTGCCATTTTTGCAAACATTTTTACGTTGCAGCAATTACAATATTAAAATACTGAAATCTATTTTCACTTAACATAAGCAATTTTTTTCACATTTTTATATTACCTTAAAAACCATCTTGTATATCAGTGTGTTAATCTTATATTTCACTGATAAAACTTTATTTAAATTTTTTGTTTGATTATTTAAATTATTTATTTTTGCTATTGTAAATAACTATATTAAACATCTTTGTCCATTTAACTTTTTGCTTTCGGATCAATTACTTTCTTAGTTTAGAATCCTTTAAGTGGAATATTTGAGTGAAAAGATATGAAGATCTGTATGGCTCTTGTCAAATTGCTTTGCAAAAAGGTGATACCAATTGATAATAAGAAAATACATGCCAATTTCACCACAGATTTGCTTGTATTGGTGATATTTTACTGGCGATGCAATCATTGGTGATATTTAAATAAAACATTGCTACCATAATGGATATGAAACAAAATTTCACTATTGGATTTCATTTACATTTCTTTGATTTCTAGAGAGAATGAACATTTTCTATATATGTTCTTATGATTTGTATTTAGTCTTCCCAGTCTCTTGTTCATTACACTTTGACCCGTGATATCTTTAGTCACAAAAGAAGACATTCATTTATACATAAAAATATTGAATTATAAGAGAACGTGTACCTTGGCACTAGCTCTTCACTTTAAGTGATGCAATGGCATGGAACTACTTGTGAAATCTAGAAAATGGTTTCTTTTTAGATTTTGTTTTGTCTCTCAAAAATTTGAATTGAGTAAGAATTATTACTTCAAACTGCCTCTGATCAATTGTAGCGTCTCTACTGCAGACTGTATCCTTGACACTGCCTACGTTCTTAGAAGTGTGTGATTCCATGAGTTTGGGAGGCTCAGTCTAAACATGAATACATTATTGGCAAAATAACACTGAGCACATGTCCTCTAGGGTAGTGGGCCCACACCGTCATCTCATATGAATGATGAGACAGTATTACTAGTGTGCAAAGAAACCTGGAGTCATAAACATACTGGCAGTCTTCAAGTTCTCATGAACAGTCTACAGTTTTGTTATTTTAAAGTTTTTATTATTGAAAAATTTAAAATTTGATATAGAAGTAGAGTGGTATCATGAACCCCCATGTACCCATCATTCAGCTTTGATAATTGTCAACTTACAGTGATACATTATTATCATTAACTAGATGCCCAGTGCACGAATTCGTGCACCAGTGCGGTCCCTTGGCCTGGCCTATGGGATCGGGCCAAAACTGGCTCTCTGACATCCCCTGAGGGGTCCCGGATTGCGAGAGGGTGCAGGCCAGGCTTAGGGACCCCACTGGTGCACAGTTGGGGCCAGGGAGGGATGCAGGAGGTTGGCCAGCTGGGGATGGACCGAGGGAGGGCTCCAGGGCATGTCCTGCCTATCTCGCGCCCAGTCCCAGTCGGCTAGATGCCAACAGCAAGCTAACCTACCGGTCGGAGCATCTGCCCCCTGGTGGTCAGTGCACGTCATAGTGAGCGGTTGAGCAGTCATAGCATATCATTAGCGTATTACACTTTGGTTGAATGGCCGACCAGACACTTAGCATATTATTAGGTTTTTATTATATAGGATAACAGTACTTAGTGTGATGGGGCTGTGCATAGTTTTTTTCCTGTGGCAGAACTGAAACTGACTTACTGTCTATATATCCTCCATTTCACTTGAAATGAGCTATAAAAGAACTAATTTGCTTATTTAATCATCTATTCATCAAACATGGAGTACTTCTTATGTGCACAGTATGAGATTCTGGGTTATAAAAGAGAATGAGCAAAACATGGTCTATAGTTTCAAGATGTTATTGGTCTCTTGAAGATATTTACTGTCCTCTATTTTTATACTTATTTTTCAAAACACAGTGCAATATACAGAATTGTATATCTGAAACCTATATAATTTTATTAACCAATGTCACCCCAATAAATTCAATAAAAAAGAATTTCTGCAGATATAACTACAATAAATTCTAATGAAAGGACTCTCTATTTAATAATTATTCCTGCAGCGGTTCTCAACCTGTGGGTCGCGAACAATGAAAATACATCCTGCATATCAGATATTTACATTACGATTCATAACAGTAGCAACATTACAGTTATGAAGTACAACGAAAATAATTTTATGGTTGTGGGTCACCACAACATGAGGAACTGTATTAAAGGGTCGCGGCATTAGGAAGGTTGAGAACCACTGACGGCAAGCTGTTTATATGTCAGAGGTGATTTGTCCTATTAACATTTGTCTGAATATTTATACTATTTAAAACTTGTGAGCATTTCAGTTTTTACATTTTATCTCTTCGAAAAAGCAGTGGAATAGAAGAGTCTATGTATATGACTGGTTGTGGATGGTTTTATTACAGGATGGATAGATAGATGTAGATATAGATATAGATAATAAAATTTCACTAGCTATAGATGATGCTGGTAGGAGTTGAAAATGGGAGGTTAGCCCAGGGTGGAGGGATGAAGTGGTATTTACCACTATAAAATTTTAGCCCTTGTTGCCACAAACAACTGATTTTCTGAACTACTGCAGTCTTAGCTTAAATATATTTCATAAAGTAACACAAAATGTGACAGCTGATTTTTATAGTCCTGGCTAATTTGAGCCTAAACCACCAGAAAGCATTTTCCCCCCAAAATCAAGGCACCTAAAACTAGCTTGTAAAAACCCCAATAGTTCCAATTTAATAATTGGAAAGTATGTCAGATGAAATTCAGAATTTCTTAACATTGCACTGAAGTATAGTCAATTGGAGAAGATAATGGTTTTCTCAAGTAGAGTTATATTGATTAAGATTTCTAGGCACTATTACCCAACTGAGTCAATCAAGACTTCGCATAATTCAAGTTTGAGGAGATTCAAATACTTGGAGAGTTTCCTAGGCACTCTCCTACACTGAGCGTCTGATTTAGAAAGTGTATATAATGTGGGTATGTGCAGCCGTGTTTGAGGACCTGCTTTATTCTAATCTACTGTAACAGTTCTCAGATTTCCTAGCCTCAGGACACCTTCACACTCTGAAAATAATTGAGGCCTCTAAGAGCTCTGGTTTATGTGGTTTGTGTTGATATTTACTGTGCTAGGAATTAAAACTGAGATATTTTAAGAGCATTTATTAATTTATTTAACAGCAATAAGCCCATCATGGGATTACAAAAATAACATTATAAAGTAACTATTTTAAAACAAAAACATATTAGCCAGAGGAGTGACATCATTTTACAATTTTGCAGATCTTTTTAATGTCCAGTTTAGGAGAATACATCTGGATTCTCATGTGCTTGCACATCCAATTTGTTGTGATGTGTGGCTTAGGTTGAGTATAGGAAGAAAATCCAGTTTCCACAAATATGTTGTTGGAAAAGGGAGATGTATTTCAGTAACTTTTTTCAGATAATTGTGCATATTCTTCTTTGATTCTACACCAAGACTCTCTAAGTAGTGTTTTTTAAAGGTTATTTATAATGTGGAATCTGAAACCATGTCAGTGAACTTTGCATACTCTCTTACATTAAACTCTATTGGTCTGTGTTGTACTTTGATTGGCTATTTTACCCGTGCATGACATTATGCTTGAACTTAGTGAATTAATTTAGAGTGAGTGACATCATTTATCCTGCAAACATTTGGTTGCTACTGTACGTCAGGTATCATTCTGAGCACTGGGAATGCAGCTGTGAGTAAGGCTGGCGTGTTCCTGCTCTCCTGGCGCTTACTTTCTGTTAGAGACTCATCATTCTGCCTTTGTAGAGCTTAAGTTGACAGTGGGAGTAAATCCAGTGATTTATGGTACCTTTGGGATTTATTTAGGCTAGAAAAGCTTTTGAGAAACACATCCGTAAGTCAGAGTAGCTCTTATCCATCATCCATCAGTCCTAACTGATCAGTTAATTCAGTGAGAGAATCGCAAACATTAGGAGAAACTCTAAGATTGAATTTATAGTCTTATTTTTTTATGTGTAAGTATTATGTGTCATAGCCCATAAACTTGTATTTCTTTTTTTTTGTCAAGGTTGCATCTGGTTACATTAGTTACTAAATGCAGGAGGATGGAATGTCTAAAGATTCTGTGACAGTGTTTTCTACATATATCTTATGTTATTTCTATGTTTATGTATGATTCTAGCAAAGATGTATTAGTGTATAGCTGTGTGAGAAGGGTTTTATTTTAAAGTTTGGGGCATTTTGTTCCCTCTTTTTCTCTTTTAGGCATTGACAAAGGATCCTCAGGATTACCCTGATAAAAAAAGCCTACCTCATGTACATGTCGCTCTCTGGATAAATTCTCAAGGAGGCAGAAAGGTGAAAGCTGGAGATACTGTGTCGTATGTCATCTGTCAGGTAAAAATATAATTAAGACTCATACCACTTATGACACAAAGTAAAATCCAAATGGCCACAATGTCTTATTTAATAGTCTTTAAGATAATTGATGCTGTCAAGAGATGGTTTAGTCTAATTGGTTTTACAGCATTTAAAAACAGTCAGGATATGGCATATTAAAATTTTTGCAAAACAAAGACGTGTATTTTGGATCACTGAAATTATTTTGGTGAGACAGGTATATGACAGTAACTACAGTTAACTTCAGTGAAAATGTATATAGGTTTGGTCATATGTCCAGCAGCAGTCATTTATCATTCCTTTTGCCACAGTGTCCATTATACATATTGGTAGAGTAAGAGAGTAAATGCGTTTTCCCTAGCCTTTGTTCAAAGAATTATTTGAAAGAAATACAAAATGCATGATTATATGGAGAAAGGTGAGATATCCTAAAAATATACCTTATCGAGAAAACACAAATTTACCAGTTTTCAGTTTTTTTTCCTTTCTTTTGAGTGGAGGGGGCCTAGAACCCACCTTCTTTCCTTCTCCCTGTTCCACAAGGCAACTCTGAGGAACCTCTGGGCCTTATAGAGCACAGCTTGACACCACTGACTGGTTTCTTTTGAGAGTAGCATGCCTCTAACAATTAAGGATGGGGAGAGAGGGTAGGACAGAAGAGCAGTTCTCTTCTTTGAAAACACTTCAGTTGGAACAAAGGAGAGGTCTCAGGTCTCATTCCTTCTCTCTGTAAAAAAAAAAAAAAAAAAAAAGCCAGTCATAGCCTTTATCCAGATTCTTTAAAATGATTATGATCTGGCCTGTCTACCAAAAGGCATAATTCATTTGAATAAGACTGCTGCTTTTAAATTAATTATTGCATTGTGTTGTTATAGTAAGAAGTTTAGATAAGCCTTAAACTTCATTGCAATAGCATTGATCTTTGTCGAACTACACTCAATGTGTTTTTAAATCATAGAGTCTTTTCAAAATTTAAAAGTCATTTGCTAATATCTGCTCAGTACTATAGATGATGTACATAACACATGATTTAACTACATGGACAGGAATTGGCACTTGACTCTGTCTCCCTCCTAGGGTTACCCTTGATTAAGAACTGTTACAGAAAACCAATTCCTGCAGGAAAATATTTCCATAAATGTCTGACTCGCTCAAGCCCTTAATGTGCTTTGCATATTGCCTCTGACAAATCTCATCTCAAAAAAACAATTTTCATATTATGCAAGTAAAGATTTTGGTAAATAGGCCAGTTTTTTTTTATCATTGTCTTCACATACATGGAAAAGCTCTTAGATTATTAATGAGAGGAGCAATATGGCAGCATATAACTTTAAATAGCATCTAATAATGAAATCCAGCCACAGTTACGTTTTGGCTAAAAGTAGAATGGAGACATATGGTGGTATGATTGATGTACTAGTATTTAAAAGTCAGAGTTATATTTTTTGATATCTAAATAGTAGGTCTTGTTCGGCCGATATGGCTCAGTGGTTGAGCACCGAACTATGAACCAAGAAGTCACTGGTTCAATTCCTAGTCAGGGCACATGCCCAGGTTCGATCCCCTATTGGGGGCGTGTAGGAGGCAGCCAATAGATGATGTTTCTCTCTCATCAATGTTTCTATCTCTCTATCCCTCTTCCTTCCTCTCTCTAAAAATCAATTAAAAAAATTTAACTATTAGGTCTTATGATTTCTTCTTCTCAGGGCTTATTGATACGGAAAAGCTCAAATGCTGATGCTAATATAGCACAATAAATACAATTTTCTGTCTTTTCAACATTCCCCTTATTCACTGGTACTGGACCTTAACTTGCTTGTTAAAACTACAGTTTATTTTTCTTTTTATTAACTTACTCTTCTCACTGTATCCCAAGAAATGCTCTAGGCCTTTAATTTGCCTTTGTCCCCTAGCAGTGGTACATGCCCATTTTCACCAAAGCTGCCTACCTCTTTTGCTTTTAAGCACTCAAATTATTCTTTCTGTGCTTCACAACACAAACATATTTTTAGACTATGTTTTTGAAAATGTATGATCATACATTTTAAGAGAATTGTTTATTGCTCTAAGCAGAAGTGCCCTCCAAGTATAGCCTATCTCTTAAACAGGTTATCTTTTGTTTAAAATTTACATTTAGAATACAGTGTACTACTGATAACTTACTCAGACTATAATTTTAGATGAGTTTAGGGTAATGTTTTTGGTATCTAATTTGTATTGTAGTATGTGGTCTTATAAAACCTACATGAATGATTTGCTGATATCTTAAATTGGCTTTCACTTATTGCTTAAGTTTTAAATGCTTAATTATTTAACTTCCAGTGGACATCATTTCCATAAGGCATGACTTTAACACTTTTAGGGGCCCACTTGTCATCTGTTTAAAATTTTTTTCCATTGCTTTTTTACTTAAGATGACTACACAGTTTTGAATGAATTGACTGTAGCCAGTTGTCTCTGTGAAGCATGTACTTTGTGAAGTTCACAAATGACTACATGGGCACTTCAAGCAAGACCAACATTATTCCTTAATCTGATTTTAAAGGTATATGCTGTATGTTATTGCATATACCATGGGGGTCTTGCTAGGTTTGAAAATTAGGTCTTATGTCACAGCCTAAATGTTTTTCTAATACAACACAGCAAAACAACCTGTCATCTATTCTTTTGCATTTAGTTATGTTTAAGCTCAGATTTTTAAAATACAGTAAGAAATGTGTTTGGGTCACTGTTAAAACTAATTTTTTATGTGACTATTTAAAATAAAATCTTTTTCAACTGAGAATATGCTTGGACAGTTTCAACTGCTGATGAGAACATCTTCTAATGGTATTTTGGAAAGTAACTCAAGTGCCATTTTTTTAATACTCGCCCAAGGATATTTTTTCATTTATTTTTAGAGAGTGGAAGGGAGAGGGAGAGACAGAGAGTAAAACATAGATGTGAGAGAGATACATTGATGAGTTGCCTCCTACACGTGCCCTGACCAGGGCCAGTGATGGAGACTGCAACCGAGGTATGTACCCTTGACTGGAATCGAAGTATTCAGTCTATGGCTAATGCTCTAACTATTGAGCAACCCAGCTAAGGCTCAAGTGCCATTTAAAAAAAATACATTTGTATTTATTTCTGAGAGGAAGAGAGAGGGAGAGAGAGGAACATCAATAATGAGAGAGAATCATTGATCGGCTGCCTCCTGCACACCCCCACTAGGGATCAAACCTGCAACCCCTGACCTCCTGGTTCATATGTCGACGCTCAACCACTCAAACACACCAGCCAGGCTCAAGTGCCATTTTTTTTAACTTGCCTCTACAAATCTGATTTTCATTCACCACTAAAAATTAGTAAGCTCAACACTATAATCCTAAGACAGACCGTATTTTTTAAAAAAAACTACAATTTTATAAATTGATCAGATTTCATGTGTTCATTAAAAGACAATCTGAATATAGTTGTAGTGCATAAATGCCCAGGCATTTTTCATACTCATTTTGTCATTGACTGTCA
>NW_006295384.1:500285-536935 GCF_000327345.1 Myotis davidii | reverse complement strand
TATCCACTGAGCCAAACCAGTTAGGGCCATTGACTGTCATCTTACTCATCTAACAATTCAAACTTCTAAAAGGACAACAATTAAAGTTGACTAATTTTTTACTGTTACAAACTCCTAAAAATAATTATAAGCAAGTCTTTTAATCCGAGGTTTGCTCCCTTTCCAGATATTTCATTATATCTTAGAATAGGTAGAACCTAGTTGATAAATATCCCAGTTTGTTTCCACAGGAGCACAGCCAGAGAAAGAGACCCCCACTTCCAGTCTCTGGTAAAGACAGTGGCGTGGAATGTTGCTTTTGCTTTGGGCTGGGCTCTGAGCTGAGAAGGGACTGATTGTAGCAGGAATAAAAGAATAGGATTCACATTATAATCAGTTTTGCAGAGCAGCTGAGCACTGTGAATAGTTATAATTTACTAGTGTGAATATTAAATTCTGTTGTTGCAGACAAGAGGAAGAGTGGAGTGAGTTCTTGGATGTTGGTCCAGTAAAGTGATGGACCTTTTGATTCACAGATGATGGTGACATCACCGCAGGACTGTATATGGGCCAATTATATAGAATTTCACAACTTCTCTTTTTATAGAGTAAAGAGTAACTCCTTAAAAGGCTCTCTGACCATCCTCCTTGCCTTGAGGAAGAACCATATAAACAGTGCAAAATGGCATGCCCTTTATTCCAGTGGCCAAATAATTTGCTTTAGGCAAACTCCACCAGATACCTCATTAATTTTATTCTTACCTGTTATATTTTGACATAAGTGATGACTCTGTGGGTTTCATTCCCATCTTTTCCCCTTGCTTATTTGATTCTCAATGATATATGCAGTTCTTGTGGACAGTATTACTCCCGGGGCCTTTAAGATGATACCATGAATAGACTGCCTGCTTAAAGGGGTTGCATTAACATAATGAAGGACCACGCTTGTTTTTTGTCATCACTCCTATAAGGCCCTCTGACTAGACTAATTGTTAGCAAGTCTTCTCAATGTGTTTCTGTGATGTGGCAGTTGGAATTATTTAATCTAGGCGTGCCATTTTGTTGGTTTCATGTTTCAACAAAAAATAGAACACAACACATGCTGGAATTACATTCTTGGGCAGTGGGCGAGATGTTCTCCTTCATCTTCCTACTCTGAGATGCTTATGAAATGTTCACCAATAGGTTAGAAGAACTTTTTGATGCCCTGGGTGGTGTGATTCAGTGGGTTGCACGTCGTCCCATGCACCAAGGAGTTGCCAATTCCATTCCCTGTCAGGGCACATGCCTGAGTTTCAGGCTCCATCCCTGGTAGGGGGGCGTTCAGTAGGCAACCAATCGATGTTTCTCTCATTGGTGTTTTTTTCTCACTGATGTTTTTTTTTTTTTTCTCTCTCTCTCCCTCTCCCTTCTTCTCTCTCTGAAAATCAATAAAGAAATATTTTTTTTAAAAAAAGGACTTATTGCCGAAACCGTGTTTCTAACTCTCTATCTCTCTCCCTTCCTCTCTGTGAAAAATCAATAAAATATATTTAAAAAATAAATAAATAAATAAATAAAGGACTTCTTGGTGTTTGGAATTAAATACACAAAATTGGAATTCTTGTTCCTCTTTTGACCAAGCAAGTGTGTGTGGGGTTGAATTTCTTATAAATTTCCTTGTACTGTGTCCTTTTACAGGATGGGTCAAACCTCAGTGCGAGTCAGAGGGCCTATGCACCTGAGCAGCTGCAGAAACAAGACAATTTAACCATTGACACCCAATATTACCTGGCCCAGCAGATCCACCCAGTTGTGGCTCGGATCTGTGAGCCGATAGACGGAATTGATGCTGTCCTCATAGCAACATGGCTAGGTAAGTGCCCCGAGTTCACATAGCCCCTCACCCAGCAATAGCAACACTCTCCACCCTCCCTCCTTCACCTGTTGTGTGCCTTTTTATAGGCCCAGTGCTGAGGCAAGCACTTCTTTGTTTAAAATTGGGCATTTATTCTTGTGGTGGTTTGGTTAATGTCTGTCACTGCTCTTAGACTATGAACTCCACATAGTAACCACATGCCTGCTCCATAGTTGGCACTCAGTAAATGCTGATGGGAGAGAGAAGGCAATAGAAAGGATGGAGAAGATTTTGGGCACCATTATAAGTCTCTGAGTTAATACTGTTGTAGCTTTTATTAGTGAACTTAAATTACTGTGGAGATTGATGGTATCTTGATTGATTGTCTCTAAAGGTGATGCATGGGAGATGCTGCACATAGCCCAGGAGCAGAGGGAGGGCTTAGTGAGTGCTGTTAGCAGCCACATCCCACCCTCCTGCCAGGCTCCTGCATAAATATATCAGACTCTTCCAGTCCTTGAGATTTGCACATAGTTAGTGCTCAGTGCGCATTGTAGACTGAGATTAGACAGATGAATTATCAAGTCACATATTCTCCATCCTGCTCCTGCTGAGTATGTGTCTGAGCTCTTCCCGCAAGTCCCGTTTCCACTATCCCATCAGTATCTGCTCTGGAAGTGGAAGCTCATTTTTGACATTTGCCTAAGCAAAACATAATTAGGAAGATAAAAATTCTGCTACCCGAATCATCATATAATGTATTCTCAAAGTTGAGTTGTATTTGATGATATTTATAAATCCTCAGCTGGGAGGTGGGAGCATGAGTGCACATTATTTTTTAGCTTCCTTTTTTTCTCGCCTCTGTGTTCAGTGCTTACTCTACCGGATGCTGTGATAAGTACTTTGCATATATTTCTCATTTAATTTTTGCAACAGCCTCATGTGCCTACATTGCATTTGTTCCATTTTACAGAGAAGGAAGCCGAAGCTTAGAGGAGTAAGTAACTTGGTCTTGTCACATAGCTGGCAGTGACTGAATTGGGACCCAGCTCTGTATGACTCCAAAGCTTGTACTCTTAACCACTGTGCTAAATTGTACTGCCCCCTCTTAGCTCTGAGAAGTGATGACATATATTTCAACCAGGAGTGGGATAGTGTGGATGTGATGGCTCAGGAGCTTTATCTTCTCCCTCTTCTCCCCACTGTAAGCCCCAGGCCTCCCCACTGGAAACCCCTGAGCAAAACCATTATTTTGTTTAGAGTACATCTCCCAGCTTTCCCATTTGTAAGATCAAGAACCTGATCTAAATGCTAACCATTACCCTTTCCTTTTTTGGTTTTGGATTTTCCAGTGCTGAGGAGGGGTAAATGGAACAAGCCCCGCCCCATGAGTGATATTTACCAGATAAGTGTGGAGCCTTGTATTGAAGCAAAAGAGCTGTAGAATAGAGTGGTGGGGCCTGCCCAGAGGATAGCCTGTTGCCAGCTGAGCTTAAGAGCAAGTGGGGACCAGACTGATTTTGTTGGTTCTGGGGTCATATTTAAGATCTTTGTTTGTTTTGTTAATTCTCACCCGAGTATATTTTTTCCATTGGTTTTTAGGGCGAGTGGAAGGGAGGGAGAAGGGGGGGAAAGAGAGAAAGAGAAACATTTGTGTGAGAGCGACACATCCTTTGGTTGCCTCCTGCACGTGCCCCAACTGGGGCCAGGTATCAAACCTGCAACCCAGGTACATGCCCTTGACTGGGAATAAACTCAAGACTTTTCTGTGCATGGTCCGAAGCTCTGACATTGAGCCATGCCTGCCAGGGCTAAAGATGGATTTTATATAAATTAAGCAGTAGGCAGAGCTTGACTTGCTTAAAGCCAGACTTTATCCTAATTACTGGTCATAGGCTGCCTTATGAATCCAGTTTTCACAAATGATTCCTATAGTCCTGGTAGGTCCCATCTTCAGAGGTTTCATGTTATTACTGACAGATCTCAGTCTACGGAGGGAACCCTCCATGCTTGTGCATAGTCCATGGTCCTGCCATGTCCCAGT
This sequence comes from Myotis davidii, assembly GCF_000327345.1. Classification (NCBI taxonomy): domain Eukaryota; kingdom Metazoa; phylum Chordata; class Mammalia; order Chiroptera; family Vespertilionidae; genus Myotis; species Myotis davidii. The sequence continues at coordinate 533,075 of NW_006295384.1, read as the reverse complement.
CTCGCCTATCTCATCACCTGCAAGTTCTCAGTGCAGCCCTGACTGTATGGACACTATTCTGGGCAGCTCCTTCTTGGTGCCAAGTCGCCAATTAGAGGTGCCAGAAGGGCCTGTGTCCTCGGCCCTAAGGAATTGATGCTGCCCTTATCTTTTTCTCATTTTTATTTTCTGCCACTTGATAGCAGTTTTTATATTGAGGGTGAATGAGGTTGTCATTATTTGGCAGTCCCCTTCCTCTCCTGCTCATCCTCTTCTCCCACCGCCATCACCAGCGGTATCCATATCTCTATCTACTGGAGTAATAAATCTCATAGTCCTTTATCTCTCCCTGTCTCCTCATAGGAGGTACCACATTAATGGAGTTCAGGACAGTATGTGCCAGGCACTATGAAGACCTGTAAAAAGCACTGGAGCTCGCCAGGCATATATTGCATGCATTTGCACCCTGCCCTATTCAGGAGCTGCACTTTGATCTGCATCCTTTATTCCTCTACCCCAAGTGAAAAATTAGGGTGGCTGTCCTTCATTAGGGGATTTGAGGCCCCTGTTATCAGTTCTCACTTAGCCTGTGGTTTTAGAGAGGAGGAGGGTGGAGATGGGGAAGTGGTGGTAAAGTAAGGGGAGTGTTAGGGGGTGCGTAGTTTCTAAGAGGTACAAGCTGTAGGCATAAAATTACTATAATTTGTTTTTAAAATTCTAAATCTGTTTTCTTTATGTAAAAAAACTGCAGTTAGTGAACTGACACTGTTAAATAAGTTGAAGTGTAAAAATGTATACATAGAATACAAGCCCTCCAACTGCCTAATCACAGACATAAAATAATTCTCTTGCTTTTAATGTAGTTTTTATCTTTGATTAATGAAATGTATTATAGTGTTGAAACTTTACTGAAGTTTGATACTTTGTCCTTTTAGTTGGTACAAAGAAATCAAGAATAATGGCATAATTTCATTTAGGAAAATTATTAAGTTCATGATTTTTTATTTTTAAGATTCTTTTGTGGAGAGCAACTATGTTTTTCAACTACCTTTTCCTTTTTCTATTGCTTTTATACTGCTTTCCTTGAAATGAAAGGCAAGCATCAAGTGTTAGTTTTATCCCGTGGATTCCCTTTGGAAATTCTCTATTTCTCCCCATCAAGATACCTCCTGAAGTCTGTCTGGTGGCATGTTGCATGGCCAGGTGTTCTGTATGGGAAGGACATTTTAGTGAAAAGAAGAGAGGGTAGTCTATTAAATGAGTGAATGAATAAGTCTGTTGAATTGAAAGAGAATGATTTATTCTCTCTAATAACTAATGGTCCTTATTATCCCACAGTAAAATGTGTATCATTTTTCTGAAATCCATGCAAGATTATTGCTATTGGGCTTAAATAAAGCAAAATTTTACTCTTTTCCATCTGTGAATAGAAAAAAATATAGTATTATGCTTTTATACAATAGCCCTTTGGGAAACATGGCCACTAAAACTTGGAACTCTTAGCTTTTGTTCTCCAGACTATAGGTTTTTCTCTCTCTTGTTCTAATGAAAGCTCTTTATATTCTGTGGATGAAATATTCACAGTATGCGCCAACATCCACATAGTCTTCTGTACCTGGCAAAACAAGCCAGTGATGAGAGCAGTCTTAAAGTTCATTCTTGCCCAGCTGGTGTCGCTCAGTGGTTGAGCATAAACCTGTGAGCCAGGAGATCACAGTTTCATTACCCATCAGGGCACATGCCCAGGTTGCGAGCTCAATCCCATAGGTTGACGCTCAACCACTGAGCCAAACCAGCCGGGCCTTTGATGTTTCTATCTCTCTTCTTTTCTGAAATCTATAAATATATATATACTAGTATCAATGATTCTCTCTCATCATTGATGTGTTTTTTGTTTTTTTTTAAAATATACTTTTATTTATTTGAGAGAGGAAGAGAGAAATTAAAGGAAATTAATTAGAAGGAATATTTTAATATAACTATTCACCCTTTAGAAATGTCAGAGATGAAAGAAAATTCGTAAAATGTATATGAAAATATATAAATAAATAAACAAAAAGAAAAAAGGAAACAAATGTACTACTCTTTGTAATATTTTAAGCAATTAAAAAAATAAATAAACAATAACAACAAAGTTATAAAAACAACAAAAACATGATATGAAAACAACATTGATAAAAACAATGACTGATAAATTGATTAAACTTATTCTAATATCTCCCTTTATACCACATTAAGAGTAAAAGCACTTTCAGAGTGCTTGACTAATTTCCCTTGTGATGAAGTATTTACAACTTTAACATCACACGCTCTTTGAACTCGAGAGAAAGCAACATATAACTGACCATGTCCGAAAACGGGTTCAGGTAGGAATATTCCTACTCTGTCTAGAGTTTGTCCTTGTGATTTAGTAATAGTCATCGCAAATGCTGGCATCATGGGAAACTGCTTTCAAATTAATTTAAATGGGAGGCCAGTGTCAAACGGGGACAAATATCACGTATGTGTGGGTTAGTGTTTATTTTTAAATTGCCAGTGCCTGTCATATGAACCGGCTGGTCGGACATACGTACAGTCAGTCACTTAGCCTTTTATATATACAGATAGATTTTAAAAGTTCATTCTTGAATTTCATCTTTTAATAAATTTATACAGTCAAACCTCGGTTCTCAAATGTCTCCCATCTCGAATAATTTGGTTCTCAACCAGGTTGTTCACAGAAAAAATGTCTTGGTTGTTGAACCAAAATTGTGGTTTTTGTCCTGACAACCCTTTCATGCTGATACCTCAGCTCCTCTCAGGCAACAAACAATGGAGAGAATGCTTTTGTTGCTGGCAAAATCAAGGATTAGCACAATTTTAAAACATAAAGAGGTCATCAAGAGTGCTAATGTTGCTAAGGGTGTGAAAGAAACAAGGATCACAGGCAATTGAAGAGATAGACAAACTATGTTGATTAGTTAGCCAATAGCAGATTTCAGAGGTAGTGATACATGAACAAGCAAAGATGCTGCATGTTGACCTGAAAGATGCTAGTTTGATAAATTTAAGAAAAGTTTTCATAGATTAAACAGTACACTAGGCATGTACTATATATAAGAAAAATGAAAACAGAATCATTTGTGGGTCTGGAAGGAATTAATTCACTTTACATTATTTCTAAGGGGAAAAATGATTTGGTTTTCAAGCAAATCACTTCTCAATCAGCCTTCTGGAACGAATTAATTTTGAGAACCAAGGTTCCACTGTATTTCATCTATAATGACACTTAGAATTATACTAGAGACTCATGTACCGGTGTGGTCCCTCGGCCTGGCCTGCAGGGATCGGGTCGAAACCAGCTCTCAGACATCCCCCAAGGGGTCCCAGATTGCGAGAGAGTACAGGCCAGGCCAAGGGACCCCACTGGTGCACAACTGGGGCCAGGGAGGGACCACGGGAGGGCTCCAGGGTGCGTCCAGCCCATTTCGCCCAATCCTGATTGGGGCCTATCGGGGCAGCCGGCCGGGGGGTAGAGGGGTAGGGGCCCGTGTGAGGGCTCCAGGGCATGTCCGGCCCATCTCGTCCAGTCCCAATCGGCTGGACCCCAGCAGCAAGCTAACCTACTGGTCAGAGTGTCTGCCCCTTGGTGGTCAGTGCACATCATAGTGACTGGCCGGACACTTAGCATATTAGGCTTTTTTAAAAATATATATATTTCTTTATTGATTTCAGAGAGGAAGGGAGAGGGAAAGAAAGATAGAAAGATCAATGATGAGAGAGAATCATTGATCGGCTGCCTCCTGCACACCCCCTACTGGGGATCGAGCCCACAACCCAGACATGTGCCCTTGGCCAGAATTGAATCTAGGACCCTTCAGTCTGCAGGCCGACGCTCTATCCACTAAGCCAAATCAGCTAGGGTACATATTAGGCTTTTATTATATAGGATAATGTCTTTCCTCCAATGAGCAATGACTTGTACAATAGCTATCAAGTACATTTCTTCATGGTCAGTGATAAAATTTCAGGCATTTATCTATCTGGGCAGTTTTCTCATTGGTCCTGAGAAATTATTGATGTTTGAGGAATATGAGAAATTAAAATTTAATTTAGTCTCTGAAGTAGTGCTTAAAATAAGACAGTGCACACTTAACCCAATGTGTTCCTGGTTTAATTTAGAAAGTAAAAATTCTCTTATTAAAAAAATGGCTGTATCACTCACAGTGTAGAAGGTAGTTTATTATCTCAATAGCTGGGATCCAGTAACATCTTTTAAGAAATAAGTGCAACAGTGGGCCAGGTGGTGTTTGGATACCTTTGTCAGGCTCAGAGAGATATATCTACAAAAGATAGGAAGGGCCATGAAGTATAGGTTTTTGGGCATAGGATGATGACACCAGCAGGTGTCTCAGGTATTACTGTATCTATCAAGATTTTTGTCTTTTTTCATGATTAAGCTCTTAGAATAATTCCGATACTTGACCATTTTCAAACATTAAACATTTTCTATAAAATAATGGTAAAATTTTAAAAGTAAGACCATACCAAAAGCAAAGTAGAATAGTAAGTCTAGTCAGCTGATAAGAACCACCTCTTTCAGAATGGCGTGCCATTCCAAGTGCATTATCAAATGGCTCATGTTCTAGACCTACTTTTTCATTCATTGCATCGATTGATGTTGAATACTTGCTGTGCTCAATTAATGGGTCCTGTGGGGGATACAAAGTTGAGTCAGCCATGGCTCCTTTACTCAAATTAGAGCCCTGTGGATTCACTATTTTGGGGAAGTCTGGTTGGTAACACAGTACTAGTACATGCCTCAAAAGAGGTAAAATAAAGGACTTTTGATGTTAAAGGGAAGCAAAGACCACTTCTAGCCCCACTGGGAAGAGTGTATAGAAGTGGAAGCATTTGAGGCATTGTGGGAATGCGCTGTGGAGGGGCCAGTGTGGAGTTGGGAATGGTTGTCTACCCCACCTGGCACCAATTTTTCCAGCCCATTGATGCAGTGTCAGGGGTCCCGACCTCATTCACAAGGTAGCCCATGCCATCGCAGCCACTCCCCATAACACATTAGGGAATTCACAGAGAACCTCGGGTATCAGCAGCAAAGCTTTGCACCTCAGTCCCTACAAAGCAAACCCATGATGTTGTTTCTGTTTCACTAGCCTATAATTCTGAGGGCCTGCAGTGACACTTCTCACCTAACTCAAGCAGAGACCTCTGAGAACTTCGAACCAAATTAGAGCATGTTTGGAATAATCACTTGGACTAGTAATTCCTAACTCTGGCTTTGTAATACTTGGAGTTTTCAAAGGAAAATGAGAATTTCTTGAATTATTTAAGTTAGATCAATTTTTTAAAAAAAAATTAACTTTATTGAGGAATAATTGACAAATATAATTGTATAAACTTAAAGTGTACAACATGATGATTTGATATACATATACATTGTATAACGATTATCAATATGCACATCCATCAGCTTACATACTTAACTCTTTTTTTTGTGGTGAGAATGCTTGAGATCTAATCTTAGCATTAAGTATACACTGCCATATTATTAACTACTAGAGGCCCAGTGCACGAAATTCATGCACGGGTAGGGTCCCTAGGCCTGGCCAGCGATCAGGGTTGATCTGTGGGGCCACCAGTGGGGTGATCGGGGCCCCCGCTTGCACCTGCCTTGGCTGGCCTGGTGCCACCCAGTCACTGGCCCTGGAGCCCCCGCCGCCACAGGTCAGGGCCTGCAGGCTGGGGGCAGCTCCTTTGTTGAGCATCTGCTCCCTGGTGGTCAGTGTGTGTCATAGTGACCAATGGTTCCGCAGGTCATTCCACTGTTTGGTTGATTAACATATTAGGGTTTTATTATATAGGATAGACCATTTTTTAAAAGATTCATCGTACACCAAAATGACACCAGGATTTTGTGGCCAATGGAAAATGGGGAAGATAGAATAAATGTAAATGGTTTAATACAGGATTGTACACAGATATTTAAATGATATTAAATATATATGTATAAATAAGACATGAAAGGGTGAAGGTGGTAAATTATAGGTTCCTTGTTGAAAAAAAGTCATTATTTTATTAATAAAAATAAGATAGTTTTTACAATATCTGAAGGAAGAAAAACAGTTTAACATTTACTGACTCCTAAAAGGTGGGTGTTAGGGATCTCCTGCCTGACTATTTCCCTACCATATCTGCCTGCATTGCTGGAGAGCAGAGGGCTTTCTTGTTAGAGAAGCAATTTTTTTGTTTATTTTTTTTCCAAATATTTTTTTTCAACATAAAGTTACTCTCTTTTATCAGATTTAAAAAGAGGAAAGAAGACATTTCTAAAATTTTTTCCTGCCCAGAGGTACATGTCTTACCAAGTTAAAATTCACATTCAGAGCTGTCATCAAGGGCATTAAAAACAATCAAGCGAGGTCATAAAAGTACTACACATCGGGATTTCTTTTCTTTTTGTTTTTTTTAATTGAATATTGGGGTGACATTGGTTAATAAAATTATATAGGTTTCAGGGGTACAGCTCTATAATACATCATCATTGTATTGTGTGTTCCCCACCCCAAGTCAAGTCTCCTTCCATCACCATTTAGTATTTTTTTTCTGCCAAGATTTTGGGAGTTATTTTGTACAGGAAAATAAAAATTTTCCATTTGTCTTATGGAGGCAGTTTCGGTTGTCTGTCACTTTATAGTCAGTTGTTTAGATCAGAGGTCCAGTATTTTAAAAAGTTTTTATTATGGAAAATTCTAAACATATACAATAGTAGAGAGAATTTCATCATAAGCCCCCATGTGCTCAACACGCAGCTTCAGCAGCAGTCTGCAACTGTGGTTGATCTTATTCTGCTTCTCCACCTCTTCTGATTATTTTGAAGTGAATCCTAGAGCAGCGGTTCTCAACCTGTGGGTCGCGACCCCTTTGGCGGTCGAATGACCCTTTCACAGGGGTCGCCTAAGACCATCCTGCATATCAGATATTTACATTACGATTTATAACAGTAGCAACATTATGGTTATGAAGTAGCAACGAAAATAATTTTATGGTTGGGTCACAACATGAGGAACTGTATTTAAAGGGCCAGAAGGTTGAGAACCACTGTCCTAGAGAAAATGTCATTTTATCTATAAACTAGAGGCCTGATGCACAGATTTGTCCCTTGACCTGGCGAGAGGGCGGTTCTCGTATATATGTATGTATTATTTTGCATTTCTAAAAGACAAGGATTCCCCTTTGCAACATAGCTGCAATGCTATTACTAGGGGGAAAAAATACCTTCACTTCATCAAATATCCAATAAGTGTTTATATTTTCCTGATCATATTATGAATACACTTTTTATAAAAAGTTCTTTGTTTGAATTGGAATATAGTCAGGGTCCATATGATAGTTAATCTCCTCTTTTTTTCACCCTTCTGATGTATTTGTTAAAGAAACTGTATTCTGCTCTGTAGAATTTCCCATATTCTAAAGTTTGCCGATAGTATCCTCTCCCCTGTATTTCCTGTACAGTGGTAGTTAGCTCTGCCCATACTTCGGTTCAATTTTTGTTTTTGTGAATACTACTTCTAGGTAATGGTGTGTACATCTGTGAAGAGGTACATAATGTCTAGTTGGAATCTAATACATTTTATAACAACCTCATAGGTATATCATAAGAAATACTCAATACTCACTTTTCTCACCTTTTCCAATGTTAATGTTCTTATATAACATGCATACAGAAAAGTACACAAAACCTAACTGAACAGTTTAATGAGTTTTCATAAACACATACCTTTGTAGTCAGCTCAAGAAACACCCCCAGGGGTCCCCGGTCTCCTAGATAGATACTGTCCATCCCTGACCAGAAAATGACATCATGACTTGTGACATCATAGATGATCTTTTCTTATTTTTGGATGTTACACAAATTGTGTCTATATTTTTTGTGTCTGGATGCTTTCATTCAGTATGTTTGTGAGATGGGTCCATGTGGTTATACTTCATTTCTGTGCAATATTTTATTGTTTGAATACACTGTGTGACTGAATGTAAAACCTGTGGGTTTTTCCCACATTTGCACAATTATGAATAGTTCTGCTGTGAGCATTCTTGCACATGACTTCTGTGGAACAATTGCATGTATTTTCTGTTGGGTATATATTTAGGAGGAGATTTCCTGAGTCATAGGGGACGTGTATGTTCAGCTTTAGTAGATACAACCAATTTTCCAAAGTGGTTCCAATGTACACCCTACCAGCAGTATGTGAGTACTCCACATTCTTAACCAGCACTTGGTGTTTTCCTCTTTTTCATCTTATGTGTTGGCATAATGTTGTGGTTTTAATTTTCATTTCTTTGATGATTAATAATGTTCGGTATCTGTTCACATGCTTAATCGCCATTTGGATATCTCTTTTTGTGAGGTGCCTGTTCGTATTTTTCTACTCTTTTGTTGGGTTGTCTTTTTCTTACTGACTTGCAATCATTTCTTATCTATTTTAAATGAGTCTGTGGGAAATAATATATCACAGACATCTTCTATTTGGCGTGCTTTTTTTTTCCCAAGTGTAATTTACATACCATGAAATGCTACAATCTTCACAGTGTATACATTTTATCAAGACAGAACATTTCCATCACCTAGAGAGTTCCCTTGTACCCCTTCCCAGTCAGTACACCCCCCCCGCCAAAGCAACCATTCATCTGATTTCTATGACCATGGGTTAGTTTTGCCTACTCTAGAATTCTATATAAATTATTTCCTATGGTATATCTTTTTTGTGTTCCGCTTTTCCATTTAGCATATTTTTTCAGATTCATCCATCTTTTTGCACCTATCAGTACTCATTCTTTTTCATTGCTGAGTAGTATTTTATTTATTCACTAGAGGCCCAGTGCACGAAATTCGTGCAAGAGTCGGCCTTCCTTCCCCTGGCTGCTGGCACCGGCTTCCCTCCAGCACCCATGACCAGGCTTCCCTCACAGCCCTGGCTTCGTCCGGAAGGATGTCTGGTCTAATTAGCATATTATACTTTTATTTTTGTAGACTCATGTTGTGGGCATCTGAACAGAATTGTTACCAATTTTTGGTTATTATTAATAAAGCTGCTAGAACATTCTTGTACAAGGTTTTTTATGGATGTAGCATTTACCTTTTAAAAATTCATTAACCACTTTTTGTTTAATCACACTAAATTTTTAGTTTGTATATTGTTCTCTAAGTAGTCCAAATATATGAAAGCCTGAATTTGTGCAAAAGATAAATGATTTATTTCCTAAAAGAAATTTTTAGAAGAAATTTACTGTAGGATTTCATTAATTAGCTTCCCTAGTAGTTTGAGTCATATTACAAACAACCTACTGGGAATATCAGTTACTCTACTCATTTGGAGTTTCATTCATATGGATTATTCCCTCTTCCTCACTTGTGTGAACATATATAATTGGCTTTACTGTAGTTATTTACAGTTACACTAATAGGGATCTTGTCGTTTGGAGGAAGAAAATAATTTGGTCAAATGTATTAGCCTCTCTCAGCCCTGTTTAGGAACTTGAGTTTTGAACAGTGTAAATACTCCTTTATTGGGGGCATGTGAACATTCTAAAAACAGAAAGCTTACAAGGGTTACAAAGTACAGTGATAAGAAAAATAATTTTGTGCTAAATATCACACTGGAGGTGTGTGTGATAAGAATATGGTGATGTTAAGTAAAAAACAGCATTGCTGAACTCCTCCACCCGAATGCCTATGATGTTACTTTCTATAAATACTTTTTGAAACATGAGAGCTTTGATCCTATTGCCCAGATAATGTGAGATCTTATAAATTTTCTAATTATAAATGACAGTAGTTTAATTTTTTTCTACTACCCCTTCTGTCCCACCCCCAAGAAAAAAAATGGTGTGACTAGATCACTAGAAGTCACAGTATTGAATTACAGCACATAACATTTCTCCTTATTGTGGGGAAAACTACTGTTGCTCTTCCCCTGGAGAACTGATGCCAAGTCCAAGCAGGCCGCTTTCTTTTATTCTGTGCCAGACCAAATGATCAAACTCACCTGTCAAAAGCGAGTCTAGTCAAAAGTGGAAGTTCTTTTTCTCAAATGGGGCATGAAGTTTATTTTTTTTTAAGCCAGTTATTTAGAAAAAGCTCTCAGGAGAGATCAGGAATTTGGAATTCAGTTTTGCATCTCTTGCTCAAAGGCTAACAGGATTACTTGCTGTATGATGAGCATTTTAATATTGATTATACAATGCACATGTAAGTATATGCCAACTGCAATCATAAAGATTTTTGCTTTAATTTCTGACAAAAGTGTCTAATTTTGGAGAGATAGTAATTACAAATAGAGTTCTTTGCAACAGCTCTATTTTGCACATTTAAAAATTCAGAATCTACCTTTAGGTGGCAGCACCAGATACTTTTTCCCGTTGTCTCACTACAGCCTTAATGAGTTATGTATAAGCGGGGAAACTTTCAAGTCTCCCAAAACTTCAAAATAAGCTGCTTATTGCCAATTTTGTGAGGATTTAGAAAAATTATGTTGAATAAGTTGGGGGCTTGTTTAAGCCTGGATTTGGACCTTAAAGAATATTCTGACAGCAGTGATCTTTACTTTTTAACATGACATTGTATGTTTTCTTAAAAAGATTTCATTTAGCCCTCTGTGATTTGCCTGTTGAACTTATAATTGTCCTCCCAAGAAAATAATTTTATGACATTTTTGTATTCAAGTGACTTGTACAAGGATCATTATATACCTAATATTTTAAGGTAATTAGTGTCTTTTCCCTTTATATATTAAAAGGTTAACATTGACTTATGACCATGAGTACTGGGATGAAAAAGTCCCCTTCTCTTGAAAAAATCAGCTTGGGAATAAATTTGAAGTAATTAGCTAGGCCAGTTGGCTTTGTTGTTTCTAGGGGCAGATAAGTGTTGTTTGTGGAAATGGATGTTTAAAGTAGACATTTCATAAGGCCTGATTTTTAAAATAACTTTGTCCCCTTGTTGGGCTTTTCTCCATAATAAGCAAGGTAGCCTATGTCCAGCTTTGGCTTACTCAGCAGGCAGCCTGGCCCGTGCCATTCATGCACTAAGTAGACCTGGCTGGTACTGGAGAAAGCTTTCGTTGCTCCCCTGTCACAGCCTGGCCAGTTCTGTACATGTGCAAAGCTAGGGTGGTTCCGTTCCTTGATTTTCAGATTGTAAAACATCTTGCCCTTTTAGAAAATCCTTGCTTATTGTTTTTCTTTTTCCTTACTTTCTGAGTAATAGTCTGGGAAATTGATGAATAATGATGTCATCAGAAAAAAGATGAAGCTGCATCTTCATAAAGCAAGACATTATGTGAATACAGTTGGATTCATAACTAGAGTTTAAGAAATTCACAAGTTGCCCTTCACTACAGAGACAAATTGGCATCATTCAACGGGCATGGTCTCTCTCACTCAACTCCTCTACCCCTCCCTCACACCTCACTAATTTGCTATTTCTCTTACTGGATTGCTAACTTGTAAAATAAAAATGTACAGTGAGTCTTGGGGCCAAGTGACTTATGTTACAGTAATTTGTCACACACCAAGAACAATTTTGTCAAGTTGTTTTTGAATGTGTATTTTTTTGTTCTTATTATGCACTGTCATGTTAGAAAATATTCACTTTGATGAATTCCTACAAAGAGCAGCTATTAACTGGCTGTGCAGCATGAACATGTGTTTCATTTTGAGTGAACATAGTCCAAAATAAATGATGTTCATCCACTCTTTACTTTTTTTATCTGTATGACATTTATTGAGTATTTATTTATATAGGCCCCATTTAAAACAGTTTGTCCTCTAATGTCTTATTTAAACTGCAAAAGTTCATGGTTGGTGGTACTACATCCATTTTGCAGGTGAGCAAGCTGAGACTCCAAACTTATTCTTTGTTTAGTACCTTCCACTGTGTCAGAGTTAACCTTATGTAATGACTAGATGTCACTTGACAATTGACCAAATAGGATTTAGCATCTTGTCACTGAATTTTAAAAACATCTGTTAGATTATCTACCAATGCAGCTGTTGATAGAGTCAAAACAATTTTTAGATATTTTTGGTATTTGAACTTTTTGCTTAGTGATGTTTTATGTTACTTATTTACCTTTATACTAAAATAGGTATGCTTGTTTTCCTTAGATTTCTAAACAGCCTAGAATTGTTAGGTATTGCTAAGGGGTGCTTTAAAGAAAATATTAAAAGATATAGTGTAGAATAATTATCTTGAAGTTTCAATTCAAATAGTGAATTTTTGAGAGATATGCTTTGACCAAGGGTATATTAAATTGGCTGACCTTAAAATGTTTATTTTCTCAAATAGTTTGGGCAAACAAGATAGCATAAACTATACATCAATTGATTTATTGGGTCATTTTGATTGAAATATGGAAGGTATATTTGGTTCCAGGATTGTTGGGGACATTTTGGCCTATAGAATCTGTAGAATCATATTTTTGCACATATTTTATACTTCTGAATTCAGAATACCAAAATAACCATGTCACGTTTTGTCTTATATGCTGCTACTGAATTTTAACCACTGGATTAGATTGCAACCTACATGCTGTTAACTACTGAGCCAAGATGGAATCGACCACTGCATTGAAATCAGGATTAGCAATTGTGTCTGCACTTGAAGGAGTTGTAATAGCAGTGAACTTGTTTTCTTTAATGGGATTTTTATTCTCTATTTTCAGTTTTAATGATGATTCTTTGATTTTAAGAGATTTTCTTAACAGCAGTGCAAATTTATTTGAGATTTTCTTTATAACTTTAGGAAAATACTAAAACCATCCTGTAGAAGTAATTAGTTGCTTCCAAATCCAGATGTCCGCTAGCATATATCTGCATTGTTTTAATGCTGTTTACTTGTTTTATTTATAATCACTTATAAAAAGAGCCCTTTGTCCATGCGATATGAGACTCTATCTTGAGTTCAAATGATTGTGTGTGTGAATTTAAAATTATTCTTTTGTGAGTTTTTTTTCCTTGGGCTTATTTTTTTGGGTAAGGGAATTCAAAGAATTGTACCTTTCTAAATTTGTTTTTTTCTTTTGTATTAATAGGACTTGATCCCACCCAGTTTAGAGTTCATCATTATCATAAAGATGAAGAGAATGATGTTCTACTTGGTGGCCCAGCACAGCTCAGCGATGAAGAGAAATACAGGGACTGTGAGAGATTCAAATGCCCATGCCCTGCGTGTGGGACTGAGAATATTTACGATAGTGTCTTCGAGGGTTCGGTTAGTTGTTTCTTTTTTCATTTTGTGAGCAAATTAATATAAAGGCCTTCCCCCCCCCATTATTTGTCTAAAAAGGAGGAAACACATTGCTTTTATGTGTTTGATATTGTTTTTGGCTTCCTAGAGTGTTTGGCCTTGGTTTCTAAATGGAACCTCTTAAAAGATATAATTATCTTAAAGTATTTTTATTGTAATTCCTTAATTAGTAACCTATATTTCCCCACTCCCAACCCAATTTATTAAGACTTAGAGCAATATTTTTCTGTATCTTAAATCAAGTTAATGGGAACTAAGTGTTTTTGGAAAGTTTTTTGTTTATCTTTACACATCCCACTTGCCTCCTTTTTGACAAAGGTACTCCGATTATCGTTTCTGCTGTCTTTGCATGTCAGACATTTAAAAAGTCACAGGGAGACATTCCTTTCAAGAAGTACTGCCAAAAATGTACCATTGACCTTGGATCAGAACTTGAAATGTGGCCAATTTACTTGATTCTACTGCAGTGTTATATGTACTGGCTATTGGCAAATGAGTAGGCAGTAGAACCATGTAAAACCTTGAAACTGAAAGAAAATGCATCCTTTATCTAAATTAAAAGTAATTATTTTAAGTTAATTTGGACAAACAGCAGATGTTTTGAATTTTTTTGAATCAAAACAAAGCGGTCTTTGGAAGCAAGTGCAAGGAAGAGGCAGACGCAGATCAGCAATACATGCTAAATCCTTGAGTTTTGCTTCATTACAGCTGTAAATAAGATAGTTAATTGCATGGAGGCTTGACAACTTGCAGATGGGCTAACTGTGGAAGAGCCGATGTCAAGCTCTGAAATCTCTTCCACCTGGAATTGCTTAGTGTGGTGGGTAGGGTTATGTACCAGATTGGAGCAGGAAACCAAGATGTTTAAGTATCAAGAAGGAAAACACATGGTCCAGAAACCCCAACAGTTTCCCTATATGTTTGCTTTGTCTCTGCTTCAAACAAAACAACAAGATATTTTCTCCAAATACTAATAGTTAATTCTTGCAAGTTTCTACTTCTCCTGCTTTCTCTCCCCCAAATACGTTTTAAGGGGGTTAGGAATTTTAGCTTTTCTAAGCTGACAAAGCCTGATTGCTTAGTGGTATAACACTTAAATATTAGGCTTTATTAAGTTGACAATATGAAAGCAACTAATGTCATTAGCGCACTTGCTTTATCCTCAAGTTTGTAATGAATAAGGGCAAATTTAAAATTTTGATATGTCTAAAAAGAATGTTTATTTCCAATAATGTCACTTCACTGGTATTTTCACAGGGAAAACTCATTTATCCAGAGAGTCTGTCATTTATTGAATGTTTAAAAAAATGATATTAGGATTTTCCCTTTGACTTCATGCTCCATTATGATGGTGGCAAAAGAGTGGAAGTTATATGTGACTAAGGAGATCTTTGGGAGGAAAGCAGTTGAGGAAATAGGGTTAAATTAAGACTATTGTACACCAGGACAGCATATAAGCTTTTAAGCACAAGAAATCTTTTTATAATCTTTTGTGTACTTGTCTGACTTGAATTCTATAGGGAACCGATCTGGAGCCCAGCTTGTATCGTTGCAGTAACATCAACTGTAAAGCTTCACCTATGAACTTTATTGTACAGCTGAGCAACAAATTGATCTTGGATATTAGACGTTGCATTAAGAAATACTATGAGGTTAGTATCCATACATAATGACTTTCTTATATACACAGCTTATTTAAGTTTGGAACTTGTTATAAAATAAAACAATGTCGTTTTGTATTACTGTTTTTTTATGAAACGAAAATTTTTTAAAGACTTGAGAGGAAAATGGTTTGATTTTCTATTGGGTATTACATCTCTTTCATTAATGAGTAATATTTTAAATAGTGAAATTTTTGCTTTTAAGGAAAAATGAGAATATAACCAGGACTTTTAAAAATTTATTGTTACCTAAATAAGACCACATTAAATGGTCACTCACATCTTTGGCCAAAGGAGGAAAAATCAGTATTGGTTATCTTTGGCAAGTAGAGCCATAACATCATGTGTGATGTTTTTAATAAGTTAAAACTTTGTGTTTATGTGGTAATCGAAACCATTTCATAGCCTGGTTGTCCCAGGAAATAAAACTAAATATCTTTTAAATTTAAATGCAATTTGTCTGGCTTTTTAAAGAGAATGTCTAATTTTTAAAGTACATAGTATAGTTAAAATACCAGAACAGTAAGTGATCTGTCTGTGTTAGAAAGGCTTTTTCACAGTTTTTATTTTTGTTTTGTTTTTAACTATTTCATGTGAATGAGTTCTTTTCGCTTCAAAAATTAAAATTAAAAAATTCACATTTACCATTTGATTTTTCATAGTGTTTCATTATATTATTTGTCATCTAAGCAAAATTGTTATTACTTGAAAGTTCACTAACTTATTTAAAGAAGCTACATTGGCAAGGCATTTCCAAAAATGCCCAGATTCTATTAGGTAAGGCCATGACTTTGTTCAATATTTTCCTATAATATCTACTTTTATGCTAATTAACATAGCAATTTCTTATTTAAAATGGATTTCATTAAATGAAAACTGAGTATTAGATCATTAGGACAAAGAATGAAAACATAGAGTTCCAGTATTGTGATTTTGGAGTTGAATAACTTGTATTTGTCGAAAAAAAAAAAAGTAGGTTTGTCTGAAGATATTTTTAAAATAATAAGACTACATTTTGAGAAATCTGAAACATTTGTGAATAATGCTATGCTGTACTTAATGAACAGTTGGATGGGAATAAAGGGTATCTGTAGGTTCACATTCCACAGTAGATGAAGTGCTCCGCACATGAAATGTTAGGCCTTTATTTAAGCATGAAAAGCCCAAATCAAAACTATTCATCTCCTCATTTACAGGACCTCACGGAGTAGAGCATGATTCTTGACTCTTGTGAAGAATTCCAAATTTTCTCTCTGTGTTTAGTCTATCAAAATCTTCACCATGGAAATGTTAATACTAGAAGAAACTCATCTATTTCCTTCTCTAAGAAGGGATGATCTGTTTTGACTAAGTTGGGAATAGGCAGAAAAATGATCTTTGTAGTTAGAAATATGCCCTAACTGAAAGATGAATTTCTAACCCAATTGTTTGTGTGTCGTAGTGGTGGTGGTGGTAGTAGTTATATGATTATTTTTTAAGCTAAATAACCTAGTTTTATGAATCTAGACATTCAACCTAGGGTTTCTGTAGCATTTGCTTCCATTGTCTTTTCTGCCAGCCATCTCACTACCAGCAAGTAACAGTTTTCCTGTGGTTACTGCCTACTTGGTTAATTTTCCAAAGGGATTTCTTATGAAAATATCTAAATGTCGCTCTTAAAGTTGAAGATTGATATGACTATCCTCAAAATTAGGAACCTGTATCTCTACTGTCTGATCTTAGTCATATATGATTAAATGTTTCAAATATTGTCAAGATCAGAGCTTTTATACAGAGAGCTCATGCACCTCTAGGTTCTACTTCATTGGTAGACTTTTCTCTTTCCTCCTCACCCCAGACTTAAAAGAACTTTTGCAGGTAAAGGGACATGGCATTGAGTTTCTTTTGTTTGGGCCTCAAGTGATAGTCATTGCAGTTAGTTCAGGGTGATGTACCATAGTGGTGGTAGTCCAGCTGGAGATTAATACATCAAGTGTACTGGAGACAAGGATATTGATAGTAAGTACAGGCATACCATGTTTTATTGCACTTGTTTTATTGTACTCCACCAATGTTGTGTGTTTTTTACATAATGAAGCCAAGACCCTCTATCAGCAGAAAGATTACACTCATTTTATTCCAATACTCTCTCTTTTTGGGGGGGTTGTCAAATCTTTAATTGAAACATTTTCCTTTGTAGTTCTTAACATGTTAAGCGCCATGTCACTCACCGGTGACTGACACTATACTCTCCCTTTGGAAGGCAAAACAGGCTGGGCGCTTAACATGTTAACTAGCCAGACATTCCACTGCACCACTGTTGATATCATCTATGATGTTATGAGTGTGTCGGCCATCAACATTGCAGCTCACAGACTGGGCAGTCCCCAGGATCTGTTTAATGGTTCCAGAGAGTTCTCTAGCTAAAGATCAGTACCGCATCTGTCGGGCAATGCTGACAATCTCATCAAAAGTGGTATTTCTTTTTTAAAAAATGTATTTTATTGATTTTTTTACAGAGAGGAAGGGAGAGGGATAGAGAGTTAGAAACATCGATGAGAGAGAAACATCGATCAGCTGCCTCCTGCACACCCCCTACTGGGGATGTGCCTGCAACCAAGGTACATACCCTTGACCGGAATCGAACCTGGGACCCTTGAGTCCGCAGGCTGACGCTCTATCCACTGAGCCAAACCAGTTAGGGCTAAAAGTGGTATTTCTTCTGTGCTTAATTTTTTTTGTTGTTTCATTTATTTATTTTTGCTTCTTTCTGCCTCTTGGTGGTTCTTTGAGGGCTTTGATGATCAGGGCAGAGGCAGAAGGCACTACCTCAATCTGGGCCTGTCTGTTCCGAATGGTCAGTTTCACTGTAGTCCTCAGACCCTTCCAATCACCAGTCGCTTTGGCAATGTCATCACCAACCGTTTTTGGAGACAGGCCCAGGGGGCCGATCTTGGGGGCCAGGGCAGACGTGGCACCTACTTCCCCACCAGTGCACCTCAGGTATACGACTTTGATTTCGTTGGAGTTGAACTTCGGTGGCATGGTGGAGGCGGCTGGTGTTGGATGAACCCAGATTTGGGACGACCGAAGAAAATTGCACCTGAGCCTCCTCCGAGCCGAAAGCCAAAAGCCCAATACTGTCTTGAACCCACAATATCTCTGAGGTATGCCTATACTGAGATTAAGTGACTGTTCTCAGAAGCTAATAACCAAAGGGGTTTCCTCCTATTTTGCAAGTTCAAAAATACTACCCACTGGACAAAAAGTTATTAGTGGATTAAGAGCAAGTCTCAGTATATTTTTTTCATTTTAGTCTTAGAATCACTGCAGGGAAAGTACAATCTACACTGAGAAAGGAAGGCATCTCCATAAAGAAGGAACTTTAGGCCTGGCCGGTGTGCCTCAGTGGTTGAGTATTGACCTATCAACCGGTTCAATTCTGGGCACATGCCCCGGTTGTGGGCTCGATCCCCAGTGAGGGGCATGCAGGAAGCACCTGATCATTGATTCTCTCTCATCGTTGATGTTTTTCTCTCTCTTTCTCCTCTCCCTTCCTCTCTGAAATTAATAAAAAAATATATTTTTTTTTTTAAAAAAAGAAGGAACTTTAGGAAGACAGTGGAGGAGTAGGTACTTGACCAAACACTGTAACCTGCAAAGAAACAGTTCTTGATTACCAATAAATTGAATTGTCAGGAACAAAGGGACAGAAGTTCAAGGTAGCAAAATATCCTTCTAAATCTCTTTTATTTTAAAAAATGCATCACATTGTTATTTTTCTGTCATGAATAAACAGTACTGAGTAAATACATGTGATACAATAAATATTAAAAATGTAAGTATCTGAGACTCAATCTATATCATATTGTAACATGTGTGTTTGTTAATATATTTTTATTGATTTCAGAGAGGAAGGGAGAGGGAGAGAGAGAGATAGGAACAGCGATGATGAGAGAGAATCATTGATCAGCTTCCTCCTGCACTCCCCGCATTGGGGATCCAACCTGCAACCCGGCATGTGCCCTGACCAGGAATCGAACCATAACCTCCTGGTTCATAGGATGGTGCTCAACCACTGAGTCACGCTGGCCGGGCTCATATTGTAATGTTTTAACACTGACTCTTAACACATCATATGCGGGGAACGTCTTTATATGTTTTACGTATTTATACGTTCTACCAGTGTAGTAGAGCGCGGGACACATATTAATAAGTTTTTTATAGACTAGCGGTAGAATGCGGGTAACGTATAAATACGTAAACTAAAGTTATCGTAATTTTACTGAACGTTGCCATTTGTGCAAAAAATTAGCAAAAGTGGCCCATGCCACCTGTTAGTGCGCAAAAACCACCCGCAAACAATGTGTTAATAGGAGAGGAAATGCTTATTTCTCTCTCCCCATATAGCAATGATTATCTCTCTCGAATTCTCATTTCCTAGAACATTTAAATTTCAATATACATAGAAATACCAAAAGTACCAAGCAGGGTATTTTAAGTAAATATTAATTTCTTTAGGAGGAAAAAACTCTAGTGCTTTATCCCGAGATTTGATGAAGCATTGAAAGACTTTGAGGTAGCACAGAAAGCTCTAATTCAAAGTTTATTTTGTGCCCTGGTCCTTGTTGGTCCCTCTGTACCAAGTTAAAATTGAACTGGTATTTTTTAAAAAATCACAGAAAACCAGTTTAAAGACTATATCTCTAAGCTTTTAGGGATGATTTTGAAAGATTCTATTTTAGAGTAAAAAATTTGATGTGTGTTCCCCCTCCCCTTAAATTCTGCTTCAGCAGAGCAAATACACACACAAAAAGGGAGAGAAACACTAGCTAATCTAAATTGGGAAATGAAGAGGGCTTTTTTTAAGCATGAAAATTTCATCATCTTGTCAGCTGGCAGAATGCCTGCTGTGTGGATTCACAAAGGCTAAGAATTACACTTTCATGAAATTTTCCTCACTAACTGCCCTGGTTAATTTGAAAGATAACCCACTGTTCTAATTCATTCCTCAATTGGGCGGTGCAGGTTTTATCTTTGATCTGACAAAGCATTTGTGTTAATCGTTTTGGCCCTCCACTAGACACTCTTGGGATTGTGCTTTTACAATAAATGTGTCTGTGATAGCTCTTTAGTCTATTATACTTACAATAGATCCATAGAACTGGTAATTAATTCTCTACTGCTTTGGAAATGGGAAGAATAGGTGTAGCTCTGTCAAGTGCTGCTAGGAAGTTTGTTTAGCTGGTTCATTTTTGAAGTGTTCCCCTCAGCCATGAAGCACCCGCGGAAGAGAGTCTGAGATTGGGGTGCTGCCTCCTCTGAAGACTTGTTCATAAATGAGAAATCTGACCCCTATTGGTACCTGGGAGTGGGGTAGTGGGTCATCTACTTTCATCTCAAGTACTATTATTTATAATGTACAGTAAACCCTCATTTTAATACTTAAAGAGCCATCTGTTTCTAAAGGTGGGTAGTCAACTAAAATATGCTCCTAAACTCCCATTGATGGCTAATACAGGTTTTAGAGTGTTCCAACCAATGGGGCAAAATGGATTCCTCACCAGCCTTGCAGTTTGTAGCTACTTATAAAGGAGTATTACTTAGATCACTTCACTGTGATTTTTTAAATATAGAGATATTCTGGCCTTCCATCTAGAAAAATTGACAGTGGCCCTAGTCGGTTTGGTTCAGTGGATAGAGCATCGGCCTGTGTACTGAAGGGTCCTGAGTTCAATTTCAGTCAAGGGCACATGCCTGGGTTGTGGGCTTGATCCCCAGTAGGGGGCGTGCAGGAGGCAGCTGATCAATGATTCTATCTCAACATTGATGTTTATATCTCTCGCTCCCTCTCCCTTCCTCTATGAAATCAATAAAAATATATATAAGAACAAAAAGAAAAATTGACGGTGAACAGCTAGACAGTGCCATGCCTATGATAATCACTGATTAATAGCTAGGACCTGAAATTGGTGGTTGAATTCCTTAGAAATTTACTATTAGTTTTACAGTCTCAGAATTTTTAGAGGGGGGAGGGAGAGAGAGACTCTATTTGTTGTTCTACTTTTTATGGATTCATTAGTTGACCCCTGTATGTGACCAGGGATCGAACCCACAACCTTAGCATATAGGAGTGACACTCTAACCAACTGAGCTACTTGGACAGTGCTGGAAGAAAGTTTATTAATGGTATACAAGATTCTCAGGTTAACACAAAATTCCACAGAGTTTTAAGGTCATGAAAGCATTGACAAATAAAGTCCTTTGTCACTGTCTTTTATATTTTATATCACTGATTACTGTTGATTTCAGTATATGCCTTTCTCTAACTTCATAACCTTGTTTTCTATCCCAACTAAGTATCAGGCAAAGAGGCATTGACCAGAAATATTTTTATCATAATACAAAATCCCATCCTGCATGGACATCCTCTCATTGTTTTGATATAAAAGTCCATCTCTAACTCCATAAGGTGGCATAGAAAGTGGATGCCTAGCTGTTATTCCTGTCTCACTCCTGTCCACTCCCTGTATTTTTCTCTTACTTCTTGGTATATTAATTGTGGCATAAGCCACATTTTTAAAAAAAATCTCTTTTGGACCCACTTTTATGAGGAATTCCAAAAATAATGAGCAGTGTCTGTTGTCTCATTATGCAGAGAACTTTCTTATGCTCACAGGTGAATAAGGGAGCATTTGACCAACGATGCGACCCCTCAGTGTGCTGCTGGCTGTGGCTCCCTCCGTAAGACAGCACACATCTAGGAGGTGGACTGGGATGCTTTGTAGAAGAATCCATGTTCAGCTTATGCTTTCATCTTTGCCCAAAAAAATGCTTGTTAATTTTGGAATGGATCTGCCTTCCTCAAAGACAAAATTAATATCCTCCAAACATAATGTTATTAAGCCAGAAACTAAATTGGAGCTACCTTTTAATTTTTTTAAATATATTTTTTATTTTCAGAGAGGAAGGGAGAGGGAGAAAGAGACAGAAAGAAACATCAATGATACGAGAATCATTGATCGGCTGCTTCCTGCACGCCCCCTACTGGGGATCGAGCCTCCAATCCGGACATGTGCCCTGACTGAGAATCAAACCATGACCTCCTGGTTCATAGGTCAATGCTCAACCGCTGAGCCACACCAGGCAGGCAGGAGCTACCTTTTATTAACAGTGCAAGGAGGGCAGAGTGAAGTACTGCAGAAAACATTTGCTCCACCGAAATGCAAACCCATTCAGCATCACGGGCAACACAATTCAGGGTGCCCGACATTGCCTGACGATGGATTATTTCTTTAGGAATTCACAGAACTCTATTAGTAATTAAATCTGGCAAATTGGAGGTGAAGCAGCCTCGTACCCCATTACTCCCCAGCCACCCTCATCCATGTAAGCACTGACAGGGCCACTCTCATTGCCATTGTCCTTCACTTTCCAGTATAGCAGTGCACACGACAGAGCTGTATTGTGCAGATGGATCTGTGGGGTTTAGAGCCATACAATGATGTTTTGCAACTGTCTCCTGTTCTGCTGCAAATATTTGGTGTTCAATAACCCACAAAATTTCTCATTTCTTACCTGTGGTGATGTGGGCTGATAGTTTTTAGGTGATAGGTTGCAATATGCAATAGTCTCACAGGTACATTAGTTCAAAATAGTTTAAACTCTAAGCACCATTGGAATTATTGTTTATTTCCTTGCCTCTGCGTTTATATTTAGAACATTTAAAAAGAATAAATTGGGTTTCTTTTTTGTAAAGACTCTTAACAGCATAATTATAAGTGGTACAGAAGGCATGCAAAGAAGCAATAGATATCCATCCCACCCATTCAGCGTCACAGGCAGTGCAGCCCATGCTGCCCAGCAATGCTTGAAGAAGGATCATTTCTTTAGGAATCCATAGAACTCATCCTGAATCTGATTCAAACAAAATAATATATTGAGAATTTGTATTTATTTTTTGCTTCAAACCAGTTAAGCGAAGCATAAATGGATACCAACTGCATTTTTTAAATGTAGTATTCTAGCCCAGCTGCGGTGACTCAGTAGTTGAGTGTCGACCTATGAACCAGGAGTTCATGGTTCGATTCCCGGTTAGGGCACATGTCCAGGTTGCTGGCTCGATCCCCGATCGTGCCAGAGGAAGCCAATCAATTATTTTCTCTCATCATTGATGTTTCTTTCTCTCTCTGCCTCTCCCTTCCTCTCTGAAAAATATATTTTTAAAGAAGAAACGTAGTGTTCTAAAACCGAGGCCCATGGACAGGGAGTTGGTATGCCTATAGTAATGAATGGCTGATTTTTATTTGGTGTGGATATCAAGTAAACTGACTTTGAGTCAGTTATAAGATTTGGTGCTATGCTGAGGTGTGTTCTCGAAGAAAAACTAACAAGGGATTTGATGATGGTTGGAAGAGAATCTCTTTGTAAGTAAATTTATTATTGACTAAATATAAGTGAATAACAGAGCCCAGTGCCCCTACACAAGCAGCTTATGGTATGAATACTATCTATTTATTATAGAGGAGTTCTAATAAGCAAATCAGATCAGATACGGCTTATATGCCTCCTGACTTTTATCCTTTATGGCAGTGGTCGGCAAACTGCGGCCCCTTGAGTGTGGCTCTTCCACAAAATACCACGTGCGGGCACGCATGCACAGTGCAATTGAAACTTCGTGGCCACACTCAAGGGGCCAAAGAGCCGCATGTGGATCGCAAGCCATAGTTTGCCAACCACTGCTTTATGGAATAACCAACATTCACTTGTGTTCTCTATATTTATCTTTTTTTTTCTATCTTTATCTTAACACCTCTTTATCTTTGACTTCATTTCATCTTAAACCTTATGGCATGAACCCTGTTTGTGGAGACTCAGAACTAGAGCATGATTGTGAGGAACTAACGGGACCCATACCAAATTCTGAGGTGCCCTGGCCATAGAAAACAGTGTTGTCTGTTAAGAGCTGAGTTTGGACCTTGTTGTTTCCCACATATACATATTCACCCTCCTGAGTTTTTGATCTGAGGTGGAGGCAGTTATAGCCACTGCCCTTGCCTGCCCTTTCCTTACATTCTGAAAGTTTAGCACTTAGTTATGTCAATTTTGAGACCATCCACTGCTAGCTTCATGATAGATTGTGAGGTTTTGTACTCAAACACCAAGATCAGAGTTGCTATTTAGTCACTTACCAGGTTTGTAACTTGGGTTAGTTGTTGAACTTCTTCAAGCCACAGTTTTATAGCCTATTAAATGACAATAGTAATTATACCTGGCACATAAGGAGAACTATATGGGATGATGCATTTAAAATGCATAGAAAGCATCCATTATTCTGATCTGAGATGTGGTAGATGAACATAACTTGGCTGTGTTCTTTTGTGTGCTCAGAACTCCCAGAGATTCCGATCCGGGTCGGGACCTTGCTGCCCCAGTCTTTCTGAGGGGTCCATCTAGAAGCCTTAGTTGTCTTGCTGCTCTCCATGTCTTGTCCCATCAGAATGATGTCGTAATGTACTGTTCTTCCTCATGGCCCTCCCTGCAGTCTGCCAGTGTGGGAGTTTTCGGGGTTGGTGAATAGGTTCTCACACTCAGCCTTAGAAAGGACACTGCTAAGGGCAGCTAGGGCTAGTGGTTAAAAGCAAGGAAAGGGCACTGGGCTGTACTTCCTTGAGGTCAGCACCCCATAATGTACCTAACCTGCAGGTGCTCAGGAAGTAGTTATTGAATGAGTTCATGATATTCTGAGATGTTGGTGCTATCAAGCGACTCTCAGGTCACAAATAGTGACATCAGGACTGCAACCATATTTAGGGACCCTAGTCCAGAATTCTGTGCATCACATATGCTGATATAGCTGTTATGAATAACAAGTTGCTCTCCATCTTCAATATGGTCAGCTTCTCAGGATGCCACAAGACCTCTGGGATTAGCATTAGAAGCTAGGCCAGACCACTAGGCTGGTGGGGGCATGAGTCCAGAAAGCTGATTAGAGCTGCCAGCAATGGACAGTCCAGCCATTGAAGGGAATCCTGAGGTTTCAGCAACTTCTGATACAGTTTGCCTCTTCTGAAGGGAAAATTGGAGGTTCTCTGAAATACTGAGGAAATCCCGTAGGAGTTGTCAAATATCTGCAAATCAGTGGGTAAAAACAGAAAACCACTTGTGCCAAAACAGTAGAATTCTTTTCTTTAGTTCGATTTCTCTACCCTTGTGTATTTAGGAAAAACTCAACTTCAGGTCTAACTCCAGTCTTCTGGAGCTACTGTCTTGTAGTAGAGTAAGGAATTGAACCAGAACATATTTCATTTAACCTTTCAGAAGTGAGATTTTCACACTCTTGACTTCAGGGAACAAAATGGGACTATCTGTTCTCTGCTGCACATGTAAACGAGAGAGCGCCACAGACATGGCTGTGTCTTATATTTTGTTTGCCTAGAAAGTGTACGCATTATCATTCACATGTGGCAACATTAAATACGAATTTCCAGATCGCCCTGTTTAGCTTACTCTTTATTAAATGGAACAGCCATACTCCTGTTCAGGAGGGAGTTAATTCAGCTGTCTTTCCAAGACACCATAGACAAATTCTCAAAAGCCTGATTCCAAAAAATAATACTGCTAATAAAAATCAGAGCAGCAGTATTTTCTACCTGATAGGTATTCATTTGTTTTGTGCTTGGCATAAATCAGTAAGTAGTGGCTTTATCATATGCTCACCCCAACACTCGTAATGTGTTGGTCTTTGCTTGGTTTTGAAAAGCAATGCATAACTTTTTGTCCTTTTTCAAAACTCATCTGACTCTTGGCACTCCCTCAAAATTCTTTTGGTTTGTTTTTACTATGTTCCAGCAGAGTGTAACTCTTAAGGATGGTGATTTTCTGAAGTATGTTGTCCGGCTTGTTTCCTGAAAGGTCCCTGTCCTCATTCAGGCTGCACATGTGCTCAGGGCTCCTTGGCTGTTTGAGGAGTTCCTGCCCTGGCGGGGTAGCACAATTGGTTGAAGCATCATCCCCATACGCCAAGGTTGTCAATTCCATCCCAGGTCAGGGAACATATAAGAATCAACCAGTGAGCCTGGCCAGTGTGGCTCAGTGGTTGAGCATCAATCCATGAACCAAGAGGTCACAGTTTTGATTCCCAGTCGGGGCACATGCCCACATTGTGGACTCAGTCCCAAGTAGGGGATGTGCAGGAGGCAGCCGATTGTTGTTCCCCTCTCATCGATGTTTCTTTCTCTCTCTCTCTAAAATCAATTTTTTAAAAAAGAATCAACCAATGGATGCATAAACAAGTGGAACAACAAGTTCTCTCTTGCTCTCCCTCCCCCTCTTCCTTCCTCCCTCCTTTTTTCCCCCCCTTTCTCTCTCCCCTTCCCCTTTTCTCTCTCTCTATCAAATTAGTAAATTAAAAAAGGGAAACTCTTCTGCTGGGAACCTAGATGATTTGCTAACTAGATCTTGGAAGCCTAGGATAGCTGGCCTTCAGTCTCCAAACCACCAGCAAAGAATGTTCAAGAATCATGGCAGGAAAAAAACAAAAACTGCCCAGGATTTCTGTCTGTATATATACTAAGGATTTGGAAATCACATGAGTGAAGTCACATGTACTCTTTTGATAATAATTGCCCTCAACTAGAGCTTCCCATCTAGTGATATTCAAGATCTATTCCTTTCAGGAATTGATCAGCAAAGAAAAATCAAAGGGGAACCTAGAGTCAAGAAAGACTCGCTTAGCCCTGGCTGGTTTGGCTCAGTGGATAGAGCATTGGCCTGTGGATTGAAAGGTCCTGTGTTTGATTCCAGCCAAGGTCACATGCCCAGGTTGTGGGCTCAGTCCCCAGTGTGGGGCATGCCAGAGGCAGCTAGCTGATCAAGATTCTCATCATTGATGTTTCTCTCTCCCTACCCTTTCCTCTCTAAATCAATAAAAAAATAAATTGAAAAAAAGAAAGACTTGCTTAAAATTTCACAGCAAAATGGATCATCCTGCTGTTGAATGTACACAAAGGTATAGCACAGTGGTTCTCAAACCTTTTGGTCTGTGGGACCCTGTACACTCTTAAATTACTGAGATTATCAAAGAGTTTTCGTTTATGTGGGTTATACGAATTCATATTTATTTGATTATAAATTTAAGCAGACATTTACAAAGCACTAACTCATAATCCTACCTAATAAAGAGGGAATATGCTAATTGACCCTCATGCCATCACAAAGATGGCAGCACCCACAGCCAATAAGGAGGAAATATGCTAATTGCCCCGCCCTCAAAGATGACAGTGCCCACAACCACAAGATGGCGGCGCCCAGTCCCCTCAGTCCCCCAGCCACCCAGGGCCAGTCCAAGGTGCAGGCAAGCCTCTGATGTCACCTGCCCAGTTGCCCAAGGCCACCCGAAGCTCAGGTAACCAGGGCTGGCCAAGGCTTGCGCTGCTGGCAGTGGCAGCAGCAGAGGTGTGATGGGGTGTCGCCTTCCCCTGATCGCTGGGTCGCCTCCTGTCCCTGAGGGCTCCCGGACTGTGAGAGGGGGCAGGCCGGGCTGAGGCACTCCCCCATCCAGTACATGAATTTTCATGCACCGGGCCTCTAATTAACAATAAACCTATTATATGACAAAAATATTTTCATGAAAAATAGCTGTATATTACAAAGCAAAATTTAGCAATTGCAGCATTTTTTGCAAATCTCTACTGTCTGACTTAGAAGTCAGCTGAATTCTCATATCTCCATTTACACCCAATCTATTGAGATAGTGTTTTGGGTGGAAGTGTGTGAATAAAATTTGGTTTCACACACGCATATCATTGGAAAAGGTAGGAGTATTTTTTTTATCCTCACCAAAGGATATGTTTATCTGTGGTATCTGAAACCATATCAATAAACTTTTTGTACTCTGGTACATTAAAATCCATGATCTTAAATGGGTCTTGGTAGATAACATTATATTTCTGTTGTCCAAGTCTTTGGCAGTGAGCATATATTATCTTTTTAAGGAGTGGTGTTGGTTGTATTTGAAATTTTATTTTAAAATTTACATACAGGAGAATTTACTCCTTGGTGTATAGTTCCAGAGTGTTGACCAATACATGGAGTTGCCACAATCAAGATACAGAACACTGCCATCACCAACCCCCCTTCCCATAATTCCCTTTTGCTACTAATGTGAATTATACTTTTATTTTTTATTTTTATATTTTATTGATTTTTTTACAGTGAGGAAGGGAAAGGGATAGAGAGTTAGAAACATCGATGAGAGACAAACATTGACCAACTGCCTTCTGCACACCTCCTACTGGGGATGTGCCTGCAACCAAGGTACATGCCCTTGACTGGAATCGAACCCAGGACCCTTCAGTCCGCAGGCCGATGCTCTATCCACTGAGCCAAACCAGTTTGACTGTGAATTATACTTTTAAAAGAGGTTCATTCAGATGGCTAACCTCTTCTCACTTTGGTTACAAAGCGTCATGTTTTCTGACATTATCTTCCACCTGGGACCCACCATACTGAATGTGCTGCCATTCCCAGAGATGTACAGAAGAAAATTTTGTGATGTATGTGTTTCTTTGCTTAGCTAGGAGTATATGTACTTGATCTGTGGATATAAAATGAAATTCTAGCCCTAGCTGGTATGGCTCAATGGCTAGAGCATCAGCCTGCAGATCGAAGGGTCCCAGGTTCAATTCCAGTCAAGGGCACGTAACTTGGTTGCAGGCTCCTCTCTGGCCCGGGCCCTGGTCAGGGTGTGCAGGAGGCAATCAAGCAGTGTTTTTCTCTCACATCAATATTTCTGTCTTTCTTCCTCTCTTCTACTCTCTCTAAAAAAATCAATGGAAAAATATCCTCAGGTGAAGATTTAAAAAAAAAGAAATTCTAAGGACAGTCCCCCCAAGTAATAAGAAATGGAGAAAAATTTTAACATTTCCATTGGAACTTTATCGCAAGATAAATTTTAGTTCTGGGGATTTGAGAAAGAAAACTAATTCATATTCTCAACTCATTACTTTCTTTCAATGGGTCATGAAGTCAGAAAATCCCAGTATCATGAGCAGTAATTCTAGCACTCAAGTAATTATAGTTGCTCCTCCAGCTTTCTAGAAATGAGACCGAGATATTTAACCATTTAAAGGGATAACTTAACTTTCCTATATTCATATGTGTATCCATTTTATCCTACCCAGGATACAAAATAGTTCCATTGTTCCCCAAACACTCCTTGCTATACCTTCATATTCACTTTCCTTCCCACCCCTAACTTTGGCAACTATGGATCTGTTCTCATTACTACAGTCTGTCTTTTCAAGAATGTCATAGAAATGGAATTATACAGTATGCAGACTTTAGAATTGTTTTCTTTCGCTTGGTTCATTCCTTTTATTGATGAGTATTATTCCATTGTATGGGTGTAGCAGTTTGATCCATTCACCCATTGGTGTTTGGGTTATTTCCAATTTGGGCAATTATGATTCAGATGCCATAAACATTTGTGTATAGGTTTTTGTGTGAGCATAACTTTTCATTCTCTTAAGTGTATAAGTTTTCATTCTACCCAGCGGTAGAATTGCTAACTCGTGGTAAGTGTAAGTTTACATTTTTAAGACATTTTCAAACTATTTTTTCAAGATATTTTAGCTATTCCAGTTCTTTTGCCTTCCCATATAAATTTGAGTCACCTTGTCTTTAACAACAAAAAAATCCCACTGGGATTTTTATTGGAGTTGTGTTAAATATATAATCACTTAGGGGAGAATTGACATCTTGTGTTTACTTCCAATCTATGAACATGGTATAGCTCTCCATTTGTTTAGATTATTTTTCTTTCATTAGTATTTTATAGTTTTCAGCATACAAGTCCTGTACCTTTTAGATTTATACCTAAGAAGTTTCATTTGGGGAAAAATTATATTTAAAAGCAATTTTCTCTCTAATTGTATTCCCTAATATATAAAAATTCAATTATACAATATTTTGTTTTGATATTGCTCTAGTTCATAGAGTTACGAGTGAATCAGAAGAGTATTGAGGACCCACTAGACATTAAAAATAATCTACATAAATTCATAGTTAATATCCAACCCTTCAAGTATGTTTTATAATTCTATATTTATTGGACCAAATATTTGGCCACATAATAGTGCTAAGTTGTTTAAAATACATCCACCAGCTTATTATAGTGTCACTTATGTAAAACTCGCGTCTCTTCCTATGTATGCTTAGATTTCTAGAAGGATGTTTACCATATGTCAAAAATCATATTTGAGTAGTGAAAAGTTTAGATATTTTTTCATATTTCTTTTCTCTATTTGAATATTTCACAATGGGCATGTATTCTTTTTATCAGAACAATGAAGCTGCTTAAAAGAGAAAAGAAAAATAAAATAGTGACTTGTAATACGGTTTTTGCCAGTAAATGAGGGTAGTACAGACTCAAGTCCTATCTGAGAATTAAGTATTTGCATCCTAGAAACTTCGATGTTGCCCCAGCCATTTTATGATTCTAAAATTTTATATTCCAAACCAAAGGAACGTTTCAAGACACTTGGAACGTTCAGAGAATGCTGGGTTTAGAATTTTTCTTCACCACAGCATTTCTTTTTTATCACATGCTTGTCTCTATATCAGGCCAAGACAGTGGGTCTCAAATTTGGCTGCACATTAGAATCATCGGAGTGGGATTTTTAAAGAGTGTCTGATGGATCAGCTCACCCTGAAAAGTTAGATTAGGATCTGAGGGTGGGTCCAGGGCATTGGTGTTTTTAAAAAGTTCCCCATGGGATTACTAAGCTCTTAAAATGTGATTGCTATATATGAAATATATGATTATTTTATATATTAATATACATGATTTCCATATATTCATATAGGTTATATATGAAGGTATAAAAAGAAAAGGTTTTAATATGTCCACATTTTTCATGGGAATTTACCATCACTGTGAAGTGTTCAGGCATATTGCTGACACTTGACAAATGGCACATAATTAACATTGCTCAAACCTTGTCTCTTCTCGGTTGTGGAAATGATTATATAAACCTAGGCTGAGGAGTATTTGTGCATAGAAATGTCATCTTCTCTGATTCTTTTCTAGGAAATCTCCCATATAATGATTTTATGACATCATCAGATCCTGCGTATGATGAGAAATTAAGTTTCATTATAGCACTTAAATTGGTTCTGAGATCTGTGGTCCTGTCACCACCCTCTCAGACTATGATTCATCATAATCTCCTTCTGAGTAATTTCAGCCTCCCACGTGTAGGAATTGCCTAGTTTTTTGCATGCCTGCCATTACATGAGCAAGACCCAAAAGTCAAAATGGGGGAGGGAAGAAGTGGTCAAAGGGCATGAAGTTGTGTCTAGAGATGTGATGTAATGTATGGCATGATCACTGTAGTTAATAATACTGTATTGAAGATGGAAATTGCCTGAGAGAGATTTCAGGTGTTCTCATCACGCACACAGTCTCTGAAAAGCTTTCTTCACTCAGCTCTCTCCAGGCAGAAGGTCTTCCTCTCTCCCGTGGGCTCCATACACTCTGTCCATACTTGGGATGGTGCATATCACCAAGTTAAGTGGCTCTCTTTCCCAGACTGTGAGCTCCTTGTGACCACAAGCTGTGCTGTGTAGTGATGTGTTTAGTTTCATGTCCCCTGAGCAGAACATAGTACCAGGGACATCGCTGACATTGGACTTGATTATTTGAGCAAGGGAATGGCTTTTGGAACCTTCCAAAAGGCTGTGTGTGCAGCATTTATGTTTAATGGAATGACTAGTTCTTATTTGTTGTTATTGATGACTCCATACCAGTGGACAGTATTTTCTGGGATATCATCTTTAACCTCTCTCAGTATTTAAATTTCAATCACCTTATGCATCTCAAGAAGTTAAACATACTTTTGCATTATATACATATACACTCAGTACACATTTTGCCTTAAAAAATGTCTCTGCTTCTTGAACCAAAGGTGTGGTGTTAATCTTCCCTTTTGTCTAATAGCACTCTTCCTGCCCCAGACCGTGACCAGGAAACTGACATCTTAGCAGCAGAGCTGGTTTTCAAACTGCTGTTGGCATAGGTTCTCTTAACACTGGGTAGTCATATCTTTATTCTAAATACCATAACCCAGACTTACAGTTTTGAGAAGCCCTTAGCGCCATGTGTATATGTGTATATTTGTCTGATTTTATGTGCTCTTTCCTAGCCCTAATATACACAAATGCACCCTTGTAGAAGAGTAAAGGGCCGGTGTAGTTGGCATTTGCTTCCTCTTGGAGAGTTATTCTGTTTATTGGTCATCATATACTCAGTGGAACTGCCTTATGACCCAGAGATTTCACTTCTGGGAATGCATCCAAAAAAAAACCTGAAACACTAATTCAAAAAAAAAAAACAAAAACGTGCACCCTTATGTTCATTGCAGTATTATTTACAACTAGAGGCTCAGTGCATGAAAATTCATGCACTGGGGGGGGGCGGATAGTCCCTCAGCCCGGCCTGCCCCCTCTCACAGTCCAGGAGCCCACAGGGGTGGGAGGCAACCCCACGATCAGGGGAAGGCGAAGCCCCCCATCACACCTCTGCTGCTGCCACTACTGGTAGCACAACCCTTGGCCGGTCCTGGTTACCTGAGCCTCGGGTGGTTCTGGGCGGCTGGGCAACCACCATCCGAGGCTTGCCTGTGCCTCGGGCCAGCTCTAGGCGGCTGGGGGCTGAGGGGACTGGGCACCACCATCTGTGAGAGTGTGGCAGTCAATTAGCATATTCTCCTTATTGGCTGTGGGTGCTGCCATCTTTGAGGGGGGGGGTGATCAATTAGCATATTCCCTCCTTATTGGCTGTGGGCGCCGACATCTTTGAGGGCAGGA
>NW_006295384.1:490354-499950 GCF_000327345.1 Myotis davidii | reverse complement strand
GAAATCTTACCTTTTGCAACAGCATGCATGGACCTTGACAGTGTTATGCTAAGTGAAATAAGCCAGTCAGAGAAAGACAAGTACCACTTGATTTCACTTATATGTGAGATCTAATGAACAAAATAAACTAACAAACAAAATAGGAACAGACTCATAGATACATAGAACAAACTGACAGCTGTCAGAGGAGTGGAGGGTTGGGGGCTGGGTGGAAAAGGTGAAAGGATTAAGAAAAAAAAAATCTCATAGGCACAGACAACAGCATACTGATTACCAGAGGGAAAGGGGATTGGGGAAAGATAGAACAAAGTGGGGATAAATGGGGTCAAAAAGAGACTTGACTTTGGGTGGTAAGTGCACAGTGCAATATACAGATGATGTGTTATAGAGGTGTGCAGATGAAACCTGTATGGCTTTATTAACTAGTGTCACCTCAATAGATTTAATTTAAAAATCAAAGTTGTTTTATCATATTAAACTGCCAGGACTGTGTTTTCTTGACACAAGACCCCTGAAATGCCTATTACAATGCCATGGATTCAGCAGACACTCAGTTTCATGTAAAGTCCCACACACTTGGCCCTGACTGGTTTAGCTCAGTGGATAGAGTGTCAGCCTGCGGACTGAAGGGTCCCGGGTTCGATTCCAGTCAAGGTCATGTATCTTGGTTGCGGGCACATCCCCAGTTGGGGGTGTGTAGGAGGCAGCTGATCGATGTTTCTCTCTCATCAGTGTTTCTAACTCTCTATCCCTCTTCCTTCCTCTCTGTAAAAAAAATCAATAAAATATATATTTTTTAAAAGTCACACACACTTGGAAACATCTGAACTCCCATTTCTGTGTTTATAAACATGTGGACTGTTAGAACTCATTTTCTAAACTAATGCTTTACCTGGCTCTTTAGTGATCTTTTAGGTGACTACAGGCCATTACCACAGAAGTTAATATCTGACATCCATCAGGGTGGTTATTGTTTGTTTTATGGGAAGAAAAGATGAAATGTTAGGAAGAAACCAGTTAGGTTTTGGTAATGTTTCAGATGCATTAGCCGTGGAGCTAAATGTCCATAGCAAAGATTTATATAAAATGCATCGTTGCATCTTTATGTATATTTTTGTTTTATTTATTTTTGTTAGGAAGGGAGGGGGAGAGACACAGATATATAAACATCTATGTGAGAGAGACATATCAATTGGCTGCCTGCTGCACGTGCCCTGATGGGGCATCGAACTCGAGACCCTTCAGTGTGCAGACTGATGCGCTAACCACTGAGAACACCAGCCAGGGCTATGTATATTTTTATAAAATTTGATTTATTATATAAGAGGTTTAAAAAATTCTGGTAATGCTGGTTGTACACACACATGCA
This sequence comes from Myotis davidii, assembly GCF_000327345.1. NCBI lineage: Eukaryota > Metazoa > Chordata > Mammalia > Chiroptera > Vespertilionidae > Myotis > Myotis davidii. Next base: position 498,581 of record NW_006295384.1, on the reverse strand, counting down.
TTTTTTAAAAGTCAAGAATCACTCCTTTTCTTCTAAAGTAGACAATCAAAATAAAGCAGTTTGAAGAATTGGATTTAAGACAGCAAAATTGTTGAATCTTTAGCTGTGTAAAAGAAGTACTGTACCTTGGACCAGAAAACATGTAATAGCGATGCTTTGGTTAGTGACTGCAAAAGCAAAATAAATACCATAGTGTAAAATACGGTTCCATATGACAGCATGTTTGGCGAGTAGTTAGTATCTCAATTTAGGAAGCGGTTAGCACTAAAATGTGTTCTGCTTCTTTGCATGAAACTGCATTAATAATAAAATCTTACATACAGTGCTTTTGTTTCTTGTTGATTGCTGGTAGGAAGAGGTTTGCTCAGGTTTTGCTGATGTTTGTTTTCTAGGGGAAGAAGGGGAGAAGTGTGTATCATAAATCTATTCCAAAAAAAGTTGCCTTATTTCTCCTTTTCAGAACTTCCACTGCCTATGCTGCCTTTGTGGAATAAAGCTGCATTGTTTATTTGGCATGTAGAAGGTTGATCAGAATTTCATTTTTTTAAAAATATATTCCATTGATTTTTTACAGAGAGGAAGGGAGAGAGATAGAGAGTTAGAAACATCGATGAGAGAGAAACATCGATCAGCCGCCTCCTGCACATCTCCCACTGGGTATGTGCCCGCAACCCAGGTACATGCCCTTAACCGGAACCGAACCTGGGACCTTTCAGTCCGCAGGCCGACGCTCTATCCACTGAGCCAAACCGGTTTTGGCAGAATTTCATTTTTTATGTGAAATTATAGTGTAATGAATTAAATTCTAAACTTACTTGCACAGGGATATTTCCTTTCCTCTGTTAGAGTTAATCTTTTTTTAAAATATATTTTTATTAATTTCAGAGAGGAAGGGAGAGGGAGAGAGAGAGAGAGAAACATCAATGATGAAAGAGAATCATTGATCAGCTGCCTCTTGCATGCCCCCCACTGGGGATCAAGCTGCAACCCCGGCATGTGCCTTTGACTGGAATTGAACCCGAAACCCTTCAGTCTGCAGGCTGACGCTGTATCCACTGAGCCAAACCAGTTAGGGCTAGAGTTAATCTTTAAACAGTCTCCATGTTCAGAAAAAAGATGCTGTTAAAGACCCCAGATTGCAAAAGCAGTGCCACTTCTTTGAGAGCTTTGGGGCAATCCTCTGATGTGTAATTGCTTTTACATCAGTCACAAGAGAGACAAGAATGTGCTTTCCTTGAACTTAACAGTTTGGGCAATTTTCTATAATCCAGTAAATACAAATTGTAGCTTGATTATTCATCTACGTCTGTCAAGCAAATTTTAATGGATGAATGAATGAGTCAAATCTATGCATGGAAATATACAAATGTGCAAAATATGGGTCTAATTACCAGGCTGCTGAATTTACACAAGGTCAGGTAAACAAGGCACCAGTGTAATGATTATTAATTGTTAATAATGCCTTTGGGAAAACATTCACATTTTCCTTATGAATACCTAACAGTTTGCCTTTCTAGTTATTTTATACTCTGAACATTTTAGCTGGTCTAAGAGTACAAAAACATTTTTGCCCTATTTTTATCCTGTCCCTATATTTGCCTATTAATTCTTTTAGAATAACAAGTAAAATATAATAACTTTTTGAGGCTGCTGTTGAAAAATCACAGTTTAATATGATAGTGAGAGAATTAAGGGGGGGATAACACTCACACAGCAGAATGAAATAGCTGCTTTTGTCTTCATTGAAGGGATGAGCCTGCCTCCCGTCCTCCAGCCTCTTTTCAAACATAATCGACATTCTAAAACACAAAACCAAGGTGGTAATAAAGGAAAGGAAATCAAAGCAGGCTTTTTTCCCCTCTATTTACCATAGTAAGTCAACATTTGACTCTGTCTTGATATTCTATAAAGTGAATGCTGGAAAAAGAATAATATCAATGAATAGTTTCCCATCGAAGTGCCCAAGGGCCGAAATAATTGAGGGAGTACTTGCCGAGGTTTTTCTTAGTTCAGTAACTCTTTATCACTGTGCGGTTTTGAAGCTGCACTGTCATTAAGGGCTCTCCATGTCTGGAAGGACACCCCCCCAGCTTTAATCCAAAAGTCATAAATTGTAGAACTAACATGTCGTCTGCGGGTCACCCAGGCGAAAACAGTGCATCTTGAAAAATCTATCTTTCTGCCACTGTGCTTTTGAAAATCTTTTGAATATTTTGCATTAATGGTACTGCTGCAGTCTCTTGCTGGGCTGTCTTCTAGTTCTTACAAGCTCCACATTCAGAAGTTTTTCCCCATGGCTAATCTAAACGTTCTCCATTCTAGGCCTTACTACCTGCTGTGCACCCGCGTTGAACATTAAATGAATACAACGACTTTTTTATGCTTTTCTTTTTTTAATATTTGTAAATATCACTCATATCTCCCTTTCATTTCTTCAAGCTCTATACTTGGTAACTCAATCTCATGTCTTCAAAATTTTCAGCTTTAATTTTTGTTTTTCTGAACTCCTATTTTTATATCATGGTTGCCCTTTGTGGGTTAGTTTATTACTAAATTTAAGCCAAATGGATTTGGACAGTTTTTTGACCTTAGCTCCATAGGTAGCATTCTATCCTCTTTTATAATTAACTCTAGAATATAATGGACACAATTTATACATACTCATGGGTGCTGCAGTGGCTTAATTCAATTTAATCATAATTATAGCCAAACTCTTTATTCTGGCATTTCAGACATTGTATAATCCAACCTTCCCTCCCCGTAGACTCTCCCATTCAGGGATACTGTCCAAATTATTAACCCTCCAGATAGACCTGCTTGTTTTCTTATAACTGCCAGTATTGTCCTCACCCAGTTGCCATCTCAATCTGTTTCAGTTCTCAGCCTTCAGGACCCAAGCCTGTCTCAATTCCAGCAAGTCTTTCATTGGCATTACAGCTGTGAAAGGTTTTTATCTCCCTCTGGATTCCTAGAGAACTTCGAATGTATAACCTTTCTCCCACAATTTCTTTAATACAGTCTCTTGTTAGGTATATTCTTTTATTTGGAAAATAATTAATTTGTTCCCTATAAGGTTGTAGATTTCCAGAGAACATGAGAAGAAAAACTAATCTTTTCTGAGCTAACACTATATGGTATCATTTAATTTTTGTAGCAACCCTATGCGGTGTGAGTTATCTTTTCGGTTTTTACAAATCAAGAAGCTGAATCTGACAGTAAGCAACTCAGCCAATGTTAAAGACAAACCATTGTAGAGCTGAGATTTAAATTTGGACCCCCAGTTCAAAACCCATACATACCCTCTTTTCAAGACCTCCTCTAGCCCTAACCAGTTTGGCTCTGTGAATAGAGCATCAGCCTGCAGACTGAAGGGTTCTGGGTTCGATTCTGGTCAAGGGCATGTACCTTTGTTGCAGGTTCCATCCCCAATAGGGAGTGTGCAGGAGGCAGCTGATCAATGTTTCTCTCTCATCAATGTTTCTAACTCTCTATTCCTCTCCCTTTCTCTCTGTAAAAATCAATAAAATATATATATTTTTAAAAAGAAGCCTCCTCCACATAAGGATGACAATTTGCATCCTACTCTTTTAAGTTTTAGAAAATCCAAAGAACTAAATAGGTGTTCAGTAAATGATTAAATTTATCACTGTGGAAGACTTAATTGCTTCAGGTTCATTTCTTTTACCCATCTGCTAATGGTAATGTGAATTAGCAATAAAATAGCCAAAGCCTTAGTAAGGGCTCTCTGTATTCTTGGACATGGCTGATACACTGTTTACTTGGGACAAATTCTGTATTTTGTGTATCTGTTTTTAAGCTTTTGTTGATCCCTACATTCATTGGTATTGTTTAATGTCACTCTTGTCATTTAGTATTTGAGTTTCATTTTAAGAAAGTAAATCTGATTGTAGCGGCATGAATAATTGATTCTTCTGTCAAGGAACTTTTAAAGCACCGGAGGTTGAAAAATATGCACGTTTTAAAGTTGCCTCTCTCTGAGTGTTTACTCAAGTAGTAAACCTGAGCTCTTACTAAAAAAACTGTAGCCTTACTTCAATTTAGAACCCTGTGCCAAGTTATAATTAATTGTGCATATGGATAAGGAAAATTTCGCATTTTATGTTTCATAGAAAATAGACCTTTGTACTTTTGGGGGGCTGTTTACATTTTAATATAAAAAATGATTTTTTATGAAGTATATTCTTGAAGAATTAGTAGTTATGAGGATTGGTAAGAAGATTACACAACCTAAAATGAACAGAATTTCAATTTGATGATACAGGCAATGTGACTGAGCTTTGGGGTAACAAAAACATGGTGTTTTAAGTATGTGAGGTTTCTTCTTCTCAACTTCTGTGCATGTTGATAAGTTCAGCCTATTTTACAAACAGTTACTAATGCCATAATGCATTTTCCCATATCTTCCATCTGAATTTTTTACTATTATTGATTGAGGATTCAGTAGAGAAATGTGCTTAGAACCCTGCTTTCTGTGGTAATCACAGAAATCAGTGGGGAGACAAGAAAATTGTATTGAAAGAAATTGTGTATGTGTGTGTTTTGTGTTTCAGCATAGATTATCTCTGCTAAAATAATAGCTGTCATTTTGTTCTTGTTGTATTAGTGGCCTGTAGCTTACCACTACTCCTTTTGCCTTAGTTTTGCTTCTGACCACTGGTTATTACCCTCAGCAAGAAGACCTTTTTAATTGAGAATTAAATATCTCAGTTTGAATGATTCTTGTCCTAATACCATCGCCATTTTGATCCATTTCAAATTAGAGAGCCCTGGGTTGCTAACTCTCACCTCAACACGACAGCCCTTTAACATTCAGGGACTCTGAAACTTCACTTCTGTTTAGAATTTCATATCATGCCCATCATAGGTGGGAAAGATGGAAAATGTATACGCTGAGCCTATAGGACTTCCTGCAGTGCTTATTAATCCTTTATGGATCATTTGAAATGTTTCTAGTTTATTTAAGCTTTGCTGCTTGTATCAGATTGTTCCTATGAAAAAAGAAAAAGTGATCATGCTTTGAATTTTTAAAAATGATCTCACTTTCAAGCAAAAGCACTTTTATGCTCCATTAAAGTTGAATTTGCCAAACTCTTACATTGCATTAACACAAGCTTTACTGGGTAGATAAATGTGTTGTTCAAAGATTGACTTGAACTTTACCAAACTGCATATTAAGATTTTTATCTTCATACTTCTTAGTTTTAAATTATTTTAAAATAGATTAATAAAATAGACTAGACTTGCCCGAATGTACTTTTTAATGGCAAAATAATTTTTCCATTTGATTTAAAATATTAACATAGATTGTAAGCTAATTGTTTGACTATGAAGCTAAAGTAAATAAAATACTTTGAACAATTAATTTTACATTTTTCATCCTTGTTTATATAGTATCAGTATATCAATAAAACTTTTTTATTTTGTTTCTTTTTTAAGATTTTTTTATTTCAGAGAGGAAGGGAGAGGGAGAGAGAGATAGAAACATCAATGATGAGAGAGAATCATTGATTGGTTGCCTTTTGCACGCCCCACACTGGGGAATGAGCCCACAAGCTGGGCATTAAACCGTGATCTGGTTCATGGGTCAACGCTCATCCACTGAGCCACAGCAGCTGGGCTTATTTTGTTTCTTGAAGTTTGTATAGGTGACTCAATATTTTAGCATTTTAAAATATTACTTATTTATCATGTATTCAGTATTTTCTTGAAAATTTTAGTAGGTTGGGCAATAAAATGACTCATTTTTCTCCTTTTCAATTTAGTGAATTTTTAAAAATATGCATAGAACATCTTCCAGTTTTTTTATGAATTGTGATGTGACACTCACTGTTTTTATTTATTTCATAAAGTGTTTAGCTTGGAAGTATTACTTTTGACCTACAGTTATTTGGAAAAGTCTAGTCTCATTTGTACCATTCTTTTTGGCTCCCTGACACCATTATAAGGACTTGCTCTTTCCTTTGCATCTCCTTGGCCTTGAAGTTTTAATTTAATGTTTTTGTTCTTCAGAAAGAATGTAAGCTAATTTTCTACTTGAAATGACTTTCTGTATTCTTTAAATATATGAAACCTTTACAAAGTATGAGATTTTGTTTTATCCAAAAAATACATGCATGCCCTTTTTAAAGTAGTAATTTACGTTAGCATTTATACTGACCTTGAAAATATATATTTTAATGGCAATGAAAATATACTTGATATAATATCAAGCTAAACCTTTTTCAACTTCATAGATTCTACTTTTCTGTAGCTGTTGAGTCACTGGAGTTTTTAATCAGAAGGAAAATGCATTTTCATGAAATTACTTTTTTAAAGCAAACAGCAAAGTGTGCACACAGAGGGAAAGGAGAACTTTTCATATACTCTGTGGAGGGAAAAATCCAAATTGTTAGATGAAATATTTAGCATGTTATTTTAATGTTAGAGCTTGCCATTTCTGAGAGATGGTTCCTTGTTAGTAAGAAACTAAATGTAAAAATCTGCATTGAATTCATTTCTCACTAATTCACTTTATTCTTGTCTCCATAGTGTTTCCATGACCTTTCAGAAATGTGTAGTTCATATTTTGTGCCTATAAAAGCCACCCCTTAGGATGCATTGAATAACACAATGTTGAATTATGAACGTAATGGTGGTCCTCTGTGGCATTTCCAGTTCAAGCTTAACTTTTAGTCTGCTAAATTCATAAGCAAAGTGTTTTTAATGTTGTCCATGTTAGGGAAAAGGTTAAATAATGCTGGATTTCTCTTCATGGGCAAACAGAGCCGCATGGGTTTTTTAGTGGAAGGTTGTTGTGTTCTCATATTTTCATTCTTTGGTCAGCATAGATGTTGTTCTGGATTGTTTTTGGAGTTTTCAGACAAGGCTTACATACTTTGCAAAGAGTTTATAAACTGCTCATTGTGCGATGGAACTCAATTCATCCTGAGGTTTTTAAAAAAAAACAAAAAAAAAAACTTGAAATGTGTTATTACTTCCCAAAGGCATATGTGTTGAGAGGTGGCAAGAGAGTTAACAACAATGTCTTTGAATTCTTTGAAAACTCTGATTTCCAGCAGAAAAACCTGGTTACCCCTAAGAAAATGGATGACGAACACTAAACTTCAAGCATAATCTTTCTGAAAGTGTAATTTCACTTGAGATTTATCTTTCATTAGCTAGAAAAATATATCTTTTGGTTATCTATTCAATATTTAATTAATGCAATCATTATTGAGTTGTCTGCTCTGAAGGAACATAGAGAAGTCGTGTTGTTTTCCATTTTCCAAGGAAAACGAATGACATCATAATCCCTAAGTAACCCATTATTGAGCAGTGGTTCCACAGCATCTTGATGAAATCATTTAAATATCCCTTCTAGAAAAAGGCCCACTAATGCTGTGCTGTATATTGTCAGGAACGAGGACCTGAGAATATCACTTGTTCACAAGTCTTGACAGTTTTAAGACATTGGTCCCACATGATGCTTATTGTATCATCCCATGAAAGAAGGCGGGTAGGTGTTATTTGCAATAGTCCAAGGAGGTGAAGAAGTCTGCCCAAGGGTTGTGGCTCCTGAAGCTAGTGAGGTGAGGGGAGAGCTTTGAGTTGGTTCTACTTGGTCACAGAGCTTGATCTTCCTTCTGCAAGGGAAGGGCTTTTGGAGTCTCACAGGCAGCCTAGCCTGAGGGGAGCTGAAGTGTTCAGCCATTCAAATTAATCTTGATATTCTCGAGTTGGATCCCATCAGTTTAAATTTAAAAGAACATCTCTTCAGCTCCTGCAGTGCCTCAGACACTGTGCTAGGCCATAAAGCTCAAGGCTGAATGATAGGATCCCAGCCCCTGGGGACTGAGGGACTGGCTTTTTCTGTCTTCCTTCTACCTCTTCCCTTCTTTCCTCCATCCTCAAAATATTTTTTAGTCTTTTACAGTAATACCTTTGGACCTCCGCTTAAAGTCTTGCTCAATCTCTTGCACTCCAGGTCTCCCACATAAAAATGTCCATTACCCCAAGAATAGTCAGTCCATTCCCTTGCTATGCCCCTGATTCTATTATATTCACCAGTTTATTCTGTTCATCAGATTATTTATTCACTTGATTTTTAGATTCACTTGTTGATAGATGTGTATTTGTTGTTCATAATTTGTATCTTTACCTTCTTCTTCTTCCTCCCTTTCAGCATTTCATATAATATTGGTTTGGTGGTGATGAACTCCTTTAGCTT
>NW_006295384.1:487662-489364 GCF_000327345.1 Myotis davidii | reverse complement strand
CGCTTTAGGCCCAGGCAAGGGACCCCTAGCTCCTGGGACTGCCAGCTTCGACCGTGCCCAGCTCCCATTGCTGGCTCCACCCCTACTTCCTGCTATCACTGGTCAGGGCGGAAAAGGTACTTGATTCTCCGATCATGGCCAGGGGGGGCAAACAGCTATGGCTGCTCCTCAGTCCTACCGTAAGAGGCCCCAAGTCCCGGTAATCACTGCAAGCACCTCTGAGAGAGAGCCGCCCTTGAGTTCCAACCGATGCCAGACAGTCCAGTTTCTCCCTGTATGAGTCTGGGACCCCAGAGACTCGCCCGGAACTGGAGTTCAGAGCAGTCGGGAGCTTGTGTCTCCCTCCCAATTGAAAAAGACAACTGTGTCCTCCCTTGCCGGCCCTTTCCACATGCGCCTCCGTACCTCTGCACTTTACTGTCGCACTTTTTCTGAGTCTCAGTGTGCTTTTCTCTTTCTTTCTAGTTGTAGAATTTCCACTCAGCCAGCCTTCCTGCGGTTCTGGATGATGTCCATTTTGTCTTTTAGTTGTATTTTTGAAGTGGTTGTGCGAGGCAGCAATTTCTGGTGTTTACCTATGCCGCCATCTTGGTTTTTCGTCTATAGTAATTTTAATATAATTACATGTTTTCAGTTGTAGAGGTCCTGTGGTGGCTTGGATCCACAGCCCTAGATTCTTGGGAAATCCAATGCTGGAGGCAGCCCAATGAAAATCTTGATTAAAAAACCAGTTGTGGAAGTATTAGCTATTGTAATTAGATAAGAAAAAGAAATAATTCACAGGAAAATTTCCACGAGGAAGATGGCCTACCAGTTATTAAAATTTTAGGGCATTTAGGGTAATTAAAATATTCTGGTGCTCTCCTAATTTTAATTGAGTCAATATAGAAAGTCCAGAAGTAGACTTAAAGTTGCATTTAGTATTTTATAAAGGAGTGGCTTATGTCAGTAGGAAACAGTCATCTGGGAGAAAAAATACAGTTGAATTTTTTCCTTGGTCCCTGCATTAAAACAAATTCCAGGTGGATAAAAAATTTAAAGTTAGAAAGTGAAACTATAAAAGTAATATATATTTTAATAATGTTGGAGTAGGAAAGACTTCTTGAAACATCACAAAATTCAGAATCTGAAAAGGGAAAGTAATGATAAATTTGACTACAAATTTAAAAGTAAAAATTTCTGCAGGTTCAAAAAATTACACATACAAATAGATGTCGTAAATTCAGAAGAGAAATGATGATCTAGGGAATGTATTTGCAACCCATGAAACAAATAAAGGTCTAATTTCATTCACACGTAAAAAGTTCTTGCCGAAACCGGTTTGGCTCAGTGGATAGAGTGTTGGCCTGTGGACTGAAAGGTCCCAGGTTCAATTCTGGTCAAGGGCATGTACCTGGGTTGTGGGCACATCCCCAGTAGGAGATGTGCAGGAGGCAGCTGATCGGTGTTTCTTTCTCATCAATGTTTCGGACTCTCTGTCTCTCTCCCTTCCTCTCTGTAAAAAATCAATAACATATATTTTTTTAAAAAGTTCTTGCAAATCAAGGAGAAAAAGACTAATGATCTAGTAGAAAAATGGGTAAAGGACAGGGACAGGTAATTCATGGAGAAGGAAATGAAAATGGCTAATAAACATAGATAAAGATGTTTAAGCTCACTCTTAAATTCCAAAGTTCAAAGGAATACCAGTTTTCACTTATCA
>NW_006295384.1:468973-487588 GCF_000327345.1 Myotis davidii | reverse complement strand
AAAGAGTATTTGCATACACTGTTAGCGGGTGTGAAAATTGATATGCCCTTTTTGGATTGCAATTTTGGCAACACCTGTCAAATTTTTAAGTGAACATACGACTCAGCAATTCCAATTTGGGTATCTCTCCTTCCAGATGTACAGTACCTTGAAGTTGTTGCCAAATTACTGTACAGGGATATTCCTTGCAGCATTACTAATAATAGTAACAGACCAAAAACAACCTAATTATTGATCAGAAGAGGATTTGTTGAAGCATTACAATAGAAAATAGAATTCTGTGCAGCCATTAAAAGGAACGTTGCAGGTCTTACATGTATGTATAAGGTATAATTTCCTCTACTGTTGAGCAAAAAAGGCAAGGTTTAGAACTGTATATGATACATTCCCATTTGTGTTTTTAAAAATAAAGGGAGAAATAGTCAATAATAGATTTTACTTAACCCATCACATCCAAAATATTTCAATCTATAATGAATATTAAAATGTCAATAAGTTATATTATCTTGTTTGGACTGTCTTTGTTTATTTATACTTGTAACATCTCAGTTTGGACTAGCACATTCCAAGTGCTCATGAACCACATACAGCCACTGGCTTGTGCATTAAGCAGAGTAGGTGTAGGACAGTGATGGTGGGGCAAGGTCTCAGGGGGTCAACAGGGCGGAGCAAGCAGCTATGGCTGATCCTTAGTCCTACCCTAAGAGGCCCCGAGTCTCGGTAATCGCTGCAAGCACCTCTGAGAGAAAGCCGCCCTCGAGTTCCGACCGATGCCAGACAGTCCAGTTTTGAGCTCAGCGTGTCAGCATTTTGAAAAACCCTAACTTAACTCTGGTGCTGTGTCACATATAGAAATTTTTTGATATTTGCAACCATAGTAAAACAAGGACTTATATTTTTGATATTTATTTTATATATTTAAATGCCATTTAACAAAGAAAAATCAACCAAAAAAATGAGTTTGCGTGTCATAGGTTCGCCATTACTGGTTTAGGATGTAGAGTACTGGACTAGAAGTTCAGAACCTGGGTGGGCCTGCTGCTGAAGGCTCTGAGAGTACACAAGGAATATACTTTTTCTTGGGCTTCATTTTTCTCAGAATATGAAACATTAGACTAGAGCTCTAAAGTCCCTTCCAACTTTAAAATTTAGGGTTCAGATTTTTTATTTCAGATTACTTGTCAAGTAAAAAATGTAATTGTGCTTGTTTTCATAGACACTGTTTCCACCAGCACTCCTAAAATTCTGTGTTCCTAAGTGAAGCACACTTCATATTGTAGGGACTAGATTGTTATCATTAGAGTAAGGTTCTTTGTTTATTGGTTTGTTTAAAGGAAGTATGTTACTAAGCTGCATACATGATGTAAACTATGTAGAAATTGGAAGTTCTTTTTTGTTGTTGTTGTTAATCCTCCCCGGAGGATATTTTTTCCATTGATTTTTTTTTAGAGACAGTGGAAGGGAGGGGGAGAGACAGAGAGAGAAATATCGATGTGAGAGAGACACATAGATTGGTTGCTTCCTGTATGCACCCCTACCGGGTTGGGGATGGAGCCTGCAACAAGGTACTTGCCTTGACCAGAATTGAACCCATGACTCTTCAGTCCTCAGGCCGAGGCTGACGCTCTAACCCAGGGGTGGGCAAACTTTTTGACTCGAGGGCCACAATGGGTTCTTAAACTGGACCGGAGGGCCGGAACAAAAGCATGGATGGAGTGTTTGTGTGAACTAATATAAATTCAAAGTAAACATCATTACATAAAAGGGTACGGTCTTTTTTTTTTTTTTTTAGTTTTATTCATTTCAAACGGGCCGTAGTTTGCCCAGGGCTGCACCACTGAGGAACCAGCTAAGGCTGGTCAGTTCTTTTAATAGAATTAAGTCCAGTTTGAGGGTTTGCTGTAAAAGAGAGAACCACATAACAATATCTAAAGAAAGACTAAATATTGAATGAGAGAGTTGAGATTTTTTTTAGTACAAGTCTGTTTATAAAGTCCATTCTTCAGAAGATAGTAACCAGTAGTTTTCTTTGAACAAGAGAGAATGAGAATCATATGGACAGTGGATCTCAGCTGTGGCCACACATTGGAATCACTTGGGTTGCTTTTTAAAATCCCAGTTCTCTATTCTGTACCCCAGACCCATGGTTCTTAAAGCATGGTCCTCAGGCCTGCAACAGCAGTATCACCTGAGAACTTATTAGAGATGTAAATTCTTAGGCCCTGCCCCAAGACCATTTGAATCAGAAACTCTGGAGTGGTGCCCAGCAGTCGGTGTTATAGTGCTCCCTGGTGATTCCAATGTGCAGCCAGAGTTGAGAATTCTAGAGCGAGGAGGATTTGGAGCAGGGATAGCAGGTGGGTTTCATAGTGCATGCCGGCTCTCATCTAATATGGACGGACCATTGGGGAGGGAGTTGAAGATGGAATGCAGTCACCTGCTAGGTATTTGCCATTCCTGATTTTGGGATTTGGGTAATTTATTGATATTATAGAGGGTTGGATGTTGCAATTCACAAATAGAAGTCAAGAAGCATCCTATCCTGTTGGCCAAAGTGGGGAAGAGGGAATAGAGGAGAAAAGGAAAAACAAACAAATACTGGAACAAAAGAAACAAAAGGTTGGGGCAGGAGGGATCAAGTGTACTAGGTAAAATGTTATAAGTGAAGATTATCAAATATTTCCTTTGGGCCCTGGCTGGTTTTGCTCAGTGGATAGAGCAACGCCTGTGGACTGAAGGGTCCTGGTTTTGATTCTGGTCGAGGGCATATGCCCAGGTTGTGGGCTCCATCCCCAGTGGGGAGCGCGCAGGAGGCAGCCAATCAATGATTCTCTCACATCATTGATATTTCTATCTCGCTCTCCCTCCCCCTTCCTCTCTGAAATCAATAAAACTATATTTTTAAAAATTAAATATTTCATTTGGGCTTCTTAAAGAAGTTCAAGTGTCATGGGGAGTTTATGGTCTAACGTCAAGTCTATTTGAAAAGTACTGAAGGCTTGTTCAACCCTTTATTGTTTGGCATTAAAGGATACATTTCCTCTTAACATTTGGACTTTTGATAAGAATGTACTTTAATACAGGTATGGTAAATTTGAAATGAATTAAGCCAGAAAATAAAATATGTTTTCCAAGTATAAAGAGATTGGCACCGACGTGAGGAGTTAATGTGTCACATTCTTTTGATTTCTACTCCTCCAGAGAAATCACAGTATCTGTAATTTCAAAGGCATATTCTGAAGAATGTTATATTGTGATTTCTCTAAGCTGAATCTTCGAGATCTGTCTGGGAGTTTTCAGCTCTGACAAAATAAGAACGGACTCATTATAGTATCAGGTTCATTTGATTTTTCAAAAGTTAGTGGAAATATGCAGATCCCTGGAGAAACTCCTTTTGCTCTGCCTCGTTATAAGGCAGACGGAGGAAAGCAGGCTGGGCTGTGTTGAGTGCATCTGGAGCTTCTTATTTTTCAGATCTCAGCAGTATAACTTCTGCAAGCCCTTTCTGTGTGTGTTTTTCTCGTCTCGTCGTAAAACATTACGTTTTCATGAGAAAGTCAATTTTGATCATTTCCAAAAAGCTAGTCCGTATAACAGAATGTATGCCTCTTAGAAAAAAACTGTTCCTTTACTATAAAATAGAACCTGTCTTTCATACCTGACCAAAACAATTCTGATATAACTTTTGTAATCACATTTATTACAGGAAAGATAATACTATTTTTTGAGATTACGTTTAACAAAATGTGGTTTTAATTTTTGTATTAATTTCTGAGTACTGACTTTATATTTTTAGATTGTTTTATGAATTGGGCTCTCTCTGAGTATAAAGTGGTTTTCAGCACACTGGTGTATTATTGAACATCTTCCTCAAATAGCAAACACATGCATTTCAACAGCTTTTTGGACAGAACCACATTTAATCATTATTTACAGGAAAAAATTTATGGCTTTTTAATTAACATTATTTTCTCATATTCTGGCATTGAAATTATGAAACTTCGTCTCAGTGTGTAGACTTACCTTGTTGTATTGCCAAGAGGAAAGAAGTGGCTTTTCTGCAAAGCTAAATAGTTTGTACTTTATTGTCTGCTACGAAACAGCTGCTGAGACCAGAAAAATGCCGTCTCATCATTGAGCCTGGGGTGTCCAGAAGAGGCAGGGAAAAATGACTGTAGCTCCCTGTCTGCCCTGGCACTCTCCTCCTTTCTTTTCATTTTCACTGCCCTGAAGAGCAGGAGAACAATATTCTGCAATTAAGGGTTCCATTAAGTTGAAGAAAAGAGCAAATGGGGGATGTTTGTTCTCCAGGCTGAAAAAATTTGTCTGGGGTTGGGGGGGATAGTGGTAGTGGTATAGAGAGAGGTGGGTGGAGAGACGAAGTCAGGGCTGTTTGTTGAATATACTGTTAAGGACTGTTACCATCCTAATTAATCAAGTTAGAAATTACAGCTGTAGTCGGTTTCCCCCCAATTCTTGTTATCAATTTTCTTCTCTTTTGAGACAAAGCAAATATAAATTTTGTGTTCATTTGTCATTCGTTCTTTGACTTCAGCATCTCTGAAAATAACAATGTAGCACAAAAGCCCAGTATTTACCTAGTTGTAATGTGGGTTGCCATGGTGTTTTGCAAATTATTGCAATTATGTTCACCATGCGAGTCGCCCTTGGTAACTGGCGAAAAAACTGATAATCCTGTTTTGAACAAAAGGTCAAATTGCTGAATAGAAAGTCTTGATTAACTAAAAGATGTACAAAGTGGAATTATTTCCTACCATTCAGAAATAGTTCTTGATCGGGTTTGGGGGAGGGGGTGAGTAAGTACATCTGATTACTGAAGTACAAAGCATTGAAAGGATGTTGTCTTGAGCCTTTCATGTAGTCTTAATGGTGGCTTTTTTGTCAAATTTACCCATTTGCGGCATTGAAAGAGGCAGCTGCATTTAAGCTGGAGAGACGGTGCTTTTTCAAGAGTTCAGTGCATGGAAAGTTCTCAGCAGTATCTGCAGTTTACTAGTAGCCCCTGGTCTATTAAAACTGATGTGCCGCATTTGAGCCCATTGCTCTCAGTACTTGTGAACCCCTCTGGCTGATGATCTAATAAAGTGCTCTTACTGGACAATCTCTGATCAGCTACTTAAAAAGGAGCTTGGAGGAGGGGGCCAGAGGAGGAAGCCTCACAGGCAGTCAGACTTGGTGTAGACCAGGGGAGAGATGTGTGGCTAAACCAAAAGGCTTGTCGCGAAGATAATCTGTGCTGAGGTATTTGCCATGGGGTTTTGGTTTTTGTGCCCCAAATCCTCTAAGCTGTGATCACCTTTTTTTTTTCTGGAAGGAAATCTTAATTTTATTCCATGCTGAATAAGTTAAGATTAGAAATGTCTTTTTAAAATTCAAAAATCCACCTTTGTGGATTTGTTTGT
Organism: Myotis davidii; assembly: GCF_000327345.1. Classification (NCBI taxonomy): domain Eukaryota; kingdom Metazoa; phylum Chordata; class Mammalia; order Chiroptera; family Vespertilionidae; genus Myotis; species Myotis davidii. The sequence continues at coordinate 482,165 of NW_006295384.1, read as the reverse complement.
GAAATTACGGGCATTCATAAAATACATGATTCTGTGTTTATGTCAAAGCAAAAGTTTCCCTGGTTACATCCAAAGATGCATTTCTTCTTTTCTGAATCTGGCAGATCATCTCGGGGAGTGAATTTCGAAGGAAGGGGGGTTCTCTTTTTTAATGGCCACCTGAAAAATCAATTCTCAAAACTTTTGAGAGTGTGTGAAAGTGGCGTGAAAGCAAGGGAAACCTTAACAAGTTTGTGAGTTTACATTCTGCATCACCTAGCAACTCCCTGGCTCAGCCAGATCTCTTGTCTACCCTTAGTTCTGTTTACAGACCATTCAAACAGCCCTTCGAAACCATGAAAGATATTCAGTTTCATTAGTACCACTCTCAAGGAGAAAATAATTAAAGTTAAATGAACAAACATTGCCTGGTGATGGTTTGAACTCCATACTGATTTTAAGATGCCCTTTGAGGCAATTGCATATATAGTTCAGTTTTAACATTTGCTGCTCTGTACCCAAAGGCATACCACATTAAACCATGCCAATAAATTCTAGCCTGCATACAAACAAATAATAACAATTACTTTAGCTAGACTTGAGCATAGAAAAGAAACTGTGCTTGTAATAAGGTTCGAGCATGTCCTCCTGATTGAATTTTTTAAACATTTGATTCCTACCCTGGACATGAGCTGATCCATGTGTACACTGAATAAAGGCAGGGGAGGGGACGTGGGAACAAAGCGCCTCTCTTTAAAACTGGTTTGCTACCCACCTTCAGAGATCCAGCATCATAAAGAAAAGTGTTCAAATCATCTTTCATCGAAGGCTATGTGGATCTCAGTGAGTGGCTTAATTTGATAAATTATTCTAATACCACTAATACATGCCCTGCCACTTTCTACTCGAGAACTGCTTATATGCTTAAATTGACCTATTTTTCAAAATTTCTGAACTAGTCTAAAATGTTTGAAAGAAAAAAAAACGATTTTATGTGCTCTTTTTTCCTTAAGCACATTCCCAGAAAATTCATCTTGGTTACAATGAAACACATGGTATAGCTCAAGGTATTTTTTCAGATAGATTGGTGATTTGATTATATTGAAAGCTCTTGTCAAAACTGTGTCTTCCCTCATTAATAACGGTTTTCTGATTATAAAAACAATATACACTTATAGAAATTTTAGAAAATACAGAAACAGAAGAAACCACCAAAAGGGAACCAGTGATGGCATTTTAGAGTATTTCCTTCCAGTCTTCTTTTCTGGTTACATATTGACGAAACTAAACCTTGAGTTAACTTTTGAAGTTTATTTCTTCATGTGTGTAATATAGTGAAGGTGATTTTTTTTTTTCAAGAGTGAGACTTGAGAGCAAGGTCAATGGTGGAAGTAATTAACAATTTTTTCTTAGAGGCTTTATCACTAAAATCATATAAACACCAGAGTAGCCATTTTACCATTCCATTTTATTTTTTTTCCCTTTTTCTTGTTGAAATGACTATATGCCTTAACTGGCACATCCATTTATAAGCATTCATGTTGGAAAGTTGGACATTCATCGTGGTTGGAATATTACATCCCCAAGTCACTTGTAGCTTCACATAGTGAAAACAAAAGTCTTTTGTGAAAAGATTTGTAATACAATAGAGATTAATGGAATGTGGAGAGGAAAATGCTTTCCGTTTTCTCATATAAAGCGAAAGCAGGGCTGCTCACAAATCTTGTATTCTTATTATTTGTATTTTCTTAGCTCTCTAACATCCACAGTACATGGCTGGGTTGCATGAGCTCTTTGTGCTTTGTTGACAGTTGACAGACAAAGCGAAATTATTCCTGAAGCAAGGTACTGTGTACTTAGTTGTGACCTATTATAGCCTAAGAATGTAGCTTGCTTTTGAGTTGGATGAATAGGGAGAGTATTTTATACAATAGGCTTGAATATACCAGGAGAGATTTTCAACTGCCCATACAGAAAGATACATGTTCACCATTGAACCCCCCCCTCCAAATGTAATCTTCCATATAAAGTAATTTTAAGTATATTTTGCCCAGTTGCTTGCGTGGAGACGATTTTAACTGTTCTCGTATTGTCCTACAGTGGTAAAATAAAATTGCTGGTAATTGTTGGCTTTCTCTGCTCACAGCATAGCAGGAGAAGATGGTTTAATGTCCCTCAGGTACATCTTCTGATGCTCAACTTCAGATTGCAAATTAAAATAACACGGCTATGGTATTGGATTTGATGTGAGGCAAAGCAGAACAACTTGCTAATTTATCATGTAATATACAATTGCCGAGGTTAGAATTTGTCCACTTGTAGTGCTATTCTGTGTGTTTAAATGAGGAGCGCTGTTTGCATCTAACCTATCATAACAGTTGGGGAGTGCTCCATTATCCTTTCAGCAAACTGATGGCACAGTCTGGTCCTTGCACAAATGATAAGATCAATAAGTTTCAAATAACTTGGATGAAATGACATGTGACTGTTCATTTAAAGAGATGTCTTACTTTAAAAATCAATTTTAATAATATTCAAAATTCTTACATTGACCGACAAGGCACTTTCCACATCTGTTTTGATAATTTTGTTAAAAAAATATTTTTGTATTAACTTTGGTGAATAGTCGGTTTATATATATATTTTTCCTGAGTTTCTCTTTCATCTCCTACCCTGGCACCTCTCTGAGACTTAATAATCACTCTTTGACATGCCAGAATGCTGCAGTGTGGAAAATTTAACTTTAAATGCAAAATTATGTTCCTGTTAAAACTTCCCCTGGAGATCTTAGGAAAAATTTCTCCCAGTTTTGGGTGCAAATGTGGGTCAGAAAGCAATTTGTTTTTTTATATTTCTGGAAGTCCCAAATCACAACATGTCATTCTTCAAAGACAGCTGTGGGCCCATACTGTGTTCTATCTAAAAGAAGACCCATTTTATGCTGGGGATAATTCTGTGACAGAAAAATTTTACTACAAGGAAACCCCAGAACATGTATAAATGGTTTGGGGTGAAAAGAGGGTCTGGTGTTCTCAAAGTGCACTAGTTTGGGGAGAGGGGGTGTTTAGGCCATTATAGAAAAATAATGATATGATGAACTCTAAGAGCATGCGTGCTGGCAGACCTAGCCCTGTGGCCCTGTCATTGCACTCCTGGAGAGCCATTACAGTTTAAACTAAATCATATGTCACTGCTTTATTGCATTGTGTTGTCTCTTGAAAATCTCTGAATTCCAAGTAAAGCAAAGACCACCTCCTCTTCCCTCACCATCCATTCTGCCATCTGTAACTTCAAATCTAGTATAGTTTTTTGTTTTATTTTTATTGATTTCAGAGAGGAAGGGAGAAAGAGAGAGAGATAGAAACATCAGTGATCAGAGAGAATCATTGATCTGCTGCCTCCTGCACGCTCCCTACTGGGGATCAAGCCTGCAACCCAGGCATGTGCCCTTGACTGGAATCCAACAGAGGAACCTTCAGTCCACAGGCTGTCACTCTATCCACTGAGCCAAACCAGCTAGGGCTCCAGTATAGTTTTATCAGGGAAAACCTGATCATTTCACTTACATGGACTACATAGTTGTATTATTTTGCAATCATATTGAGATGCAGCTCTGCCTAATTTTACCCATTATTCATCATTGGGATTCTCCATTTTGGGATAACACCAGGTGAAAATTGACCTGGCTCTTACCACATTTGAATATTACACCTTTAATAGTGCATTGTCAGCTATAGCCCAGCACTGGTATGCCCCAGTACTAGAGGCATATTTAGGATAATAATATTTTAATTTATTGAACTCTGTGTGGGTTTTCTTATTTGATCCTCTTAACAATTCCAATAGGATAGGTATCATTACTTCCTGTTTTATAGACAAGGAGACTGAGACTCAGAGGTTTGGTGACTTCTAAAAATTACCTATTAATGAATGAGAGAGAAACACACTGAGGTGTGGTTTTCCATAATCTCAACTCTGTATTCTTCAATGAGTGTGAACCTTTGTGCTAGAGACTGTGGAAGACACTACCAATCCAAAGCAGGTCACTTCCTGGGGGCCTGACCATCCATTTAAGGAGGTAAAATAAGATGGTTCAGGGATAGTGCAAAGTGTTATGTGCTCAATTGTAACTGGGATACAGGGAGCAGTCCCTGGGGGGGTGGGAAAATTTCATAGGAGAGGAATGGAAGTGGTGTTCAAGGATTAGGCGTTTTATGCAGAGCTTCTACAGCATGAGTACAGACAAGGAGTTGGCAATAAGCAAAATGTGATGAAGTCAGTGAAAAAAAATCTGATGGGGCAAAGAGTTTGTGTAAGAGAATGATGAGAAAAGAGGAATAGGATGAGGCTGTAAAAATTGGAAAGCCAGACCAAAGCATGGGTTCTTAATACTCTGAAAGGTATACAGTTGGGGGATGGGAGTGGAAAGGCCTTGGGAAACTATGCTTGGCCTCTCTTTGCATTGGCTATGGGAGAGAATGGAGTCAGGGAAACCCGATAGAGGACTATTGCAATAGATTGACTCTGAGGTCTGGGCTTGGGGTGAGGTTGGTGATAATAGGACTATAAGGCCAGGGGGCAGACTTGGTGACTGACTGGAAATGGGAGAAGGGCCCACAACATATTTGATTCAAGAATAAGAAATACTCCAGCCACCGTGGCTCAGTGGTTGAGTGTCGACCTATGAACCAGGAGGTCATAGTTTGATTCCTGGTCAGGGCACATGCCCAGGTTGCAGGCTCAATCCCCATTGTGGGGCATGCAGGAAGCAGCCAATCAATGATACTGTCTCATCATTGATGTTTCTCTCTCTTCCTCTCCCTTCCTCTCTGAAATCAATAAAAATATATTTTTTTAAAGAATAAGAAATACTGTGGACCTGGCCAGGTGGCTCAGTTGGTTGGAGCGTTGTCCTGTATACCAAAAGGTCTTGGGTTTGATTCCTGGTTGCAGGTTCGTTCCCCAGTCAGGGCTCATACAGGAGGCAACATCCATGTTTTTCTCTCTATCTCTATCTATCTCTATCTCTATCTCTATCTCTATCTCTATCTCTATCTCTATCTCTATCTCTTTCCTCTTCTCTATCTCTATCTCTATATATATCAACAGTTCCAGCTGCCCCCTCATCATCCCAGGGGCCACACTGTCTCTGTGCTATTCTCATGTCCACTCTCATTCAAGAGTCTGGCCCCTACTAGATGGCTCAAAGCCCAAGAGGACAGAGGGAGTAGGAGAGGAGAGCTGAGTTCCCAGTGTTTTTTTAGTGAACCCCAATTTCATTGTTACAAATTGAACATAATTAAAGCATAGTGATTAATCACAAAAACAATATGTAATTACATATGTGTTTTCTGATGGTCTTAGGCGACCCCTGTGAAAGGGTCAGTCAACCCCAAAGGGGTCGCAACCCACAGGTTGAGAACCGCTGGTCTATTGAAATCAATAAAAACATATCCGCAGGTGAGGATTAAAGAAAAAAAACAAAGATAATAAGGACGGTGAATTTTAGACCCTTTCCTTATTATTTTCCATGAACGTGCTCCTGTGCATTTTTATTTTATCGCTTCTATGCATTCATTTACAGAAGTCTCCCCTATCCATGGAGGATACATTCCACAGTGGATACCTGAAACCACAGATAGTACCAAGCCCTATATTGCATGTACTATGTTTCTTCCTATACATACATACCTATGATAAAGTTTAATTTATAAATTAGGCACAGTAAGAGGTTAACAATAACTAATAATAAAATAGAATAGTTATAAAATACTGTAATAAAAGTTATGTGAATAAATGTTAAGTAAAATAAGAGTTACTTGCTCAAAAGCACTATGGTGCCTCCACAGTCATCTGATAACCAAGATGGCTAATAAGTGACTAGTGTGCAGGGAGTGTTTATAGTATGGAGTCACTGGCCAAAGGGTTGATTCACATCCTGGGGGGATGGAGCAGGACTGCACAAGATTTTATCATGCTACTCAGAATGGTGCACAATTTAGAACTTACACATTGTTTATTTCTGGAATTTTTCATTTAATATTTTCAGCCTGGGTTGATCAGGGGTAACTGAAACCACAGAAAGTGAAACTGTGGCCCTGGTCGATTGCTCAGTGGTTAGAGCTTCTCCCCATGGACTAAGGGGTCCAGGAGTCGATTTCCAGTTAAGGGCACATACCTCGTACCTCAGTTGCATGTTCCCCAGCCCCGATAGGGGCACATGTGGAAGGCAACTAGTTGATGTGTCTCTCTCATCTCTCTCTCTCTCTCTCTCTCTCGCTCACTTTCTCTCCCTCTGTATCTCTCTCTCTCCATCTCTCTCCTCCTCTTTCTTCTCCTCCTCCTCCTCCTCCTCCTCTTCCTCCTCTCTCCCTTCCACTCTCTAAAAATCAGTGGAAAAATATCCTCAGGTGAGGATTATAAAAATAAAAAAGAAAGTGAAAATCTATTGGTAAAGGGGAACTACTATATTCAAAAGATATTTTTGAGTGCTTCCTATGCACCACATTTCCAGGTCTAGATGATTTTTGTGCATGCACCCTTCTAAAAATGCAAAGTACACTCAAATTAATAACAGTTTGTGTTTAAAGGGCAACTGCCAGGAACACCTCAGTTACCAGTGGAAATCAATCCCTTTTTATCATGTGCAGAAACATTTTAGTTGAGGCCGCAGAAATATTAGCAATCAGAACCAATCAACATGTCACATAATTTTGTATATAATGATTTCAAGGAATCACTGTTTTGCTATTGGACAGGTGGCTTCACCTCTTTTGAACTCTTTACATATAAGCATGGTTTTGGTAGCCCTCGGAAAATTTAATGGCCTTATTTCTTCTCACACACACAAAATTTATATGCATGTATATAAAATTCAGAATATTTTTATTTTTGCAAAACTCCCCAAATTTGTGTAGCCATAAAAGGGGCTGCAGAAATATGTACATGAAAATATAAAATAGACAAAGTATGTTAATAACCTTATTTCTGTTGGTTATGACAATTTGGCACTTTGGTGTGGCATTGCATAATAAAATGACATATTTGGATGACAGACAACGTCCTTAGAGTGGTTTTGGAAGTTTTTATTAAAGTCTAAATCTTTTTATAGGTTTGACTTCCAAAGAACTACATTTTATTAATTTTTTTTCTTCTATTGACTTGGCAACATAGTTTTGGACAGTACATTATTTCCCAACATGCGAAATGAACATTAGTTTAGTTTTGTCTCTGTAAGTAGTAATTCAAAGTAAATTTATAAAATGTTAGTATTTTCATTTACTTCATTTTTAACACCCATGCAAGGTAAATTTTACAGTGAGATCTTGCAATGCATGATTTGCCCCATCATGGGATTTTTTTCAAAGAGCTAGCATATTTATTTTTAAGGACACAAATGTTCTTTGAAAGGTAGATTTAATACATTCAGTTATTATTTGTTGGGGGGAACAAAGGGTTAACCAACATGTACTTGAAAAAATTGAATGGAAGCAAAGCATATATTGAATATGATTAGGGCCTATTTCCCCCATAGAAGTTTTGTTTAAAATAGACCATGACCAAAAGCTTAATTATAAAAATAAAACAAGAGGTATAAAGAGCTACAGGCTTTAATATTTTTTCAGCTCCAGTTCCCTTCACACAGTTATCAGCATGTTTAATTTCCAAGCATAATAGCACTAGTTATTGTTGTCATTTGTAAAGGGAGATTAACAGATAGTAAGTACAAACAAACCCAAATAAGTACTGAATGGAGAGAGGTGACAAAGAAGAAAAGACCTCTTTAATGTTAATTATAACTGGTAGGAAGTCTAGACAAATTATATTATCTGTTTTCTATATTACTTGAAAGGCCATTTAGTTAGTAACTCTGTCAGAGATAGTTAGGTGTTTGCTTTAGAAACAGGTGAGGTAACAATTTAGGTCTCCCTGGTTGGCAGCTCACCTAGTGAGTCATGGAGTTGTAATAAATTGATGGAATCAGGTTTCAAAACCTGAAAAGAAATTGTTTTAACTTCCAGGTTATATTCTGGTGCTTAATAATTTATTGTCTCAAAAATGTAACAACTCCAGCCCAGCTAGTGTAAGGTCATGGTTCGATTCCAGGTCAGGGTTGTGGGCTGGGCACATACCTAGGTTGTGGGTTCAATCTGGGGGTGGGGAGCATGCAGGAGGCAACCAATCAATATTTCTCTCTCATCATTGATGTTTCTATCTCTCTCTCTTTGCCTCTCCCTTCCTTTCTGAAATCAATAAAATATGTATGTGTGTGTGTGTGTGTATGTATATGTGTGTGAGTGTGTGTGTGTGTATATATTTTGTAACAACTCCAAATGAATGATAAAAGAGTCATCCAGTCCTACATTTTTCACACGTGGTTTGCTTGAAGTCTACTGTTTCCTTTATTAATATGCCTACGTGGTAACCAGAAACAACTTAATCTGACCTTTAGTGTTCATAGGCTGCATTTAAAACTTAATACCTGCTGCTGCCATCAGCTCTACTGTCCCCCTCGGTATTCTCCATACCTAGAATAGACTAAACCAAAGTATCTTGTTTCTTTAACTCTAAGATGCCATCAATTGTGAGCTATATCTTAACAGCTTTTTTGAAGGAAATACAAATACATCATTAAATGTACATGTCAATTGTAAATGCATCTGAGTTTTAGAAATAGTAAACTGAATAAAAATATGTTCTTAAATCGCGAAAATGTGGCACTTGGCCCTATGATGACTATGACTATGACTATGACTATGACTATGACTATGACTATGACTCAGAACCACTGATTCTTTATTCTAGTTTGTGGTAGGACCCACATGACTCCATCCCTTCTCTGTTGTTTAGCATTTATAGTTGGTACCATACAAATTGCTTCTTAAAGCCAAACTGTACTGAATTACGTGTGTGTGTGTGTGTTTGCGTGTGTGTATGTATACCTTGTTTTCATATTTAGATTGTAATTTCCTGAAACTCTCCTCAATATTAAATATATTTCTGGATATATATTAAAGATTTCATAAGGACTCCTTGAGACCCTCTACATGAAAAGTTCAAATTAAATATTAAAATATTTCAGCCAATTGACTAAAGATAGGAATGAAGCTAACTATGAATGTATTGTCTAGATGGATTTTATATTCTTTAAAGATAGTATATTTTCTTTTAGTACAAAATGTTACAGTACACTCCCTTTGGGTGTGCTAGGAAAAAAGCTATAAATGGAGCTGGAAGAACTGATTTGGAGTTCTTTGCCTTGACTTGGTTGTAGCTACTTCCAAGAAGAGCCTATTCTGAAGAATGAGGTCACTTAGCACAGCGAGTAGGGACATCCTGCAGCTTTGGATTAATGCTATGTGGCCACATTAATAAGTGGCAGATGAAGGTCCCTAACATAATTAAGGAGCAATTGTAGATATATTGCTCTCCTTTAGGCAGAACAAAACCAAACAGGTTGCTCAGTCTAGAACAGGGAACGTGGTTAAAAATGTCACTGATGCCTTTCTTAATCATACTCCACATAGTTCTCTCTGGCCTTCATTCTTTTGCGCATGTTGTTTTCTCTACCTAAGTTGTCTTTCCTGCCTTCTCCAACTTATACTTACTCTTCAAGACCAGTTCAGAAGTTCTGCTTCTCCAAAGGCTCCAGGTCCCTGCCTACAGCTCCCCGAGTGGGAACCCATGCAACAAGGGAACATACCTTGTTCACCTTTATATCCCCTAGTTTGCCTTAGGTGTATTATGCCTAATACATATAGCACTAAAGCCCCCAGAGAACCTGAGTTTTGCTCAAGATAAGACTTTGTGAAGTCTTATCTTACTTGTTTAACAGATACGTTTCATAGCAAACAATGCTGACTTCAGATAACAGGCATACTGTTATCATATGTGTATGAGAACATTCACACACGAGCAGTAAGGGGGAGTAACTGCAGGAGGGAACTGCACAGAGAAGTGGGCAGTGGCTATTTGAAACCACTGGGAAAGGGTGGTCAGTTGACGTTGTCCCTGAAAACATGGCAGTCTCCAGAGAACATCCTATATAATACAGAGGTGATATGCAAATTGACCATCACTCCAACACACAAGATGACTGCCCTCATGTGGTCAAAGATGGCTGCCACAAGATGTCTGGCAGGGGAGGGCAGTTAGAGGAGATCAGACCTGCAGGCGAGGGCAGTAAGGGGTGACCAGGCCAGCAGGGGAGGGCAGTTAGGAGTGACCAGGCCAGCAGGGGAGAGAAGTTGGGGGCAACCAGGCCTGCAAGGGAGGACAGTTAGGGACAACCAGACTGGCAGGGGAGGGCAGTTAGGGGCTACAAGGCCTGCAGGGGAAGACAGTTAGGGGTGACCAGGCCAGCAGGGAGGGCAGTTAGGGGTGACCAGGCCAGTAGGGGAGGGCAGTTGGGGGCGACAAGGCCTGCAGGGGAGGACAGTTAGGGGTGACCAGTCCAGCAGGGGAGGGCAGTTAGGGGTGACCAGACTGGCAGGGGAGGACAGTTAGGGATGATCAGGCTGGCAGGGGGGGCAGTTAGGGGTAGTCGGGCTGGCAGGGAAGGGCAGCTAGGGGCAGAATTCCATTCCATGCTGCTGGGAACATGTTTTTTAAAAATATATTTTTATTGACTTCAGAGAGGAAAGGAGAGGGAGAGAAACATCAGTGGTGAGAGAGACTCATTGATCGGCTGCCTCCTGCACACTCCCTACTGGGGATGGCGCCCACAACCCAGGCATGTGCCCTGATCAGGAATTGAACCATGACTTCCTGGTTCATAGGTTGATGCTCAACCACTGAGCCACACCAGTTAGGCAGTGTTTTAATTTTACATAAAAGAGTTGCTTACATTTAGTCAGTGTTTCTCTTATGCCAAGCATAGTTCTAAGCACTCTGAATGTATTACATCACAACCACAACAACCCTGTAAAGCAGGTACTGTTGTATTCATTTCACAGAGAAGGAAACTGATCTCAGCAATCTATAATAATAAAAGCATAATATGGCAAATTAGAATGGTCCAGACATCCTTCTAGACCAGCGGTTCTCAACCTGTGGGTTGCAACCCCTTTGGGGGTCGAACAACCCTTTCACAGGGGTCGCCTAAGACCATCGGAAAACACATATATAATTACATATTGTTTTTGTGATTAATCACTATGCTTTAATTATGTTCAATTTGTAACAATGAAATTGGGGTCACCACAACATGAGCAACTGTATTAAAGGGTCGTGGCATTAGGAAGGTTGAGAACCACTGTTCTAGACGAAGCTGTGGCTGTGAGGGCCGAGCCCCTTGCACAGATTTCGTGCATCGGGCCTCTAGTTAAGTGATAAATAATTACTTGGCTTTTGGGAAAGTCATTTATTTCTGTGTGGTATATTCTTTACTTTGGTAATGGCCTGTACTAATAAACGAAAATCCGTTGGTTTACATCTGTGAATAATCATGTAAGATTTTATTGGGAGGTATTTTTGTATGTGGGATGGGATTGTATTTTAAGAAAAGAGAATACCATCTCATGTAATCTTTCTTTTTGTAAAACTTGATGAATTGCCTAACTTTTAAGTTTGGGGCATAGATCAAAATAAACACATCAGGAAAGAAAGGTAAGGAGCTATTTCGGAATCTCTAAGGAAAGTTTGAATGAGATGAGTCTATCTTGATAATGAAAGGGGTCTTTATTTGCATTTGTTGATGGTGGCGAGGGGACTGAAGTGTTCTCTTTTTTCTCTGCAGGGCTGGTTGATTTGTGAGGAGCCAACCTGTCGAAATCGAATTCGGCACCTTCCCCTTCAGTTTTCCCGAAATGGACCTCTTTGCCAAGTCTGCATGAAAGCTACACTTCGACCAGAGGTAAAGGTGGCACAAATGATGCTAAAGAACTGTGTGTGTGTGTGTGTGTGTGTGTGTGTGTGTGTGTGTGTGTGTTTGTAGGGGGTGGGGGTTGTGTTTGTCCATTCCTTAGCTCTGGGAAGTAGATATTTGGAGTTTGCTGGGTACAGACACCCTACTACCATACACATATTTTTTAAATATTCAGACTTCAAAAAGATACGCTTTTTTCTTCACTTCATGAGCAATACTGTATTTATAGCTAAAAGAGAAACTAATTCTCATATGGATTACTCAGATTTCTTTGGTCACCACTTGATAATTACAAAGAATAGGTACCATTTCTTTGCAGAAACTGCTGTTACCTTTGGACTAGATCAGAACCCTTTTTGTAAGTACCAGAAAACCTCCCAAACCGGTACCCTACAGGGTTTATTTGTATGGGCTTCCATTGTTTCTAAGTAGCAGCATAGATCAGTGGTTCTCAAACCTTTTCTCTGCCTTAATACATATACCTGAGGTATAAGGCAGACTATCATTAGTGGCTCTCAACTGGGGAGCACATGGTCTGGAACCCATCTTCCTGGTAATTTCCTTTGAGCATCATCCAAGCACCATTTCCCAAACTGTGGGGAGAAGAATGTTTAGGGGTCTTGCCTGCAAAGAGGGTTTTGTAATCAACTACATCTATCAAACTCTGGACTAGCCAAAGTTAAACAGGCTTATTGCAGATTCTCAGAGCCTATAAAATGGTCATGTGTAGTCTGTCTCGCCTAACAGGACTTTAATGTGCCTCACTTTCCACATTGGTCTGGCCCGAGGATTTGTAAGGATTTTGGTGAGAAGAGAGTGAGAATCAGAAACCTGTTATGTATTTACTTATTTTTTAACACAGAGGCAGGGTTCTTTAAGCAACTTTTATCTTCAAATCTTTTCACTTAAAATGGTTGATCCACAGGCTAGTTTTAGTGAATTATTTAAGACTAGAGGCCCGGTGCACAAAAATTTGTGCACTCGGGTGGGTCCCTCAGCATGGCCTGTGCCCTCTCGCAATCTGGGGCCCCTTGGGGGCCCACGACCTGCTGGCTTAGGCCTGCTCCTGGATGGCAGAGGGCAGGCCTAATCCCTAGGTGCAGCCCCTCGTCGGGCTCAGAGCAGGGCTGATTGGGGAGTTGGGGCGCCGCTCCCTGTCATGCACAGAGCCGGGCGGATCGGGAGGTTGTGATGCCACCCTCAGTCACGCTCAGGGTAGGGCCAATTGGGGGGGTGGGGCACCGCCCCCTGTCACACTCAAGGCGGGGTCGATGGGGAGGTTGCGGCGCCACCCCCTGTCATGCACAGAGCAGGGCCCATCAGGGGGGTTGGGGCTCTGTACCCTGT
>NW_006295384.1:459558-466873 GCF_000327345.1 Myotis davidii | reverse complement strand
TGCGTGATGATACCATTAGGTGAGAACTTTGGTTCATGCGGTCGGCTGCCATAGAGGTTGCACTCAAACCCTGCGGCCCCGGCACCCAAACTTGGCTGGCAGTTAATTTGCATATTGCCCTGATTAGCCAATGGGAAGGGTAGCGGTCGTACTCCAATTACCATCTTTGTCTTTTATTAGATAGGATGATATATTGTCTTTTCACAAAATTTAGCAAGAAGTCAGAAACTACAAATGGCTACAACCATTGTTGTATATTCCCTTGTTTTGCTTATCCATATGTATGTTTTACGTGTTTTCAGTCATAATGAAAATATGCTTTTGTATTATCTTTTGTCAAGCATCTGTCTGTATTGCTACTTAATTTTCAGTACCAAAAATTTTTTTTAATATATTTTATTGATTTTTTACAGAGAGGAAGGGAAATAGAGAGTTAGAAACATCGATGAGAGAGAAACATCGATCAGCTGCCTCCTGCACATCTCCTACTGGGGATGTGCCCGCAACCCAGGTACATGCCCTTGACCGGAATCGAACCTGGGACCTTTCAGTCTGCAAGCCAACGCTCTATCCACTGAGCCAAACCGGTTTTGGCGAGTACCCAAAATTTTAAATGCAATGTTGACCACCCCTCTCATTGGGCATGTTAGGCTACTTTCATTATGTCTTTATTAGAAAACTGTGACAAATATTTTCTTGCTTAAGTTATTTTTTGTCGTTATTTGAGATATTTCTTTAGGATAAATTCTTATCAATAGTATACATCAAAATACATAAATACAATATGGTCATGATTTGTATTGCCAGATTGCTTTCTTATTAGGTTATCCCAACTTAGACTATAACCAGTTTTTACCACCACCTTTGCAGCATTTGAACATTATTATTCACTTATACTAAACTAATTTGATATGTATAAATGTTCCTTCCCTAATTTTGTAGATCTTCCATAATTAACAAAGTAGAGTGTAGGTTTTCTAAAAATACAGAACACAAAGTGAGAATTAGCTGTTGCAGCAAATTCTTTTTACGTCAGCCTCATGGCAAGACTTGCATCAGCAGGTGCAGAAAGAAAACAAGAGTGTATCAATTTAGTGTGAGTCATCAGTCCAATTGCAGACTCCAGGGGAATCACCTTGCTTCAAGAACCCATGCTGCCTTTGAGCCTTTAACATCTAGATCATCAAGTGAAGTTCAGTGAGAATTGAATTACTTCTTAGAAAGTCAACCAGTTTTATGATTGCATTCTTGGTGAAAGAAAGTAAAAGAAAAGTATACAGCTAGCAGATCAGTAACCTTTCAGTACACGTTGATGATGTTCCTGGTAGGTTGATGATGTTATTGGTGAGTGGTTTCATACATCTGGTTTTCTTTGATCATTTGTTATCCTTTTTAAATGAGCAAACCGACGGGCATTTTGAAATAATTTCTTTCGCTTCGTATTCTTGTCCTCAAAACGGTGGCATTTTGGGCAGGCATTTATCAAAGTTATCAGCTACTCTGCACAGAGAGAAGCTTTTATAGCTTAGCTCCTTGGGTCATATTGCAGCTGAGAACATGACCCTTGGGAATAGCTGGAGGTTCATAGCATCCTGGTTGGTGATACTGCCCTTAGCTTTTCCTCACAGGGACCTGGAGAGTGGGACTAAGTCTATTCTTCTGCAGTTCATTTTTAGTTGCTAGTGATGAGTGGGGAATTTCTTACTTCTGTTTATGAGGTTCCTAGGCTTTCCTAGCAGGAGGAAAAAGCTACATCTTTCCTCACTTAACAGCGTCAATAGGTTTTGTGACTTTAAGCAAAATGATGTATAATGAAACCAGTTTTACATAGGCTGATTGATATAAATAAGAGTTAATTTCCTATGACATCTCATCAATGTTATAACAAATAACAAAACAACGTTATTCGAGGACCTGCTAATAGTTCTAGAGAAGTTCTAAAATCAGTGGTACTATGGATAGGGTCATTATAATAATTATCATAGGGTTTCCAACATGTTAATTTTGCAGGATTGTGCTTAACTGGTTTTTAAGTTCTGGGTTGCTGTGTCTTAATCATATTTTACTTTCATTTAAAAATTATTTATTGAACACCTGTATCCAAGCACTTTGCTAGCTGCTAGGGACATATCAAATGACCAGGGCATGTCCTTATTTATGAAGCTAGTTTAACATTACCTAAATTATATAAAATTGACTATCTGTGAGCAAAAATAGGCATTTGTAAATATCCATTTGGACAAAAGCACTGCTTTCCTAATGTTAGACTAGTGGGGACTTTAAACACATTCAAGGTTGATGGTAAAGCAGTTGCCTCTTACTGTGCCAGTCTCATCCTCACATAATAAATGTACTCTCATTTAGTCCTGGGTTGCAGTTTGCTTGAGTACTTTCCAGAATTGACTTGGAATATGAAAACTGGCTCTTCTTCCGGCCCATGTTGCCAGAGTTATGAGAAGAAAGCTGGGGCAATTTTGTTCCCAGGGTTTCAGATGTGTCTCTCTTCTAAAATACCTTTTTTTAAAAAAATCAGTAACGTTTTCTTAAGTTCATGGGAATTTAACAGTATGCAAATTGCTGATTATTAAAAATATATTCTCTGGGTATTCGCTGCTACATAGGAAGTCCAAATAAATACAGAAATAAAAACTTTGAGGACTGCATAAGTTCCAAGTGAATAGAACCCTTTTCCACACTCGTGATAGAGACGGGACTTACCCAGGACAGAGAATAAATATCTTAGTATCTCCTTATTTTAGGGACACGGTTTAGACTTCTTAAGGTGACCAAATCTGTATGGCTATGAGCTGAACCCACAGTGTATTCTGTGTTATATAATTCATAAAAAATAAAGCATAAGTTTTGTTTTGTTTCCATTATAGAACTAGGATTTTAAACCAAGTTAAAGTTTTTCTCACTAACATTTCTATCTTTGACGAGATGAGAAACCATCTACATGAGTGAGACTCCCTGGGTCATGGTAGAAATAATTTGTGAAATTGTACAGCCCCTGAGGCAGGAGCACTGTGGTAGAGCCTTTTATTCAGGTTTTCATTCAATTAAATTTCTTGAAGGCCACTTATGAGGAAAGCAGTAAAATGACTTAGAATCCTACTTTGGGATAACTCTAGTGTTTTTCACATTATCTTCAGTTATAAAGCTTTGAAAAATTTTATAATGGAATATGTGTACCATACTAGACTTTGGCCTTCAAGGGAGAATTTAAATGATGAACTTAAAATCATTGTGTGTTACAGTTTCAAAATGGCTATGGTTGAATGAATTGTTGATTGGATAAGTCACTTAGAAACACTGAGAATGTTGTCAAGCCACCTGGGAGAGTGTTTTGTTTTGGCATAAAATGAAAATAGAAAAATAATTGTGATCTCTTAAGGTAGTAATCATGAGTTGTGCAGCCAGAGAACCTTAGAACCATGATGGAAAGTCTTGAACATTTGTATCTAGTAATTAGTTACCCTTCAGTAGACTCTCGGTGTTTACCATGAAGGGTCCTTTGGATCTCTGTTGTGATTTTAATGTGCTTGTTCTTTGATGCAGAAATTGCTAAATTCTACATACAGCTTCTCTTACCACAAAGCAGATGCTAGCCTTCTTTTTAATTTTTCCATCCCTTTTTATTAAAGTGAAATTCACATAATGTAAAATGAACCATTTTGAAGTGAATTATGCAGTGGCATTTAGTACATTCACAATGTTGTGTGACCACTGCTTCTAGTTCCAAAACATTTTCATCACCCCCAAAGAAATCCCTATGCCCATTAGGAATCATATAATATACTAGAGGCCTGGTGCACGAAAATTTGTGCACTGGGGGTGGGGGGGGCTCCTCAGCCTGGCCTGCACCCTCTTGCAGTCCGGGAACCCTCAGGAGATGTTCCCTGAGGGATCGGGCCTAAGCTGGCAGTCAGACATCCCCTCTGGCAACCTGGGAGCCCTCAGGGATGTCCAAATGCCAAGGAGGCAGGAGAGGCTTCCATCACCACCGCTGCACTTGCAGCTGTCAGCCCAGCTTGTGGCTGAACAGAGCTCCCCCTGTGGGAGCGCACTGACTACCAGGGGGCAGCTCCTGCATTGAGAGTCTGCCCCCTTGTGGTCAGTGCACATCATAGCAACCGGTCATTCCTGGCCATTCCACCGTTAGGGTCAATTTGCATATTACCCTTTTATTATATAGGATGACCTTTTTGTGTGGCTTCTTTCAACTAGCACAATGTTTCTGAGGTTCTGCCATGTTATAGCATTTCATGTGTCAGTATTTCATTGCTTTTTATGGCAGGATAATGGTCCATTGCATAGAGATACCATCATGTGCTTATCTAGTCATCCACTGATGGGTTTCTTCTTTCAGTATACTTTCAAAGTTTATTTTCTTTTTCATTAGCTAGATAGGTCCTACATTTGGCCTAAATGTGTGTCCTTTGACTCACTCATTGCTCCAAGTGCATCTGAATGGATTGATCCTTTGCCTTCAGTTGTGGGGAGCCTATATAGGATTAAGCCTCGACTGACCTGTTGGCAAAGTCAGAAACAAGTCCCAGCTTAGCGGGCACAGTCCTTTTAAGCATAATTAGGCTTGACCTTATGACACTCCCTAGATCTTATCTGGGAAGCTAATGGGCTGAGGGAAGTGCAGCAAGAACAAGAACAAAAACAAGTGAAACTCACAAGAACAGTGTAACTATGGTCAAAACAAGTGAAAGTCGCAAGAACAGTGTAACTATGGAAACCACTACCTTGTTTACCTCTGACTATAAAATAAAGGCTCAGCTTGCCTGTGGATTTTTCTCTGTGGCCTCAGCCAGGCACAGGAAGATCCACAGAGACTACAGAGAGCTAGAGAGTTCTGAACACTGTCTCCATGTAAAACATTCTTTGCCAACTCCATCCACACCTTTGGGAACCCCTGGACCCCTGGCGCTGGACCCCGGCATTCAGTAAGCACTTATTCGGCATCTACTGTTTTCCTGTTTTATGAGAGCCTTTAAATAGTGAAAGTGGCTATCTTCCTGAGCCTGTCCCGGCTAGGCCCAATATTCCTAGGTCTTCAGACATTTTTCTAGTACTCTGCTTTTCAGAATAATGATCCCAATCTAGTGTTCCTTTCCCAATAAAGTGAGGAACCCAGAACTGCAGGCTACACTTCAGCTGCCCTCACTGGCACTGGTACAGAGCAGAACAATCCTGCTGCTGCCAACTTTTCTAGGTAGCCAATTTCTGTGAAGTCTATTTAGGATTGCGTTAACTTTCTTGGCATCTATATTCACAATGTTGATTCATTTTGAGCCTTCTGTATACTAAAAGCACATAATATTTTTTGCACATGCAACCTCTGGCCCATGCCTTGTCAGGAGTTTTGAGAGCCAAGTGATTTATTTAGACTTAAACCTAGGACTCCATTAGTGGTGTATTCGTTTCATAGGGCTGCTGTAACAAAGTACCACAAACCAAATAGCTTAAAACAACAGAAATCTATTGTTTTCACAGTTCTGGGAGCTAGTTAGAAGTCTAAAATCCAGGTATTGGCAAGGCATTCTCCCTCTGAAATTTATAGGAGAGAATCCTCCCTTGCCTCTTTTTCTAGTGTCTGATAATCCTTGGCATTACTTGGCCTACAGAGATGCATCACTGTAGTCTCTGCGTCTGTAGTCACATGGCCATCTTTTCCCTGTGTGTGTCTGTATCTTTTCTTCTTCTTAGGATACCAATCATATTGGGTCAAGGGCCCAGCCTAACCCAGTATGATCTCATCTTAACCTGATTTTATCTACCAAGTTCTTATTTCCAAATAAGGCCACATTCACAGGTATTGGAGGCCTAACTGGACTTCAACACACCTTATTAGGGATAAAATTCAACCCATAACAGGCAGGAATTGTACTGAACTGAGGGAATTAGAGACCAAAAGTAACATCAGCTTAAACAGAATGGACATTCAGTTCTCTATCCAAGAAACAATACTGTATCATGTGACAGAAATCCAGGTGTGGGCTGTTGAAGATTGCTATAGCTCCACAGCGTCATCAGGGGCATAAGCTTCTGCCCTTCTCCATCATTGGCAATGCCAGGCTTCTAACCTCAAGATCACAACATGGTCTAAGATGGCTGCACAAACTCCTTCAAACCAGCCTACAAGATGGAAAAAAAGCTGAAGGGTCTAGCAGTGGTTCTCAACCTTCCTAATGCCACAACCCTTTAATACAGTTCCTCATGTTGTGGTGACCCCCAACCATAAAATTATTTTCGTTGCTACTTCATAACTGTAATTTTGCTACTGTTATGAATTATAATGTAAATATCTGATATGCAGGATGTATTTTCATTGTTCGTGACCCACAGGTTGAGAACCGCTGGAGGATACACCTCCCAGCCATGTCAATTCTTTGAGCAACCTTCCTGGAAGTTCCACCCAACACTCCGGCTTACATTTCAGGGGCCAGAAATTATTCACATGGACAGAAGAGCTTTTTTGTTACTATAGAGCAGGGGTGAGGAACTTTTTTTTCTGCCAAGGGCCATTTGGAAACCCTTGTGACCAAATATAATGTCATTTGCAAACCATACAAAATTATCAGCTTAAAAATTAGCCTGCTATATTTGGTCAAACATTTCATTAACTTACCTCTAATACCTTGGCAGGGTCAGACCAAATGATTTTACCGGCCTTATACAGCCCACTGGCTGGATATTCCCCACCCCTGCTATAAAGAGTAGACAGGGTATTGCAGGCCAACCCACACTCTCTGTGACAAAGACCTTCCAGTGAACCCTGTGAAATCTCTTCTTGCTGTGCTCATCCCATCACTGTCCCATTGTGGATTTTTGGATCCTGATTCTGCCATGTGCCCAGCCTTTTGTCTACTACAGATCTGATGCTGTGATTAACCTTCCCTCTTTTATCTTCTCCAAAATATTGTTAAAGTGTTGAAGTGTATTTATGCACATACTAGTGGATAGGCACCTTCTTCCAGGTAAACACTGATCCATTTTAATCAGTACCTTTTATGTAGGACCGTTATACCACTTGCTAATCATCTTTGCTTCTAGTTTATCATTCTCCACAGGAGTCTCTCTCAAAGGGAAAACCACAACAATAATGATTGGATGTTGATGATCTCATGGTTTTGTGACTGGTTTGGCCCCTGGAATGAGAAATCATGGGGTCTGTTTCTTTGGACACTCTAATATTTTAAGCAGCATATTTAAAAAGGTGCTTGCTCCTACTCATTTTACCCCAGAAGCCAGTTGCTTAAGGAGATGGGTCATATAATTTTTTAAAATATGGTTTTGGTAACTG
>NW_006295384.1:448540-454486 GCF_000327345.1 Myotis davidii | reverse complement strand
ATCATTTTATGCTTATAAGTCATGATTACAAATAATGTAGCTTATTATATACTCGAAATTCATTCTACAAAAATCTGTTGAGCACCTACTCTGGCCCAACATTACAGCCACTAGGGATAAAGCAAGACATTAAATTACATTCCTGTCCTTATGGAACTTACATTCCAATATGGAAAGGTAGATGATAAACAATAGTTGTATGATATGGCAGGTGGTGACAAGTACGATGGAAAACAATTGGGCAGTGTAAGCAGGAGAGAGATTGATGCAAGTAGGGGTTGCTAATTTATATAAGGTGGGTAGGGAAGTTCTTGATACTGAGAGAAAGCCAGAAGGATGTGAGGCCTTGTAGACATGTGGAGGAAAAGCATGTCAGGCACAAGGAACAAGTATAAAGGGCCTGAGGTAGGAGGTGCTTGGCATGTTTAAGGAATAGCAAGGAGGCTGGTCTGGAAAAGGATGAGGGGACAGTTGGGAAAGTAGGTAAGGTAAGACAGATGGGGGCAGGGATAGGAGACAGACCAGGGTGGGCATATAGACCATTGGAAGGACTTTGACTTCTATTCCAGGGCCATGGGGAACTACTGGGAAGTTCTGAGCCGAGGAGTGCCATGATTTGACTTTAGGTGGGTTGTTTTGATTGCTGTAATCCAGGCAAAAGATGGTGGCAGGTGGACCGAAAGAATAGGAGGGGAATTTGTGAGAAGGGGTTGGGTTCTGGGTTCATTTTAAAGTAAAAACTGATAGGATTTGTTGCTCAGATCTCCCCCCCCCCATGCTATTATATAGAATGAATGGTAGAGAGCTTCCTTCCTGTAGTCTATTGGTTCTGAATTGAATTTTAATACCTTTAATTGCTCACCTAAAAATAAGTCATTTTCAAGGTAAATAAATGAATAGACTCCTTACCCAAATCACTGGTTCTTTCTAAGCATAGATTTAATGGTCGACTGCTTGCCATACAAAAGACACAAAAGATCTTTTGGACCCCACATAGCATAGCACTGTCCTTGCTCTTAATAGGCTTTTGGGGCAAAATGACTTGTGCTCGACTTGAAGCTCACAGTCTAGCTAACAAGGCAAATTTCTGGACCAGAGACACCCACCCACACACAACTCCTACACACACGGAGAGATCCCCTAAAAGTCATGAGAAGTACAACTAGAATGAGTCACTGATGGGTGTGCATGAGTCCATATGCAGGTGTGTTGAAGGGATGGCAGAAAAGAAATAACTGCTATATAAGCACACCTCGGAGATATTGTGGGTCTGTTTCCAGACCACTGCCGTAAAGTGAGTATCACAATAAAGCAAGTTGTAATCTTTTTGCTGATGGAGGACCTTGCCCTCAATTTGTTTTTTTTTTTGTTGGTTTTTTTTAAAAGAAACATCTGTAAAGCACAATAAAATGAAGTATGCCTTACTAATTTTTAGTATAAACATGTATATAAGTGGTTAGAGGAGGAAAAGATAGGTGATTGGCAAAGGTGAGATGCGAGCTAGGACTAGAAAGATCAGTAGGATAAAAATAGGTGGATATGAGGAAACAAGACATTCTTGTGGCTTTCTTCTCAGGGCTTCTAATCAGACGCTAGAGGATTTGGTACCTTCTCCTATGCTTTCTCTATTTAGGTGATGCTCTGATGTTAGAGAGACTAGTCCTGGGAAGCTGTGTCCCTTCTACTCTGAACCATTGAGTTGAAGTTGACTCTTTGGAGCAAGCATGTCAAACTCGCGACCGGTGAGCCACATGCCGAGAGTTTGCCATGCTTGCTTTAGAGCAAACTAATCTATGATTGGATTAGCTACCAGTTCCCAGTTTAGTGGTGTCAGGCAATGCTCTTCTTTTTTGGATGGTTATAGATCAAAGAAAATCTTCTTGCCCAAATGTTGAAATTAAAGAATATGCTCCGTATCTTGTTTCTTGTTTTTATCCGTATACCTTATCCTTCCACCAGTCTTCCCTCTTCTCTACTCCATTACACTCAGTTCTCCTGAGTGTAATGTGTTTCTAAAAATCACCAAGTTATGTAAATTCACATGATAATAACCAAATGGATTATGGGGGAAATGCAGAGTTTAGGAACACAGAATACAAAAATTTCATCAGTGCCACATAAACAAAAATATAGGAACTTAACGAAAACAGTGACATAATCTTATACATCTCAAATAGCTAGGAAGTATATTAATACTATAATAAATATGGCACTTTACCTTGAACAAGACCTGAAGTTTATGTGCAGACATGAACCACAGAAGGGTTGCAGCTTATGAATCATGGTGAAGTGGCAGAAGGAAAGTTATCTAAAATTGGAAGGAAAGTTGAAATAAACACCAGATATGAGTGTGGCTCATAATACACTAAGTGAACTGAGGTAGCTGGTCAGTGCCTTTCATATATTCCTTTGTAGCTTAGTTCACCTGGGTGCAGTTCTGTGCATTCACCTAGTGTTTCTTATAGACAAAATCCTGCAGAAGCAAACAGAAAATTCTTATTATGTTCAAATTGTTCCCTGATAAAGCAGTGACATTGCAATAAATTCTCATTTTCAAAATGAACATAGTGCAACCAACTGTACCTTGTTTTATCTTGATGATTAATTAGTACCTTTCTTTCCCCCTATTTTATTGTTCTCCTTATCCTCATAATGTGCAAAGATACTCTTATTTTTATAAAGACTGATTGGAACATCTGTCAACCAGATAATTAAACTTATTGAATACTGTCTATCTTCGGGATGCTTATCTGGATGTGGGAAGTAAAAAGGGTTCTGAAGCCATGGGTTCTGCCCTTATGCAATATCAGTATGAGGAACAGAGCACAGACATTTGAAGCAAAACAAGTTTTTAATAATATATTGTAGAATTAATACATTGGTGCTGAGGAGATTCAGTAAAATAGTAAGGTAAGACTTCTTAGAAGATATAAATTTTGATCCATATCTTAAAGTTGTGAGCAAGGGTTGGAGAAATAAAAAGAACAAAAGGAACTCCCAGAGAGAATGTGAAAATCCCCCAGTTTTTTTCTTTTTCTTGTGGTGGCAATAGAAGCGCAGTGAGAGTCACCAGAAGCCAGAACTCCAAGAAAGGGGGAAAAACTCTCTAACTCTCTCTCTCTCTCTCTCTCTCTCTCTCTCTCTCTCTCTCTCTCTCTCTCAAAAAAGTATGTAAAGACCCAACTTTCTGGCTAGAGGACTGAAAACAAGAGCTAGCTCTAAGTCACTGGAAGGTACCAGGGAGATCACAGCGACAGCCTCAGGGAAAGGAACCCCATAAAGTTGTTCATGATCTCCTTAGCTCATCCCCTGATCTGGAAGGAAAGGATCTGAGCCTAATGACTGTAGCAAACATTTTTGAGAACTGAAGTAAAACACCACCACCCAGGACCTAGATGGAATACTGTGGTACATACATGGGACAGATCCAAAATGCCCTGCAGCAATTTTGAAAACGGAACTGACATCAGAGCCATAGCCCACAGAAAGGGAGTCAGAACTCACAGCCCAAACCTAATGAAGGCAATTGCCTACTTTTAAAAAAATCAACATTTTTATAGGACTTAAACAAGACCCATAGAATCATAATAAAATATTTAAAGTATCCAGGATACAATCTAAAATTACTTGGTATAAGAAGAACCAGGAAAATCTCAACTTGCATGGGAACAAAAAAACAAAAGATCTCAATGCTGAGACAACACTGATGTTAGGATTATATGACAGAGACTTTAAAGCAGCTATTACACAAGTGTTCTAACAAGCAATGGTGAACACTTTGGAAATGAATGAAAAATGCAAAATCTCAGCAAAGAAGCAATATAAAGAAGAGCCAGATACCTAGATTAAAACTGAAAATATGGTAATCAAAATTTTTTAAAAAACTCACTGGGTGAGCTTAATAGAATGGCAATCACAGGAGTCAGTAAACTTGAATATAGATCAATAAAAATGATCTAATTTAAAGAAGAGAGGCCCTGTTGTAGCATCAAAGAGGCTTACTTGGTTGAAGCATTGTTCAAATATGCCAGGGTTGCAGGTTCTATCCCTGGTCAGGGCACATACAAGAATCAACCAGTGAATGCATATATAAGTGGAAAACAAATTGATGTCTGTCTCTCCCCCTCCCTTCCTCCCTTTCTTCCCCTCTCTAAAATCAATCAAATTTTTTTTATAAAAAGAAGAGAGAAAGACTGGGGAATTGGAGAGAACAGAGCCTCAAGGGCCTTTTGGAACAATAATAAAAAGGCTAACATTCATTTCATTGAAGTCCCAAAGAAGAGGAAGATACCAAGCAGAAAAAAATATTTGAAAAAATGAATACTTCCCAACTTTGACAAAAGACATAAACTTAAAGATTCAAAAAGCTCTGTGAACCCCCAAAAGGATAAACACAAAGAAATCCACTCATAAGCAAACTTTTGGAAACAAAAGACAAAACGATTTATAAGGGAAAATGATTCAAATGACACATTTCTTGTCAGAAGTCATGGAGCTCACACTGGGTCCTTTGTCTTAAGGGTTTTTATCTATTTTCTAAAGGCAGGAATTTTAGAGGAGGTCTCAGGGTAGAATCTCAATAAAATATTCATCAGCTTTCCAGGTGTGTCCTTTAATATGCTGATTTATCAAAATGAGCATAGAAGGTCAGGGTTGTGGTCTCTACTGATTGGTTGGCACTAGAGTAAGGGGGTCATTGGTCATTGGTCATTGCATTTGGTCCTGATGCCAACCATGGCTTTGCCTCACCTGACCTTGCTGTGGTTTTAAGATGTTATCTCTACTTTGACCAAAACTCTGTCTCTGTGGTCAATTGACCTGAAGTTTTTTCCTAGGATTATTTGATACTGATCAGAACATCATTGTCCTGGGTGCTTAATGCTTAAGGGAGTGTTCCTGCAAGGGGGAAGGGGGCAGGTGAGTCAGGGTGCTGGATAAAGCTAGTTTGAATCAGCTGTCTCAGTTTCCCCATTCCACTTGCCAAGGAATTATCTTGTCATCTTACTATCCTGCCTCAAATGTAAAAGGCATTTTCAGATTAGGAAAAACAGATGAGGGAGAATGCATTGCCAGCAGACCTGCTCTGACAGGATTGTTAAAGGAAGATGATACTGGAAGGAAATTTGGAACATCGAGAATGAAGAGTAAAAGAATTAGTAATTATAATAGACTATTTTTCTCCTCTTGAGTTCTTTAGAATGTATTTTATATGTGAAAGCAAAAATTCTAGCATTGTCTGATAGTTTTCAATATATGCAAGTATATATAAGACAACTTCACCATAAAAGGGGGAGGGGAAAGGGACCTATATGGGTTTTTACTTTCCACTTGAAGTGGTACAATTTCTATTCTGAGTAAAGTATCATCATCCTTTACTATGAATTAGTATACAAAGACATGTCAAAAACACAGTTGATTAACTTAAATAATGAAAAAAATGTTCAAGTAACTCCAAAGAGAACAGTAAGGGGGAAAGAGGAAGGAAAAAACAGAAGTAACAAACAGAAAGCAAATAATAAAATGGTAGACCCAAATCCAAACATATCAATAAATAAATGCAAGCGGTCTAAATGTGTATATAGTCATGTGCTACCTAATGACATTTCAGTCAACAAGGGACTGTATATACAATGGAAGTCCCAAAAGATTATAATGGTGCTGAATTTCCTGAAAGAAATGGAAGGATATGTGGTTCAGAAGGAATTTTTTTTCTTTGACAAGAACAATATCTATGGGGCTTGGCAATAGATTCCCTTTCACTCGCAGCACCTCAGTTTTAAGTGTACCAATTTCATCCTAATCAGTCAGCCACTGACCTGTTTCAGCACAGAGGAGCCTGTACCCCCAGATCTACATATTCAGAAGGCTCTGCAGCCTTTCTAGATCTAGCTTGAAGGTGTTCAGACTACATGGCTGTTAATTCTTTGTTGAGGACACAGACCCACA
>NW_006295384.1:443486-448473 GCF_000327345.1 Myotis davidii | reverse complement strand
CATCTTGATTTTCTTATTCCTACTGACCCTCGGCCACCTTTCACTCCCTCCTGACAGTCATTATTACAATGATCTACACTTAGCCAGTTTCTTCTCGATATTTCCAGTCAGCCCAGCCCACACTCCTGTCCATGGAGCAGTATTGACAGCTTCAGCCGTCCCATTTCTGACCCTGTTGGAGGGGAGCAGAGGGAGGACTTGTGGGACAGAGTTTGTAAACTCTCCAGTCGTGTACAGTAATGTTCTAGGCCTTCACATTCACTCACCGCTCACTCACTGGCTCACCCAGAGCAACCTCTGGTCCTGCAAGCTCCATTCATGTTAAGTACCCTATACGGGTGTACCGTGTTTTATCTTTTAGACCGTATTTTTACCATTCCTTTTCTAGGTTTAGATGTGTTTAGATACAC
This sequence comes from Myotis davidii, assembly GCF_000327345.1. NCBI lineage: Eukaryota > Metazoa > Chordata > Mammalia > Chiroptera > Vespertilionidae > Myotis > Myotis davidii. Next base: position 448,063 of record NW_006295384.1, on the reverse strand, counting down.
AAATATATACCATAGTGTTACAACTCCCTACAGTATTCAGTACAATTAACAGCTATACAGGCTTATATCCTAGGAGCAACAGATGTGTAGTAGGCTATACCATCTAGGTTTGTGTAAGTGCACGCTATGATGTTAACACAATGATGAAGTCAACTAAAGATGCATTTCTCAGAATGTATCTCCATCATTAAGCAATACATTGTGAATACCAGTTAAAATAAATTATCAGAATTGATTTTTTTAAAATGATGTAGCTATAAAATGTCTTCAAGAAACTCACTTCAAATATAATGATATAGGTAGGTTAAAAGTAGAAAATGGCAAAAGGTATACCATGCAAACACTAATCAAAAGAAAGTTAGAGTGACTATATTAATAGCAGAAAATTAGACTTCAGAGCAAAGAAAATTACTAGGGATAAAGAGGGACTTTACATAATTATAAAAGAGCTAATTCACTAAGAAGAGATAACAATCCAAAATGTGTATCCACTTAACAGCAGTGCTTCAAAATACCTGAAGCAAAAACTAGCAGAACTGAAAGGAGAAATAGACAATCCATAATTATAGTTGGCAACTTTAACACTCCTCTCTCGGTAATTGATAGAAATATTGGACAGAAAATCAGCAAGGATATAGAAGAACTGACAACCAACTGGATCTAATTGATATTTATAGAACACTCCACCCAACAATAGCACGATCCACATTCTTGTCAAGTGCACATGGAACATTTAACAAAATACACTGTATTCTGAGTCATAAAAGGAACCTTAATGAATTTAAAAGAATTGAAATCATACAAAGCATATTGTATCATTTCTCTTTTTACCTTTTCCAGCCTTGCTAGAGGCTTATCATTTCTGACAAAGGTAAAAAAAGGAAAGAAAAGATACAAATTAACAATATCCAGAATGCTAGACCTCCAAAGACTTTAAAAGGACAATAAGGGAAACAACACATATTTGACAACTTAGAAGTAGTGGACCAGTTCCTCAAAAATCACAAACTATAAAAATTCATCCAAGATGAAATAGATAACCTCAGTAGTCCCATAACCGGTTAAAGAAATTGAATTCATAATTTGCCTTGACTGGTTTGGCTCAGTAAAAGAATAAAGTGAGGTAATCAGTACTCAGATTTAAGACAGGCAATAAAGCTACAATAATCAAGACAATGTGGAACTGACAAAAAGATAGATACCTAGATCAGTGGAAAAGAATAGACTCACAAGTATGGCCATTTGATTTTTGACAAAGATGCAAAAGCAGTTTAATGGAGAATGAATAGTCCTTTGAACAAGTGATAGAGAAATTGGATGTTCATATGCAGAAAAAAATTAACTTTGATCTAAAGCTCTTACCTTACACAAAAACTAACTCAAAATGTATCACAGGTCTAAAATATGAAACTATAAAACTTTAAAAGAAACTCTTCATGACCCAGAGATAGTGAAAGAGTTCTTACGAATGAGAGCAAACTCTTGATTCATAAAAGGAAAAATCACCTGGACATCATCAAAATAAAAACCTTCATTTTGGAAAAGACAATGTTAAGGAAAAGAAATGACAAGCCACAAGCTTGGAGAAAAAATTTACAAATTACATATCCAACAAGGGACCTGTATCCGTTATGCATAAAGAACTCTCAAAACTCAACAGTAAAAATAGCAAGGAATTCAATTTAAAAATAAAAGATTTGAACAGATTCTTCATCAAAGAAGATGTAAGGATGACAAATAAGCATTTGAAAACTTGCTCAGCATTACTAGCATCAAGGATATGCTAACAGAAACCATGACAAAGACTAAAATACAAAATACTGACAATACTAAATGCCAGCGAGCATGTGGAACAGGCACCTTCATGTGTTGCTGGTGGGAATGTAAAATGGTGCTTAGTCTGGAAAACAGTTTGGCAATTCTTTATAAAGGTCAGTATATACTTACTATGTGACCTAGAAATCTTTCTGGGTATTTACCCTGGAGAAATGAAACTTACGCTCAATAAAAACCTGTACACAAGTGTTTATAAACAGCTGAATTCATAATAGCTCCAAACTGGAAACAACTCAAACACACTTCAAAGGATGAATGGGTAAACTGTGGTATTTGCATACCATGGACAACTGAAACACAAGTAACTTGGATGGATCTCAGAGGCATTATGCTGAGTGAAAGAAGCCAGACTCAAAATACTACATCCTACATGATTCCATTTAGATGGCATTCTCAAAATGTGAATACAAAGGGGCAGCACAAGGGAGTTTTTAAAATCTTTTTTTATTGATTTCAGAGAGGAAGGGAGAGGGAGAGAGAATCATTGATCAACTGCCTCCTGCACACCCCACACTGGTGATCAAGCCTGTAACCCGGGCATGTGCCCTGACCAGGAATCAAACCGTGACCTCCTGGTTCATAGGTCAATGATCAACCACTGAGCCACACGGGCAGGGCCATCACAAGGGAGTTTTGGAGGTGATGGAACTGTCCTATGTCCTGATTCTTGTGGGTGTTACATGTGTTAAAAATCATAGAACTGTTCCCCTTTCCCAAGTCAATTTTACTGTGGTCAGTTTTAAAATCAAAATTAAAAGTGAATTTCTGTGGTCTGTTGATAAGATATAATTGTGTAAAGGATCAATTTCTTCAAGTGAAAGGATATATTTGGAGACACAGAGCAAAAGTTGCTCCATTTCAACAAAAAAATTATGTGAATTAAATATCTAGCACTGAGGTCACTATAAGGTAAGTCCCAAAGCTGCCAAGCTGAAAACAAGGCACACTAAATAGATGTGTCATTGGGAGCCCCTGCTAAGCTTTCTGCACCAGCTAAGGAATCTACACCAAGGGGAAGATATCCAACTATGACAAAAAATCTCTTTTAAGGTACAAAACATTAATATTCTCATTGCTAAAGTAAAAACAAAGGCAGGCCTTTCTGAAGCCTTGCTTAAGAAATAGGTGAAATAGATGTGGGCATCGGTGTCAGGCCACTCATATAAGTTCTGACCATTTAAATAAGAACATAAAGCCTTGAAAACATAACACTGTTTTGAATAGGAAAATCTGGATTTTGGAACAATGTGTGGGATTTTTTGACAACAGTAGAGTTCAGGGAACCTTGCATGTGTTTGTGGAATACATGTATACATCTATTTTCTTGTAGTTCAGTCTTATTTATTGTGAGAACATGGCATCTTAGAGAGTAAGAGAATCTCAATCCTAATTTTTTTTCTCTATCTCACCATAGCCAGCATCCTGGAACCCTTTTCAAACATACTACTTCCTGTGGGTTAAAGATGATCATTTAAAAATAAACAGACCACACACATGGGAAAAGCAAGTTTCTAAATTTTTGTAATAATAATTGAAACTGTAAATTAGCTTCAATCATGTTCCTTTTGTTCTCCTGGTTTAAAATTACTAGTTAAGGTTATTTTGCATTCACATCTATGAAACAGTGTGTCTGAGCGAGGTGAAATAGATTACCCTGGAGTCACATTGGTGGGTGGGACCTCCTACAGGCTCGTGGATGACTGCAGTCTCAAACTGCTTCAAACAGCTTCTGCCCACCTATGCTAGCTCTAAAGGGAACAGTAATGATATTTTCTTTCCTTTTCTCTTATAATGGTTGTGATTGTACACCATTTCATATTAGGCTTAGCAAATTCACATCCTCATTTTCAGCTGATGATGTACCTACCAATTTGCCCATTTCGTTTCTTCACATAACTAACTGGCCTATTTGGAGAGCATAGGGCTCTAGCTCCTACATTCTGGACATACTTTGTATGATTATGCTAGCATTAAAAAGTGTTCACCACTACATTTTATGGGTGAGGCCCCAGACGTTATTCAAAGACATCCTTTGAGTATGTCCACTTTTACCTGTTTTATTTGTGAGGTTTCTCTATTAAAGTTCACCTATGAAAATGGGTTTCATTGGGGTGGAGGGGGCCTAATAAATACAGAAGATGGTTTGACTTTGGGTGGTGGGCACACAGTGCAATATACAGACCTTGTATCGTAGAAATGTAAACTGGAAACCTATATGATCCTGTTAACTAATGTCACCAGAATAAATTTAATAACTTTAAAAAAAAACAAAATAGGTTTCATTACTAAGAAAATGTTTGAAAACCACTCACCTGGACAGATGCAATTCACAGATAACAAGAACTTGAATTTTTAACCAGTCATCACTACTTTCCATCACTCTAAACTTTTAGAGTGTTGCCAGGCGACTCATTTGACTGATTTCATGCTTTACCTACTCAATATTGGAAGAGTGTTTATTGAATACCTACTATGTGCCAGCACCATATTTCAGCAAAGTATATTACTCTTTCTCACTTTGCTGGTTGAAAAACTGCTGAGAAATGAAGTCTAAAGCAGGAAAGGGGAAGAACAAGGTATGGATTATCTGCACCTGAATAATTGAGCACTACGTTGTGTATATCCAAGGCAACAGTGACTCAGTGTAATGGTGGTGGGGGTGGTGACAAATGATTTGAGAGAAACAGACCTGCTGGAACTTAAATTGATGCAGTTCTCTTATAGTCACTGATTACAAACCA
>NW_006295384.1:435424-443439 GCF_000327345.1 Myotis davidii | reverse complement strand
TACGCTTTTTCATGTCAGTGCAACCTGCCAAAGAATCAAATAAGATACAGGCATAATGTAGGCGTGAGGGCATAATGGTTCACTGTTGATCCTTGAAGTTTCTATTCAAACCCCAGATAGAGTATGCTCTAGAGCAGTGGTCACCAACCTTTTGCACCTCACGGACCACCACCCGTTGGCGACCGCTGCTCCAAAGGTTTCCTTAAACCAGCGGTCCACGGACCACCAGTTGGCGACTGCTGCTCTAGAGCATGGAAGATAAGACAGAAAAACAACCCCAGCTGTTTTGGTTCAGTGGATAGAGCATCAACCTGCAAACTGAAGGGTTCCGACTAGGGCTCATGTGGAAGTCAACCAATTGTTGTGTCTCTCTTACATCGATGTTTCTGTGTGTCTCTGCCCCTCCCTTCCACTCTCTAAAAATCAATGGAAAAATATCAGGTGAGGATTAACAACAACAACAACAACAACAACAAAAAAGGACAGAAAGACAAACTAGAATAGGATCTAAATCTGTTGAGGCTGGAATGAAGCCTATCTGAGGAGCCTGAGGACAATCTTTGAAAGGGGAGACAAAAAATTAAAAGGAGAACTCATATGATCCAACAGTTCCATTTCTGGACATTTATCTGAAGAAAATGAAAACACTAATTTGAAGCCATATATACACCCCTGTGTTTATTACAGCATTATTTATGATAGCCAAGATATGGAAGCAACCTAAGTGTCCATCAGTAGATGAATGGATAAGGAAGATGTGGTATATCTCAATAGTGGAATACTACTTAGCCATAAGAAAGAGTGAAGTCTCATCATTTGCATCTACATGATGGACCCTGGAGGGTATTATGCTAAGTGAAGTAAGTAAAAAAAAAATACCCTTGCTGTCACTTGCATGTGGAATCTAAAAGAAAAAAAAAATGAACAAACAAAATAGACTCTTAGATACAAAGAACAGACTGATAGTTGCCAGAATGGAAAGAGTTGGGGATATAGGTGACAAAGGTGAAGGGGATTAGGAAGTACAAACTGCCTGGCTGGCATGGCTCAGTGGTTGAGTGTCGACCTATGAACCAGGAGGTCACAGTTCGATTCCCAGTCAGGGCACATGCCCAGGCTGCAGGTTAACTCCCCAGTGTGGGGTGTGCAGGAGGCAGCCGATTAATGATTCTATCTCATCATTGATGGTTCTAGCTCTTCCTCTCTGAAATCAATAAAAAATATATTTTTAAAAAAAGAAATACAAACTGCCAGTTATAAATAAATCACAGAGATATCATTAAAGAATGGGGAATATAGTCAGTAATATTTTAATAACTTTGTACCGAGACAAGTTACTGGACTTATCATGGTGCTCACATTGTAAGGTATATAAATGTTGAATCAGTGTTATATACCTGAAACTAATATATGTCAACTATACATTAATTAAAAGGGGGTATAGAGAATATTAGTGGGATATGTTATCAAAGAGCTTCCCATGTGTTGAGACCTAGAGGTATAGAGCCTGGGCAGGTTTTTTGCTTCTGTTTTTTTTATTTTTTTCAAATATAATTTAAGTCTCAAAGCTTCTTAAAGAAGTTATAGGAAATTACTGTTTCCTTCCTTTTAGGTGAAAGTAGTTGACAGAGGACATTTTCTTGGCTTTTATTCCAAGGAAAATTTGTTAGTTTGCGTTTTGTTTGTTTTTACACCTCTCTATAGAATGGTTTGTTTCCTATTGAGTATAGAAGGTGGCCTAGGTGAGCTTTCAATACAGGTCTTGAATACAAGCAAGCCTAGTTTCTAATTAAACAAGTATCTAATACTGTAATTTCTAATGCATTCTAACAAGAAAGGGCAGGGAGAAGCCAAAACCAGTTTTTGTTGGCTCTGTTTTTGTAGTGCTAGTATCATTTTGGCAAATTGGAAGAATTTAGATAAGGAATTCATGAATTGCACATGCACATACATTAATACACTTTCTTTGTTACTGTTTTTCATTGTTTATCAAAATGAACTGCTGACATTTGGAAAGAATTCCTACAATGACTTGTTACTGAATGGCTTCTTATATAAAACATCATGGGACATCTACCATGAGTTTTTGGCTGTATGATGGGTTTCAGAACTAAATTATGTTAATGGCTACCTGAAGTTCCCTATAGAAAGTCCAAACCATTGGACTCTACTAAATGATCTCAGTGAGATAATTCCTTCTTCTTATTTCCTATTATGATGGTGGCTGGTAAGTATACAAAGTCTATGTCCTTAGAGCTTAGCAGCCATGTTGGGAGTAAGATATATGGATTTATTTCATTGACTGAGCTGGCTAGGACCAGATAACTGTCTGACCAGTAGAATTGAATAGTAACAAGAACTGAATCTTAACTAATGAGATAAGGGGGCAGAGAAAGGCATAAATGTTAAATTTGCTTATGCCTACTGTTTTTCTCTGTTCTATCATGCTATCCTATCTAATAATAGACAAACATGGTAATTGACCGTACCTTTGCTACACCTCCCATTGGCTAATCAGAGCGATATGTAGATTAACCACCAACAAAGATGGCGGCTAATTTGCATTCTGCAGGCAGGGTGGGACAGCGCCATCCTGCCTGTCCTGCCACCATCCGGGCCTGCTATCTGCGACACAGGGTGGCGGGCATCCCACGTGCGACCCAACCCAGAGTGGTGGGGCGGGACAGTGTCCCATGTGCGACCCGGCCCGGGGTGGCCGGGCAGGGCAGCAGTGATCTGCCAGCCCGCCCAGGCACCCCGTATGCAACCCGACCCGGGGCAGCCGGGCGGGGCAGGGGGCAGACGCTTCAACCCGTAGGTTAGCTTGATGCTGGGGTCTGGCAGATTGGGAATGAGTGAGACGGGCTGGACATGCCCTGGAACCCTCCTTGGCCCCAGTCGTATACCGGTGGGGGTACCTCGGCTTGGCCTGTGCCCTCTTGCAATCCAGGACCCCTCTGGGGATGTTAGAGAGCCGGTTTCAGCCCTTTCCCCGCAGGCCAGGCTGAGGGACTCCACCAGTGCACAAATCTGTGCACTGGGCCTCTAGTCAGTTATAAAACACATCACTGATTTAGCAACAGCTTTTCAAGAAAAAGAACGTCGTTAACAAGAACAGCAGTTATAAGACATATCTTTGTTTCAGAAACATTGAAATGCAATAAGTGTCTTATAGTCGAGTTAGTGGTATTACAGAGCATTATACTTAAATAATAGCTCAGATTAATGGAGTGCAGACCGTGTGCCAGGCAGTACCCTTATGCCAAACACTGTATATGCATTATCCTATTTAACCCTCACAACACTCTCATGGGTGTTTTATCGATGGGGAAACTGAGGCTTGGAGAGGTTAAGTGACTCACCCAAGGACTCTCTGCCCTATAATACATATCAGAACCAGGATTTGAAGCAGAGTCTATCTGACCCAGAACCCACACAGTTAACTACTGTTTCGTGTGTTTACCCTATATCGTTAATGTCATACCTTATACCAAGAAGGAAGATTAAGAACAGTCAATAAAGACCTCTCCCAGAAATAATAAAATAAAATAAAATAATAAGCTAACAAAAAAACTCAGCATCATTTTTAGTTTTTTGTTATGTATGTGAGTCTAGGATGTTTTATGAAACTATTAGTCCCTTTTAAACAATATTCATAGCTATAATTTGTCTTCTAATAGTTTATAAGATGTATAACTTCATTATAGACTGACATGTAAAGACCCTAGAACAAAACAAAAACTGTAAAGCTACATTAAGGGTTTGTTGTGGCCAAATTTAACCAAAAAAAGAAGAAAGATTTAAACATATACTACCTACTGTTGCAGGCACTATTATAAGCATTTTCTCGGTTTAAACTCTTCATCTACTACACCATCATTCTATGAGGCACTATTGTCATCCCAGTTCATATATGAGGAAACAGTGGTTAGATGCCTTGCCCAAGATCACATATCTGCTAAGGGATAGAGCCAGGATTTGAACCTTGTTTAGTTCCAGAGTCTGTGCTCTTAGCTACACTATATTTACCTTATTTCATTTTTTACATTTCATAGTTTAAAATACCTTGGGTTTACTTAGCACCTCTTCTAAAGAGCTGATGCCCACTAGTTTCTTCATCCTCCCTGTGCCAGAATCTTGGGAGCTCTAAGGGGTTTATGATATAATCCCTCTCCACAAGGCAATTATAATACCTTAAACGGAACTGCCATATCAGCCACAAAGAGATTACAAGCGAGGCAATATTTTGTCTTATTTCAACCTGTTGGAGGGGTAGAAATTAAGTCGTCTTTATTTCTTTACAATAATTGGTACTGAAGTCTTAACTCCCTCCCTCATCTTTTTTCATCAGTTACTTATATTATCAATGACTTTTCTTTAGAATTATGAAAGCATACTGTTTGGCTTTGGTTCTTGAATGAAGTTAACCAAAATTTAAAAAGCAAAAAGAAACAGTAAAGTTCTTGCAAGTGCCTGTTTGGTTTATTTCAGGAAACCTCCAATGGCAAGTGTTCATAGCTAATAAAGAGTTATAATACTAACAAATACTTAGCACTCACTGTACAACAAGTACTAATACTAAGTGTTTTACACATTCAATCCTCATAACCGCCTTGAGACGGGGTTTTCCCCCCGTTTGCAAATGAGAAGAAAGATTACTTGGCCTCTTGGAGCCTCAGTTTTTTCATTTGTAAAGTATAAAAGGAAGGCTTCTTTGCCCAGCCAGCATGGCTCAGTGTTTGAGCATTGATCTATGAACCAGAAGGTCATGGTTCGATTCCTGGGTCAAGGCATGTGCCCGGGTTGGAGTCTTGATTCTCAGTGTGGCGCATGCAGGAAGCAGCCGATCAATCATTGATGTTTCTATCTCTTTCTCCTCCCTTCCTCTCTGAAATATATTTCAAAAATATATTTTAAAAAAGGAAAGCTTCTTTATGTTCTAGTAGGAATTTCTAAGTCCAGATGAAAATGTTCCCGAATATATACACAGAGGTCTGTGTAGATCATAAACTTCTAAGAACTCAAATTTTGACATATTTCCAATCAAAGGCACAATTTCTAAAAGGTGCTTCTTAGAATGAAGATAAACAAAAATTATACAGTTGCATTGACACAGCTAGACATTGGGTCCCCAGTGCAACAATGATAACATTGGGAAGCATTTTATTTGGCTTAGTCAATTTTTCTTTGCAGCATCTACCTCCAGCCCCCAGCCCAGTGCCCTTTGCTTTGGCTCTGTGCTCCAGCCACTCTGACTTAGGGTGGGCTATGCCCTAAATATAGCATCACCATAGCCTCACTGCATACGTGAGGTACCAGGTGCCTATGAATGGACTGCTTCTCTGGTACACTAAGCAAGTATGGCAGGTTGAAAACTAGCCATAGAAGAACTGATTAATACACAGAATGACATAGTTGAAAGTGCATGAATGAAAGGTGGCATATTAAAGAGATCAAGGGGCTTGGACACTGAAAACCTGGGATCAAGCCTTGGCTCTGCCACTTACTAGCTGCATGACCTAGGGCAAGTCCCATAACCTCTTTGAGTCTCAGCTTTCTTATCTGTAAAATGAGGATAATCAGAATAGCTAGTTCATTTGTTGAAGATCAAATGGAAAAAAGCATAATGCAAGGGAGATTGATCTGAAAACTAGAAAGTGTCAAATGAATATTAATACCTCATGTTAGTGTGATTTAACACATATATAGCACTCAAGAAATCCCTGTCATTTTAAAATAGCATGAATATATGGACTTTAAAAATGGTAGCTCAATTAATCCTACACCAGCATTTCATGCCAAGATGTGAGATGTCATTTGGCAATAAAAAGCTGTAGCCTTCTTGATTCTAGCTATGAACTGTTATTATAATTTTTACTCCACCAGTTTTTCTAAAAGGTTTTCAAACTGACCACAGCTACCCCAATCACTGACCAGATCTGGGATCAGGAACAGATGACAACCTTGATGAGCTTTGCAAAATAAGGAAAGTCATTCTCGTTTCCCCCTACCTCACAGAACTGTTTTGAGCATTGAATGCTTTGGAAAGCCTAACATACTATACAAGTACAAGGGGCATGAATAAAAAATGAGTATGGCTCTAGCTGATTTGGCTTAGGGGATAGAGTGTTGGCCTGCGGACTGAAGGGTCCCAGGTTCATTTACCTGTCAAGGGCACATGCCCAGGGTTGCGGGCTCAGTCCCCAGTAGGGTGCATGGAGGAGGCAGCAGATCAGTTATTCTCTCTCATCATTGATGTTTCTATCTTTTTCTCTCTCCCTTTCTGAAATCAATAAAAGTATATATTTAAAAAAAAACTTTAAAAAAGAGTATGATTGTCAAAGACCTCTCAGGGTAGCATCACTAAAATATACAAATAATTCTGTTAGAAAATGGAAGGTAAACATACCATTAAAAAGTTATAGAGAGTTGTTTTCATCCTGAATGTTATGTCAATTTATTTACAGTAGCTATATACATTTATTTTAGTAACTGTTAATATTGTTCATTATAGACTGTCAGGGGGACCAGTTATTAAGATATTAGAAAACTGCCGAAACCTGTTTGGCTCAGTGGATGGAGCGTCGGCCTGCGGACTGAAGGGTCCCAGGTTCGATTCCGGTCAGGGGCATGTACCTGGGTTGCGGGCACATCCCCGGTGGGGGGTGTGCAGGAGGCAGCTGATCGATGTTTCTCTCTCATCGATGTTTCCGACTTTCTGTCTCTCTCCCTTCCTCTCTGTGAAAAATCAATAAAATATATATTTAAAAAAAAAGATATTAGAAAACTGACCCAACATTTTAGACTTCAGTTTTGCCTATTTTTTTGTGGGTAGGGGTGGGTGAGAAGTGGTAGAGAATTTTTATTTTAACAAGATAGATATATTTGGGTGAATTGCCAATGGTTCCTTTTGTAAATAAGACAACAAACTCAGATTGTAGTTTTCAGTTTAGTTTCAGTCTGGAAAGAAACCCGAGAAATGACCTAATCCAGGAAACCCTCTTTTCCAAATAAGACTTCATGCAGAACCTCCATCTATAAAACAGGTAAATATATTTTTATCAATATAGATGTGTAGTTTAGCTTCATAACATTTTTCGTTTTGCAGAACACCGGTTAATATGTTGTGGTCTTTCATGTCTTTGAATTTGTTATGTATGCAGGCGAATATGCCTGTTTTGAATTCTTTACAATGAATATATACTTTAATCAGTGAAATCAGAATCAAACACTTGGAGAAGCCTTCTGGGTGCCCTAATGGAACACTTTTGTAAAACACTGATGTGGCTGTACTCATTAATACCATGGATGTGGAGGTGGTTGGAAGTGTCATCTATAGAACCTCATTCTGTCTCCACGTTTTGCTTCTTGATATAGTGATATTAATGACACTAATTAATCTGAGCACAGTTGACTACCTCAGTACTTCCCGATTTCAAGGGTTTCTCCTGCTTAAACATAAATATTTCTAGGCCATCTTAAGGTTCCAGTGGAATCCAAAGTATAAACCTTTATTTTTATGATTGTTTCTTCTGGCTTGAAATTTGTATTTAAATTTTTTATTGTGGTGTTACACGTGCTTACATGTAGGGCAGGGGACAAATTTGGATTTTTTGGGTTTTTATTTTTGGTATGGGGTCAACCTAGAAATATGATTTTTTTTTTAATAAAAGGGATACTTTTGAAGAGAGGACAGTAAATTCAAGATAGAGTCCTAGAATTGTCCTCAGTCCCATTGAAGGCCTCATGGCCAGTATTTGGATATTTCCACATCTGCAGTGTTAAAGCCAGCCCTGTCTCCTAAGATGGAAATTGCCATGTGCAGAGTGCGACCAGTGGCACTTCCCCTAAAAAAATAAATTACCCGAAATTTGCAGCACATTCATATTCAATTTCATCACAGCAGATGCTCATTAGTATGTTGTTATTAATTGGTATTCACTTTAGGTTTTGTTTAAAATGAAGATAATAATTAGGTTTTAATTACTGCATCATTCGTGGGGGTAGGGTTGTCT
>NW_006295384.1:431355-435391 GCF_000327345.1 Myotis davidii | reverse complement strand
TGCCTCTTAACGCACTGAAATATTTCCTGATGCTTATTCAGCAACGTATGTTGCCAAAGACTTTGAAAAATAACTTCATCTTTACAAAAAAGTATGACTGGGATCCTGAAATGAAGAATTGCTATGTGTGTGTTTTCTAAGCCCATCCATCAAGGACCTGCTGTAAATCATCTACTTGGACAAACTAAATCAGATGATAATGTGTGCTACCATTCTTCCTAATCAAATTACCAAAAAGACTTCTTGCAAAAGTAACCCTCACAAGCCTTGGCTGATTAATGAAGTGGTGGCAATATTTTGTATTAGAATTAATTGAAGTAATCCAAATAAGTTATTTGTGTAGCCTATGGAAATAATTTTCTTTGCAAAGAAGGACAGTGGAGTTGTCAAACCAGTAATTTCTTTCACTCACTGTTGTTCCATATTTGTAAAATAGCTAAGTTAATACTGATATTCAAATAAAATGGGAAGAAAAATAATTTTTTTAATTTAAATTCTTTATTGTTTAAAGTATTACATGATTCTCCTTTTCCCCCCATTGACCTCTCCCTGGCTGCTCCCACCCCCCAGCACATGCCCTCACCCCCCTACTATCTCTGTCCATTGGTAATGCTCATATGCATGCATACAAGTCCTTTGGTTGATTGGGAAGAGAACTAATTTAATTGAGTGGCAGGGAACACAAGAAAGTTTATCTTAGTCTTTTCATATTCAAGACTAATAATTTAGATGAGGCCTAAAGGTGTATGGAAATCGAGAGGCACTGAAATGCTAAAGGCAGATCTTTATGAAAACACTGGAAATAGCGGTTTTAATGCATTCATTAAAAAGGGGGCATTCATATTCTAGAGTTTAAACATATTCCTTAGACAAAGTTTCCTGGAACACCTGTCATGGACATCATATTGGGCTTTCTAACTATGTGTAAAGCCACCCCTCTAGAAGCTTACAGTCTAGTTGGGAATCTGTCATGTATCCACTATTTACTGGCTACCAGTCATGGTGCTGGATGCTTTCCATAGGGCATCTCATTATATTTACAACATCCCTGAGAGGTTTATTAGCCTCATTTTATTGATGAGGAAATTGAGGTATGAGTAGGTTAAGCAATGTGTCTAAAGTCACCCAAGCCTTTAAGTGATAGAACTAACTTTCAAACCAGATTCAGTCTGACCCCAAAGCCAGTCTACCAGGGGGAAATGCACACGGGAAACATTAGAAAATCATTTCAAGGGACTAGTGTTGTATCCCTGGGCAATACATTGAGGCTCAATGAGAGGCGGAGACAGGCTTTGTGAATTTCTTTCTTCCCCAAACATTCACTGAGGGCCAGCTGTACCACTGGCTCTGGCCTAGCTACCAGCCGTGCAAAGGGTAATGCACACAGTCTCTGCCCACAGAAGCTCCCATCCCAGGAGGTGTGAAGGTGATCAAACCAGTGAGGTCCTCCTGGACTGCAGTCTCTGCCCGCAGGATGTGGTGAACCCTGGAGACCCAGAGGAGAGGAAAGTGAGCAAACTGAAGCATGGAGACCAGAAAGGCTTCCCAGATACTGATGACTGTGAGGTCTGATGAGGAAGGTAGAAACCAAGTGGATCTTTAGGCACAAGGCTGGAAGGATGGGCCTCAAAGGAGGTGCAGAATCGCCCTAACTGGTTTGGCTCAGTGGATAGAGCATCAGCCTACGGACTGAAGGGTCCCAGGTTTGATTCCAGTCAAGGGCACATGCCCAGGTTGCGGGCCTGATCTCCAGTAAGGGGTGTGCAGGAGGCAGCCAATCAATGATTCTCTTTCATCACTGATGTTTCTCTCTCTCCTTCCTTCTCCCTTCCTCTCTGAAATCAATAAAAATATATTTTAAAAACAAAAACAAAGGAGGAGCAGAATTCCTGGGGCTAGGGCGCAGAGGAGAGGAAGAGCACACGGCCTGCCTCTCTGGAGCAGAGGCTGGTAAAGAGTGGGGTGGGCGTGTGGCCAGGCTGGCGGTTGAGGGGCATATGGAGAACTTGAGAGTGAACCTGGAGCAGTTGGAACTATGCAGTAGATGGTGAAGATGCTGATAGGGATCTTTCAGCAAAGGCAATTTTCCATTTCTAGACATGTACCTCATGGTCTCTGTCAGTGCCAGCGGGGTTTAGAGTTCCGAATCTGCTTCATGCTGTGATGCCTAGAGTCAATTCTAGCCTCACCTTTTGTAAAGTAATGGGGCTCAATACACTGTCATTGTATTTTAAAATCACAGTTGGTGTGGGTTTATTTGTGCCCATAGTAGAAGAAAAATGATGTTTAATGCTCAAAAAGTACTTTGGGGGCAGCCCACTTTCCTTCCTGATTTGATATTGTTCGGGCTTAAACCAAATGAATTTGATTTCTATGAATATACTAGTATACCAGTTGATGTGAGAATGCAGGCCTTGCTTGCTCAAGGTTGTAGAGGAAGATAACTTGAGTTTAAGATTTGGCTGTGGATAATCTCTAGGGACATGACCCCAACTCTTCATACCTCAAGGAATTTAATTCAGAGGCAAGTTATGTTTATTTTGAAGTTGAGAAAGAGGTAGTTATAGCTAACTTCTGCTCTGTCCCTACAAATAGGGGAGACTGTTACATTACCAGACAAAAATTTTTTTTTATATATTTTATTGATTTTTTACAGAGAGGAAGGGAGAGAGATAGAGAGTTAGAAACATCGATGAGAGAGAGACATCGATCAGCTGCCTCCTGCACATCTCCCACTGGGGATGTGCCCGCAACCCAGGTACATGCCCTTGACCGGAATCGAACCTGGGACCCTTGAGTCCGCAGGCCGACGCTCTATCCACTGAGCCAAACCGGCTTCGGCACCAGACAAAAATTTTATGAAAGCTAAAGGACTGTGTATTGTTAAAGAGGTTCAAAAGAGAGTCAGTGGAAAATCGATACTACAGCCACATTAGAAACAGTTTGGCAGTTCCTACTAAAGCTGAGCATTAGGTCACTCCTAGGTATTGTAACCAACAGGAATATACACATATGTGCTTCAAGGACATATACAAGGCTATTCACAGTAGCACCCTTCTTAATAGCCCCTAAACTGGAAGCCATCTAAATGTCCATCACCTGTAGAGTGGATAGATGGTGATGTATTCATTCAGTGGAATACTCCATGGCAACGAAAATAAACAAATTCCTGCTCCACACAGCAACATGGATGAATCTCGCAAACAACGTTGAGCAAAATAAACAGAGAAAAAAAGTGCAAACTTTATGATTCTATGCACATAAAGTTTTATTAAGGCAAATCTATTGTTATCTTTGGGGGGAAGATGAGTAGCTGGGAACGGAACAGGGGTGGGGTGGGGGGGAGCTCTGGGATGCTGGTAGTGTTTTGTTTTGGATGCCGATTACAGAGATGTGTTCACTTTGTGCGTCAAGCTGTACACTTATTATTTGTGCACGTTTGGTGTGTAGATTACAATTCAACAAAAAGAACAGAAACCCAAAATGCAAATCAGATGCAACACTACCCTGTATTTATGTAAGGAAAATATATCCTATGCTAATCTTGAGATAACTTGCTTGAACACGCAAACATCTTCCTCAAAAGTGGTTCTCAGAAAAAAACTTAAGCTTTTTTGGTTAGTGTTAATTTCTTTATGTCAAGCCAGGTTGGAGCGATCAGAATCCATGGTTCTGAAAGTTATCTCCAATACAGGTAACATGTAGCTCAGCGGTTTTCATGCCACACTACCCACTAGAACTAAGTGGTAGCTCTTAAAAAATGCCCAAGCTTGCCCTGGCCGGTTTGGCTCAGTGGATAGAGTGTCGGCCTGCGGACTGAAAGGTCCCGGGTTTGATTCCAGTCAAGGGCATGTACCTTGGTTGCGGGCACATCCCCAGTAGGAGGTGTGCAGGAGGCAGCTGATAGATGTTTCTCTCTCATCGATGTTTCTAACTATCCCTCTCCCTTCCTCTCTTTAAAAAATCAATAAAATATATATTTTTTAAAAATTCCCAAGCCAGCATTCCACCCTGCATTCTGAGCCACGGGTGTGGT
>NW_006295384.1:403855-428855 GCF_000327345.1 Myotis davidii | reverse complement strand
ACTGGCATGCAGTAGGTGCTCAGTTGATGTTGGTTAGATTTCATGGTCATCCAGGGCAGCAAGTGAGAACTGCTAATGTGTTTGTCATTTGAGTAGTTGTTGAGGGTTTAGTTGTTTCACCTTGGTAGGTCAAACCACCGCCCCCCACCCCCCAAAGAAAATACCAAAGCTCCAGCTCATTGTCCTCCAATAAGAGGGTTTCCCAAGTATCTAACGCCCTAGGAAGAAGGAAAGAAAGCTTGTAGGGCAATTGATTTAAAATAAATAAAAGTTCATGTGACTCACCAAATAATTCTCACTTTGGTTGTTGAATTGACTGCACGTGTTTTTCCCCCTCACAAGAGTGGCTTATGGTTGCTCAGAAGAATACACAGTTAGTCTAGATAACCTCAGGTGCGTCAGCATTCAGTATGTTTGCTAAATGAATAACAGTTCACACACATCGCCTACAGTTTATTGAATTAGAACTTGCCAAAGTCACTCAACATTTGTTTTGACGTGGGTGGGATGAAAACCCTTGGTTATTTCATTTCACATGGTATTTCTGAGATCATATGTTTCCCACTTAGGGTGAGCACAGAGCAAGTGGTCAAGATATTACTCAAGGCCGAAACCAGTTTGGCTCAGTGGATAGAGCGTCAGCCTGCGGACTGAGGTGTCCGGTTTCAATTCTGGTCAAGGGCATGTGCCTGGGTTGTGGGCACGTCCCCAGTGGGGGCATGCAGGAGGCAGCTGATCGATGTTTCTCTCTCATCGATGTTTCTAACTCTCTATCTCTCTCCCTTCCTCTCTGTAAAAAATCAATAAAATATATTTTTTTAAAAAAAATATATATTTCTCAAGTCTGTTCTTAATTCGTCATGTGCTTGTGAGCCAATTCCTGGCTAAGGCAATAGATTGTCGCCACAGGTCATAAGATTGTGCTCATAATATAGCAGTATGTGTTAAACAGTTTTGAGAAATTGTTTAACTTCCTGCTGGCATGGACAGGTCCCAGTTAGGAAGCACAGTACTACTTTTCCCGATTAACAGTGCAAATTGTCAAGGGTGCATAGGAATTTTCAATTTGACAAAATCAGCTTTTTGACAGCAGGGGCAATCAGTCTGCAGCTTCACAAGTAGTAATCTATGATCGAAGTGGCAGGATTTATTCTGAAATATGAATGGTATGTATGCTTTATGACGGGAACAAACCATTGGTATGATTCTCCTCTTCTTACTTACCCCCCTTTTTAAAAAACATAAAACAAAAACTTCTTTGATGTGGAAGTTGAAATTAAGGAATATACTCTGTTGATCTCTGCCGCTCCCCCTCCCCAACAGTAGTATTCATTTATTTTCTGTTATATTGCAGTATTCTGACAAGTCCCTGTACACCCAGCTGTGCTTTTACCGGTACATTTTTGATGTGGACTGTGCACTGGAGAAACTTACTACCGATCATGAGAAAGGTACGTTAAAATACTGTAATTACCTTTGAGTTTAAAGTGGAAATTTGCATCATAAAAGCCAGACCTACTGTGTCAGGCTGGTCACGCAGCATCACACTGTTGTCTCAGAAGCAGGCCCTGGGGGCCGTTGTGAGCACAGACATCCCCTGCATGAGGGGTGGTAGCGTAGGAATCCCCGGCTTTGGCCCCCACAGTCTGTCTCATATTGTTCTCTATTAAAGCAGAGCGTTGGGGGAGGAACTGTACAAAAAGGACTCTTTAAATGCTATATTTTGAAAATGCTATTTTCAATAGAGTTTAGTAATTGTAATAAAGTAAGCATAGGCAACGTGATCATTGCACCTGCAAAAACCAGATATTACCACAAAAAAATAAACCTGGAGTGTGTCTCTGCTGTTCACTAAAAGCCTAGGTTCACTTTGAAAGAGAGGGATGGAGTGGAGTTCTTTACTGACTCCATCCTATGAGAGCATTTGGGTACCACAGCCCAGGTGATCAGCTGCTGCCTGTAACCCTCGAAAGTCTTGCAGGCAATGTGAGGCTTAATGGGTCTGGGAAAAGCTTTGTTACATAACTGAAAGTATTTGAACATGTCATGATAAGTGCGTGTTTTTTTTCCTCCTACCTGAAAATCACATTGACAACTTTTCTATTACCTGTAAAAAATAAAAAAGGCGAATTTACACATTTTTCTTATTGGTTACCTACAGAGTGTTTATGTTGTTTGTCAGTGAATATCAATTCAACATTTTCTTGGTCGGTGTAAGGGCTGGAGGCAACGTCAAGGGCATACAGAAGCCTACAATACTGCTGGATTTCCACTCATAAAAATCCCCATGCTGCTCTTGATTTGGTCTTAATTGTTTTCAGTTCTAGCCATAATTGACTTCCTCGAGATTATGGTTTTTAGTGCCTTGACTTACTGGGTTTTCCTGTCCTTGAATCTGAAACACTTTGTGACTGATGGAGGAGTTGGTTCTGATATTAGTATCTTGTCTTCAACTGTTCAACAAGAACTTTGGCTATTTCCACAGCATATTATCAGTGAGATTTATATAGAGAAAAAATTCCTTCTGTCCATTAGTAACTACGTTTTCAAACTTTCATGGCTGATACCTAGCCCATGTTTACTTGCAGTATCATTAATAGCTGCTTCTCTTTTCACCCAAGGACGTTTACTTAAGACTAAGGTGTTTTGAGTTGAGAGGATTAAGTACGGATTCTCTAATGAGTACATTGTCTGTTTCTGCTGGGTTTGTTACCTCTTTCTGGATATCGGTATAGTAGAACTTATTCCCCCTTTGCTTCTTTCTGAACCTAGCCATCCCAGATTGTTCCCTAGATGTTCTCAGACTCTGAGGAGCTAGACTCCTCTTCTAGATATCTCTAAAATCCTTATCTGAGGGGCTGAATCAGCCTCAGAATCAGCAGTTTTCAAAAGTCTGGTGACTCTTAGAGACTTGTAGGAGCGATCTGGAAAGTCACTGGAGACTTACCCCAGCTTCTTAGAGAACATTAAGAAATGCACATTTCTCTACAAGAAAAAAAGGAAATAGAGCAGCCACTGGAAGCTTCTCGCTTGGCAAAAGGGGAGCGGTGTTGACAGAATCTGTACACCCAGGTGATTTACTGTCATTTGCTTCTAATAAATACACTATCCAGAAGTACAGGGCCAAATGGCACTAAGTGAATTATCAATGGGTTCTTTTACAGGTCAGAAGGATAAATAAAAATACAAGAGAAGGGTACAAATTGTATGTCCGATAGAAGGAACTTCACAAGATGTTCCAGAGCCTTTTGTTTTATTTATGGGATTTTAATTATTGAAGCTGTTTTTCTTTGAGCTTCCCTCTGCTTATTTATTATTCCTAAATTTTAGTTTAGGAATGAGTGAATTACCTGAAATTTCCTTGCTCAGGGTGTTTTCAGATCATTCAGTAATGTTTTGTGGTGTTAGGATATTTGTTAGTGATAGGATATAAACTGAAAGACTGGGTCATGCTTACCTGTGGTTCTACCAAGTGACATCTGAAAAGCTCTCTCCTAAGAGTCACCGGCAGCATATAAAAATCGAAATCCATGGATCCTACACCCAGAGATTCTAATTCAGTTGTAAAGTAGAGTTTAGGAAGCTCAACTTTTTAGAAAGTCCCCCACATAATTCTGATATACAGGTAAGTTTGAAATCCCCTGTCCTGGGCACTCTGAACACATCAGTTGAGTGGTTTCTAAATAAAAGAGAATTGAACACAGGGTGAAGTCCAGAGGGAACAATTGGAGGACAAGAATATTCTTATAGTCATTAGGGGAACAATCACATGGGAAACTTCCATAAATGTTAATTTAACATATATATAAGTCACTTCTCACTTTATAAGTTGGAGTGAAATTGCTTTCTTCTGACTTGCTGTTCAAGGGTGACTTGCTATAAAAATGAATTGAAAATTTGTGAGATCCAGAGGGCAAATATATTTATTCAATTTGGACCAAAGCCAGGACACTAGTACATATTACTGTCAAAAGTCCTGTGAAAAACAACAGTCCTTCCACACAGTTACATTACTGAGAATGGACTCTAAGTATTGTCTGTCAACAAGTGCCGTGGGACTGGCGTGTGAAATTTTTACTGTGTGTAAACTCTCCTTTACTGTCAGTAGCAACCTTTTCTTCACTGAGATTGTTTTACCATTTCTACTTCAAAGCCTATATTTTAAGGGTTGTACTTGGATGGTGGGTTTTTTTGGTGTGTGTTTTTTTTAATACGTTTTTATTGATTTTACAGAGAGAGGAAAGGAGAGGGAGTGAAAGAAACATCAGTGAGAGAGAATCATTGATGGGCTGCCTCCTGCATGCCCCCTATTGGGCAACCCGGGCATGTGCCCTGACCAGGAATCGAAGCGTGACCTCCTGGCTTATAGGTCGACACCCAAACACTGAGCCACACCAGCCAGGCATCTGGATGGTAATTTTAATTTTTGCTTGAAACTTGGCAATTTGACTTGGGAAAAAACACACAAATTATTGGAAAGAGGTTTATTTATTTTTATGGTGTAAAGTAGCTCTTGTCAAAGCTTTTTCCTATGCTTGGCTTTCAAACAAAGGTTTACAGGCCATTAGTCCATAATGTGAATTGACCCCATTTGGTATTTTCCCCTTTTCTTTAAAATGGTAAAGAACTGTTGTTCACTTTGGTGAAGTGTTTACTGCCTCTTCACTGTAACTACATAACATTTTAAAAATCTTATTTCTGTGGGACTTTGGCATTATTATTGTAACTGCTGCAGAATGTACACAGATGGCATAATAGATCCAAAGGAAGTTTTAGAGGAACATAGTGGCAATGTATAAAGTAAAAATCCATTTCCACAATGGCAGCACATTATAGTCCCATTTGACCGCATCATCCCATGGGGCCTTGGCCTCAGTAGGAATAAGTATACAGTTTGGGGGAGACATGAATCAGTTCAAGTTTTTGCCCAGTTGTTTCAATTAAGTCTGCTTTAAAAATGCAGGAGGAAAACGGAATCTCTTTTCTCAACTGAGCCTCTTTTATTTATTCAGCAACAGTAAAAACAATATATATTTCCTATTATATGTTCAATGCCACCTCAGATGTCAGAGGAGCAAAGGCGGCCAATGCTCCCTGCCCTGGAGGAGCTGAGAGTCATGAAATAATTGACCATTGGGGACAGACAGATTCAGCAGCAGCTAAGTGTGAAAAACTGCCAATCTGGTCAAATTTTGTTTTAGATTTAAAGACAGGGAGCCACTACCTACCTTTTTCAAATAGATTTTATTTTTTAGGACAGTTTTAGGTTCACAGCAAAAATGAATGGAAGGTAAAAAGATTCCCCATGTACCCTTTTGCCCCCACATATACACAGCCTCCCTCATTATAAACATTCCCCACTCCAGTGGGATATTTGTTATAGTTAATGAACCTGCATTGACACATTATCATCCACAGTTCATAGCTTACCTTAGGGTTCACTCTTGGCGTTGGACATTCTGTGCATTTGGTCAAATGTCTCCACCATTATAGTATCGTACAGAATAGTTTCACTGCCCTAAAAATCATCTGCACTGCCCTTACTCATTCTCCCTTACCCTAGCCCTGGCAACCATTGATCTTCTTACTGTCTCCATAGTTTTGCCTTTCCCAAAATGTTATGTGCAGTTGACCCTTGAACAACAACAATGGTTAGGGCTGTTGATTCCACACACAATTGAAAATCCACGTGTAGCTTTGACTCTCTCAAAACTTTACTAGTAGCCTACTGTTGACTAAAAGCCTACCAATAACATAAACAGCCTATTTACACATATTTTGTGCATTTCAAACCCAAGTTGTTCAAGGGTCAACTGTAGTTGGAATCAGACAGTATGTAGCCTTTTTAGATTAGCTTCTTTTACAAAGCTGCACTTATTACGTTTCCTCTATGTCTTTTCAAGGCTCTATAACTCATTTTCTTTTAGCGCTGGATAATATTCCATTGTCTGGATTTACCACAGTTTATCCATTCATTTACTGAAAGACGTTTTGGTTGTTTTCAAGTTTTGGCAATTATTAATAAAGCAGCTATAAACATCTGTATACAGGTTTTTGTGTGTACATAAATTTTCAGATCCTTTGGGTCAATACTAAGTAGTATGATTGCTGGATACTATGATAATGGTATGTTTCATTTTGTAAGAAACTGCCAAATTGTCTTCCAAAGTGACTATACCATTTTACTTTCCCACTGACAGTGAATGAGAGTAACTGTTGCTCTACAACCTCGTTAGCATTTGGTGTTGTCAGAGTTCCGGGTTTTGGCCATTCTAATAGGTACATAGTGATATCTCATTGTTGTTTTAATTTGCATTTCCCTGATGACATAGGATGTGGAGCATCTTTTCATATGCTATTTTCCATTTGTGTATCTTTGGTGAGGTGTTTTTGGCCCATTTTTTATCGGCTTGTTTGTTTTCTTATTGTGTTTTTTAACAGTTCTTTGTATATGTTGGATAATGGTCCTTTACTGTTATTATAGTGAATTTGAACTATTTATGTCTTTTGCAAATATCTTCTCCCAGCTTATGGCTTGTGTTTTTATTCTTTGAACACTAATTGCCATTTCACTTTGGTGTTTGATGTTTCCTTATTTCTAAACAAACAAACAAACCCCACTTTTTTTTCTGTTCCTGTTCTCTTACCAGCAGCTCCTCTTATTCTGTGGCACCTATTTGTAGCAAGGTGGTATATTAGTTTGCTAAGGCTGCTGTAACAAAATACCACAAACTGGGTGGCTTAACCAACAGAAATGTATTTCCTGAAAGATCTGGAGGCTAGAAGTCTGAGATCAAGGTTTTGGAAGGGTTTGTTTCTTCTGAGGCTCCTCTCCTTGGCTTGTAAATGGACCATCTTCTCCATCTTCACATGGTCTTCCCTCTATATGTGTCTGTATCCTAATCTCTTCTTCTAAGAACACCAGCCCTGTTGGTTTAGGTCCCACCCTGGTGACCTCATTTTAACTTAATTACCTCTTTAAAAGCCCAATCTCCAAATATAGTCACATTCAGAGGTACTAAGGGGTTAGGACTTCAACCCCCCATTCAATACGAATTGGTGGAGGAACACAATTCGGCCCATAACAGATGGTCTTTGTGAATTGTTTTCTATAAACCCCTTTGAACATGTGGCATTTGTCTCTGCTAGAATTGAACGCCAGGATTTAGAATTCTGTGTTGAAGAAAGGAATTGGAGCTACATAATAAAGGTTAGCATAAAGATGGTGCTTTAACCTTGGCCATATGAAAAGCATCTGTTAGGAAGCTCAGTTTCTCAATGGAGTCTCTTTAGGCCCAGAACGACTATTCTTGCAAAGAGATATGAGCAGCCTAGAGTGCCTTGCCTACTGAGCAGTGCCTGTCAGGTTGCTCTGCTCCTCCCTCCTCTCAGCCAGAAATTTCAGACACTTCCCCTTTTGAGCTTTGTTCTTACCTGATTGCTTTACCCGTTTTTTTTCTTAAACTTTTCAATTTCTTGCTCTTCTGGCCTTACTTTATGCCTGATGATAGCATCTCTAGACATTTGTTGTTTTCATTAGTGTCACCCAGGACTGAGCTGTCCCTTTTGTAAGGTACTTTGTAGTTCCTGTCATCCTTTCAAATGTCTATCATGGGTCCGCACAACAAACAGCCTTCTAGGGTAGCAATGGATTGTGCCCCATTGTATTAATGAAGAAACTGAGTTGTGTAATATAACTTCCTTCGCATTCTCATAGCACCCTGTGGGTGAGTGCCCTTCTCATAGGACTTATCCTGTATCCTGAATGGTTTTGACTTTCTCTTCCACTGAGTTCATTGAGGCACAGGATTGTATCTTATTTATCTGTGCTTTGCCCATTGGAGCCAGCTCACTAAATTTTGGTGAGAATTCTTAGTGGAAAATAAGCCTCACAAGCAATTTTAGGAATTTTGGAGGAATTCATCCTATTGAAGCAATTCTGTCTATGAATGGAGGGCAATGTGCAGTAAAATTCTAGAACCTCCTATATTGCTTGGCTTGACTCATGTGTGCCATGGATTAATGCCACAAAATTTCTTTGGCATTTTCAGATTTAATATCTGTCATTTCAACACTTTGTGAGTGATATTAAAGACATGTGACATAGTATCTCTCATTTTGCTGATGCCACATTTGAATTGAATCAAAAGAATGTGAAATCACTTAACTACACAGATACAGGGTCCTGTTCTCTGTTCACCATCAGCTAAATACATTCATATAATGGTGATAATTGTCTTACTTTGTGGAAAATAGAGACCTAAGAGAGACAACAGCTAGTATGGAAAGTGAAGGAATCTTAAGAAGTGATTTTTTTTTTTTTTTTAGCCAGAAAATAAGTTTTATGGAAGAAATTATATGCTTTAGCGTACATGAATATTTGGAGCTTTCTAAAGGTCTCAAAACAAGTCCTACTCAGTGTTAAGGATTTCTACTTTATTTCTTGAACTGCTAACATGAAAGCAGGAGAGTTTTATTATTGCTAGAAGTAGTACTGAAATAAAAGTAGCAGAGGAGTCCTTTCTAAGCCAGTTGACATTCTTAGAATTTACTTTGTTAAAACCTTACAAGGCGTTAGAAAGAAGCCTGTGTCAGAGCCTATCTGGTCCAGTTCTTCTTTTATCACTTTTTTAAGCCCGTGGGTTAGTCTATTGAAAAAAAAATTGTTGGATTTTAGAAATGAGCCTTTTCTCTGTTTTTAATAACTAATAACAGGTAAAACACACACAAAAACAATTCACACCTATCAAGTACATACGGTAGAAAGTCACTTAAGCACCAACCAATTCACGCTTAAAATCATATTTTTTATAATTGTGGAAAAATTCTTTAGAAAAATAAATATTGAAATGGGTAGCAAACCCTATTTTCCTTTTGCTCATTTTCTTGCAAATAAAAATGATCTTAGGTTTGTTTTAAATTATTCCTTTGATTAGTTTAAGGGGATTTTTCTCAGAGGGAACTAACTAACGCTGCAGTTCAGAACATAATTAGCTGTCTGTTTATGACCGGGAAGTGATTGTGGAAGCACAAAGAAGTTTGATAATAGAAAAAGTGGCTCCCATAATCCTGGGCTTCTGGGGCTTTTTGCTGTAGATGTTATTGTTAGATATACATAGTTTTAATCTTCAATGACTTAGGGAAATACTGACAACATAATGTTCAAGTCCAAAACTAAGTAGCCGTTATGATTCAAATTTGTAGTTTATATGCAAGGTGGAAAAATTAGGAAGAAACACTCGAATTATTTATAGTTGTTATCTCTGCATGGATTATAATCTTTATTTTCTCCTTTATATTTATATGTCCTACTTTCTAAATTCTATAATCTGAGCATGTATTGCTTTCACAACAAGAAACAAATTGTAAGCACTGAAATTTTACAAAGAAATGCTTTACTCAACTTACAATAATTCTTCAAATAATTTAGCAGTTGAGGGAGAAAATCACATACAGATGACCCCACACCAGCTTTTTTTCTCCATGCCTTCTCCCCCCCACCCCACACACACACCCAAGTCAAACCTAAGACTGTCTTACTCAGAGTGTGATCAGTAAACCAGGAGCAGAGGCATCACCTGGGAACTTGTTAGAAATGCAAAATAGCAGGCCCTCCCCAGACCCACCGCATCAGTATCTGCATATTAACAAGATTCCCAGGTGATTCCTAGGCACATTAAAGTTTGAGAGGCACTGATCCAAGATACTCTCCCATCTTAATACCTAAGGCCTACTTCAATTTTATTCACCCATTGATTCGAGCTATCCTTTTGTCCAAACTTCAAAATGACAAATGTGCAGACTACAGAAGGCCTACCCAGGTTTAAAGTAAAGTTGGTATGACCGCCTGGTCTTTTGAAATATATTCTGTGATTAAGCTTAAAAATGTAGTGGCCTAAACTGGGACTGATGGGGGCGAGGCAAGAAAGCATGAGTACTTCCACTTCGTTTCTTCTTAACCAGAAGGAACAAGGGAGAAGTAAATGAGGGTTTTCAGAATGGCTTTCAGCTTCTCAAGATCAGTGGCTTATAAAAGAGAGACCTGGAATGCATTTCTACATCCACTTCATATGATGGCCACTCTATGTGCCCAGAGGCAAGTTTCACCCACTCACCACACTTGAGCCTCATTGATTTAGCTCATCTGTAAAGATTTCAAGGCATTGAACTAAATTTTTTTGGAAATGAAAACAAAATTCTGTTTCTTATTTTGCTACTAAAAAGTTTACTTTGGAATTTACTTTTCCTGGTGTTGCTGAATTTTCTGTTTTTATGCTCAGAACAAGAATAATAAAGGTGATATTTTTCAGTGGCAACATGGAGCCTTTTCATATGGCTTTGTTTTTCTCTCTGAATACTGCCAGTTTTTGTTTCTGTTTTGTTTTTCAATTAAAGTTGTCTTTACATTGTGACAGAAGAGAAACTACAGTTTTTCAGGAAATTGTCACTGGAGTTGCTTTGCCCATAAGTGTAGGTGTCTTGGCTCTGTCCATTTTCTGTTTTCCTCTTTAGGATAGCTAAAGTAGTATATAAAAGTTGTCATATATTTGGGTAACAAACTCTGGATTCTAATAACGTGCCTTTCTTTAAGCCCACTTCTGTAACTATGCACTCAACCTTTGCACTTTTATGGTCTTATAGGCATGATAACAGCGGTTACTAGTTTTATAAAAGTCCTTTCCTGTTTTGTCTTTTCAATAGGCAGGTTATTTGTCCCTTTTGTAGTGACAAGTATGCAACACAAACAAGGGCACCAATGGCGAAGTCTATAGGTGATAATGCCACGGTTGATGGTCTTCATCTTTTTTTTTTTTTTTTTTTTTGAGTGCAGAGAATTGGGGAAACCTGATAAGATTCTCTTCATGTACTTTAAAAAAATATACTCCTATCACCAATGAGAAAAAAAAATATTAAGCAATTTTCCAGCAGTTAGACCATAATGCGAGCTAATCACTTTATTTTGAAGAAAAGCATTTTTTAAACAGTTGAGCTAGTAAATTTACTTTTAAAATGTATTGTGCTTACACAGTAGATGGTTTTATTTCCATGATGTTTTTTACTACATAATTACACATCTTAATTACATAATTACTATCATAATTATTATGTAATTGCATGTACTTCCACTAATTACAAAATCAGGAAGTGTAATTATCTAGTAAAAACTTTATGAAATTTCATGCACTAAAATTACTTGAAAGGCTATTCCAGTGGTCTACTGGAAGGCTTTCCGTGGTTAGCCTTCCTCCTGACTTTAGTTTAGAGATTGAACCCAGAGGCCAGTATAAGGACAACAACCATAAACAGAACAACACTAAACTGAGTGTTGTGATATAGGTAAGTTGGCCCTTGTTCTTTATGAATTAAAGCCAGGAAGCGCTTGAATTTTTTGTGATGATGGAATTGTGATGAGAATAATATATTATGTTTGATGTAGGTATCAAAGAAACTTTTGGTGGGAAGGGCAGTTCTTTCTTAGGAAAGAAATACTTCATAGAATTGACAATCAAGGCATTTAGGTTACAAAACAGCCAGGCCTTCTATAATTCTATAATATGAATAGCTTGTTTACCCTATCTCTGCCTTTAAAAGCAAAATAATGTTACTATTTAAAATTTTGTTTCCTTAGTTTGAAGAGGGCTTTTTTTTTCCAGTTTGTGTTTATTTACTAATATAGGAGCAAACATATCAACAGAGCATAATTTTTTTTCTCCTGCTACTTGATGTCAAAAGCAGCTTTTGAGACATAAACGTACATGCACAAACATGTAACATCAGACCCTAAATAAAGACAGAAGCTTTAATTCAATAAAGCTATGATGCCTTTACCTTTCAAAACGACATGCAAATTGCACAGTAAAACAATAGTCATGACAGCAAATTAGATATGACATCTAAATTACACTACAAAGAGAAATTCCAGAACCATTTTTGGTCTGTAGGAGTCTATTTTAGCCCAGGTTTAAAACCCAGTCTTTATTGTCTAAGTAGGGTAATGTTGTATAAAGACTAATTGGAGAGCTTGGTTGAATTAATTGCAGATTAATTAGGAAGAAAGGGCTTATAATACTCGTGGCAGAAAAGAGAGAAGATCCTTTAAGTATCATGATAGAATGTGCTATAAGTTTTAGGAATAGTAAATTATTGATATTTGTATAACATCTACAATGCTCTGTTCTAACATTACCTAAATAAAGGTTTAGATATAGTTATACTAAATGTTCTTCCCCTCATAATTCGTGCTTTTCACTTTTGAGTCAGCTACTTAACATGTATATTAGTTACTTCTTTTTAAAACACAGTCTTTTTTATATTTGACATCTTAATTCTTTAATTACAACTCCAAGGTGGTAACACCAAGAATCATAATTTTTCAGAGACTTGAGTAAAATGATATTTGTGACGGAAGACTAAAGGCCTGTAGTGTTAAGAGCAGATGTCATTCCCTTTTTTTTTTTGCTAAAATCTTTCTAAAGAAGCACTCTTTGTGGTTTTATCACTTATTGACTTTGTGACTTTTTTACACCAGCTAAAATTAGTAATAAATATGACTTTTAAAAAGTTCATGAAAGATATGAAAACACAACCCCACTTTCTTCAAGCAAATTCGAGAATTTGTAGTCATCCAGAATTGTCTCATGCTCTCGGGGATATTTGGGATTGAAACACGTTTAGTCTAATTCTAGTGTTTTTCTGTAGTGGTTTGAGATTATTCTTAAATTGTATATCCTTTTCCTCTTTGGAATCTTTGCTTAGCCCAGAATTATTTTTTTTTTAGCCCAGAATTTAATGTCTCCATCATTTTTTACTTGCCTTTACTCTGTTCTGATAACATTTCTTTTCACAAGTGTTTATGCTCCCTTCATGAAACAACACTTACCTCTCATGCGTCTTCTTAATCTTTTATTTTTGTGTTTTACCGATTGCATGTGCCACATCAGAATAGCCTTTAATTTTTCAAAGTTAAGTGTTTTTGCTTAGTCCTCACCTTTCGAATTACAGTGCAGATTTCATTTTTGAACTGGCTTAATGTTTAAACTGACTGGGTTTTTGTTTTGTTTTGCTCTGTTTTCATGCTTTTCATGGACTTTAGCATATGTTTTTATTCTCTGTAATTCTTTAAATTTTTAAAAATTATGTAAGGGAATCACCCATAACTTTTGAAGTTTAATTGTGTCCTTGTGATGTCTCCAGTTACTCACTAGCCCCAGGCCCAGATCTGGTGTTGATTTGCATGCGATTAGCCAGTGCCCATTTATTGTTTTATGCTGTACTATCATGTCCATATAATGGGTGCTACCCGTCATATGCACAAAACACTCATCATCAATTTGACCCATTCTTAGAGTAGTTTGTCCTGTAGTTGTCATGAATTTATTCAGATCCATCAGTATTCTCTTACCTTGTGGCCAACAGGATGGTAACTAGACTGAATTAGTAGCCTGTCATTGAGTTCAATTGAATTAACATTGATTGCATTCTCTCCATTAAAGGCCCTGGGAAACCTTTATCCCCTTAGCGTGTGAGCCCTGCTAGCCTCAGCACCTCCCTTAAAGCTTAGGGCTTAACCCAGCTGTGGTCACAAAAAGATAGGTTTGCCGGCAATTTAGAGACTGATATACTTTTCTCGTTTTAATAAATTATCGTAAAACCTAAATTGAAAATAGGATTCTTTTTAAAGCAGGTCTGTGTAACCCTGGTGTTCTCTGTTTCTCCCTTCTTCACACCCTGCCCCCCAAAATTAATTCAGCCTGTGTTTGTTGAATAATATGTAAAGGACACAAGTATAAGCAAGACCTGGCTTTAGAGGTAATAATAGTTCTGATTGTTTCTTATTCATGCATTCACCTCTAAGCACCTATTCTTCATAGGACTTTACTCTTTGTGGAGAACATTCCCATCCATTATCTTTTACTTTTCCCATTGGATAGGGGCAGTTGACATTTTTCAGATGAAAAAACAACCTCAAAGAGTTGAAATGACCCTCCCGAGGTAGCAAAGCTGGGGGGTGTGGGAGCCCAGCTTTCTTTCTTCTGTGTCACAGCTGCCTTGTTCTTAATCTAGTAAGTACGGAAACTTCAACCTGAAGGACATAAGTCTAATACAAGGGAGTGGCGTGAAGTGCCGTGGGATCTCCACATACAGCTGAGGGAAGGAGTCCTGGTGGAGATGGACTCTCAGGCCTTGAAGAGTGAATAAAATTTTACTAATGAATAAAATAAACTGACAAACAAAAGGTCCAAAAGCATGGAACAAACTGACAGATCTCAGAGGGGAGGGTCTGGGGGGGTCAGGAAGAGATTAACTAAAAAACATATATTCATATATGTATAGCCCATGGACACAGACAATATATGGGGAAGGCCTGGTGAAGCAGGGACTGGATGGAGGAGGGCAAATGGGGGACATCTGTAATACTTTCAACAATTTTTAAAAAAAGAGTGAATGAGCCCAGCAGGTATGCTCAGTGGATTGAGCAGCATCCCATGGACCAAGAAGTCATTGGTTCTATTCCCGGTCAGGGCACATGGCTGGGTTGCAGGCTTGATCTCCAATAGGGAGTGTACAGAAAGCAGCAGATCAGTGTTTCTCTCTCATCGTTTCCATCTCTCCCTCTCCTTTTCTCTCTCTCTCTCTCTCTCTCTCTCTCTCTCTCTCTCTCTCTCTCTCTAAAATCAAGAAAAACATATTTTAATAAAAAGAGTGAATAAGATTTTAATAGGCACAGATGCACTTAGTTTGAGAGTAAGTTTTGTCTTTCTTGCTGTTCTTTAAGTGCCCTATTGCTTATCTAGCTTTTATAAATCAAAAGCCCTCATTTGACAAATGCATGATGATTTTTTCGTTTTTAATATATCTTATTGTTGTTGTTTTTTTAGAGACAGGAAGGGAGAGGGATAGAGAGAAATATCGATGAGAGAGAAATATCGATCAGCTGCCTCCTGCACACCCCCCACTGGGGATGTGCCCGCAACCAAAGTACATGCCCTTGACCAGAATCGAACCTGAGACCCTTCAGTCCGCAGGTCGACACTCTATCCACTGAGCCAAACTGGTTAGGGCTGCATGATGATTTTAAATCATATTTGAATTGGAGGTGTAATCAAAAAGTGCTTATTATGAGGCTGGCCTATACAAAGCTTTAAAACCAAGGCTTGAGGCTGGAAGGCTGTTCTCTATTCACTCCCCACTATAACCACTGGTGCTACTTTAAAAGAAGTTGACTCCATACTGCAGGATACATCTGTCAGAAGTATATCAAAGTGTTTTCTTATGTTAAATAATTTCATTCAGAATATCATAATGTAAGTATTTTGACACAAAAAAACATTACATACTGTGATTTATCCACTTACCTTAAAACAGATGTCTTTAAAAAAAAGTATGATAAGACAAAACAAAACAGAAATAGGAATTAAAAGAGATGAATGACAGACTGAACTAGTTTTATTTAGAGGATAAAAATAAAGTCCTGCTAGCATTATGACCATAAAATATAAAAATGTTTTTACTTGAAACATGATTAATTTTTTTCTATCATATGGCGAACATTTAGACTTGTAAGACCTATTTATAAAGTAATTTTTGTTGCTAAAATAATTCTCATGTTTTATTCATATATTATGTATTATCTTGCCAAAAAATGTAGATGCTGAAAAGTCAGTAAAATCCAAGATAAAAGACAGAGGATCTAAACCTGAGCCCATCTTCAGGAAATTATTCAATAGAGCAGTCTGGTCTCTCGGTGAAGGCTCTACCACTTTTAACAAATGCGCCACAGTGAATTTATTAGTATGCTACAAAGAAATTTTCAAAATAATTAAGACTAAACTACACTTGTCAAAATAAATGAATGAAATACAATCTTGAATCATCCTTCTTCACTTATTGCTCATTTGCATAATTCAGTAACTTACACGTGAGTCTTTCAGTTATTGGTGAGAATTAGCAAGGTTCTGCTATTCCTTGTTGCAGGGGCAGAATTGCACTGCCATGCAATTAGCTATTCGAGGCAGGGACTAACGGGAAACACCAAAGAGCACAGCAGAATCTAAAGAAACAAGGCAGGGGATCTAAAGACAAGAGACAATCAAAGACACCCAACAAACTCAAGCTGGTAGACCACAGGGAATTTTGAATGAAGCCTCTTAATTTATTTTGAGAATAAGAAATCAGTAGTATGAGAGAAATCTCAACAAGATTAGCTGACTAAGCCTACTTAAAAAAAATATCTCTATAGTACATAGTGCTCCAGGTTAACCACTCCTGTTTGTTAGTCTGTATACAGCTCAACAAATAGCCGGCAAAGCCTTTCATGGGTATATAGTGCTTTCCATTCAGGTTTTCTCTCTTTGAAGGAGGTCGTTTATATCAATGAGATCTGTAGATGCAAATTGCTCTCCCTATATATGAGGGGTCATTCCTTTCACAGCAGACTTGCTCATCTCTTTCATAGAGGTTTTGTTATTTTTCTGCTGCTCCCAAAGGAATGATGGGAACACCCCCACCCCTAGTGGGGCCCCATCTAAGTTAGCCTCCAGATCTTTTCCCTGCAATTCTGTGAAACTTTTGTGTGCTGATCTTTGGGAACAAAACAAGCTGTTGGCAGCAGCCTTTAGCCCTGAATCAGGAAACTTCTTTCCTTCGTTCAACCTGAAATATCATCTCTTTAGATTTGCCTTTTTTTTCTCACCTAATTCTAAGGAAATCTATTTGTCATTGCAGCAGAATGTCACTGTAACATGCTAAGGCATGTGGGAAATTCTTGGAAGCAATGTCCTAAAAATGTCGTTTTTAGTTTGACTCCCAAATGATACAAGCTCATAAAAATTAGAGGAACAGAAAAGTAAAGGGATCGATTTAAGGTTAGCTATGAAAACCTAACTTCTGATCCCATTACTGAAGTGGAAGGAAAGATAATATTTATCTTTTGCCTAAGCTTTTAAAGAATCATACAAACGTTCCATACGTTTTAGCCTTAGTGTTCAGGAGTCTTAGGAAGAAGGGGTTTTAGTCACACTGTTTGAGCACTCTGTAAATATTTGTTGTCTTGTTCCTTCTGCTAGCATTTGTTGAGCAACAAGGGCATTGACCTGGGCTCCTGAAAGGAGTGGTTAAAAGCCCTCTCTCTCTGGCCCTGGCTGGTTTTGCTCAGTGGATGGAGCATCAGCCTGCAGACTGAAGGTTCGATTCTGGTCAAGGGCACATGCCCATGGTTGCCTGCTCGATCCCCTGTGGGGGGCATGCGGGAGGCAGCCGATCAATAATTCTCTCTCATCATTGATATTTCTATCTTCCCCTGTCCCTTCCTCTCTGAAATCAATAAAAATATATCTTTAAAAAATAAATAAAATAAAAGCTCTCTCTCTCTCTGGAGTCAGAAAGTTCAAATTTTGGCTTTCCACCTCTTGCTAGATAAATAATCTTGGGGAATGTGACTTATCCTCCTGCTGCCTCATCTGTACAGTGGCAATGAGAAGAGCACCTGTCTCGTAGGGTCTAAATTAAACAGGATAATATTGAAACAGTGATATATGAAATGCCTAGAACAGTGCCTGGCACATAGTAAGCATGCAATAAGTGTTAGTTGGTTTTATTACTTCTTTAAATGGTTGGTTCTTATTTACTGAATGGTTACGGCATGAAAAAAAGCATGGTCCCTACTCTCAGGGAGCTTAAAATTGATCTTGATAACTGTTTTTTAGTTTTCTTATCAAAATAGCATTTATGTCAGTATATTAGAAAGGATGAATTTATCCTCATTATTAATAATAATGGAAGGGGTTGCAACACAAGTAATCTGCATATGATTAGCATTTTGTTTAGCTATATTCCTTTGGCATGTGTTCCATTAATATTAAACAATTAGTAATAACTCTTGGCTCCTTTCTCTTTTTTTTAATATATTTTATTGATTTTTTACAGAGAGGAAGGGAGAGAGATAGAGAGTTAGAAACATCGGTCAGCCGCCTCCTGCACATCTCCCACTGGGGATATGCCCGCAACCAAGGTACATGCCCCTGACCAGAATCGAACCCGGGACCCTTCAGTCCGCAGGCCGACGCTCTATCCACTGAGCCAAACCGGTTTCGGCAACTTGGCTCTTTTCTGAGGAGGGTAAAAAAAAAAAAATAGTTGTATTTGTGTGCAGAAAGTCAGCCAAACCATATCCCCAAATCATGTACCTTTTAGCAGAGTACTTTTTTTAACATTTGGAAACTGTATTTTTTAATCACAGTTTACCTTTGATATTATTTTGTATTAGTTTCAGGTGTACAGCATAGTGGTTAAATAATCATATACTTTACAAAGTGTTTCCCCCCGATATTTCAAATATCCCCTGGCACCATACACAGTCATACAATATTATTGACTATATTCCCTATGCTGTACTTTACATCCCCATGACTGTTTTGTAACTGCCAATTTATACTTCTTAATCCCTTCACCTTTTTCACCCAGTTTCAAAACCCTCCTCCCCTCTGGTACCCATCAGTCTGTTCTCTGTATCTATGTCTGTTTCTATCTTGTTTGTTCATTTATATTGTTCTTTAGATTCTACATACAGGGTGGGGCAAAAGTAGGTTTACAGTTGTTCATATGGAAAATGATACAAGAATAAACGCTGTGTTTCTCAGACTTACAACTGTAAACCTACTTTTGCCCCAACCTGTATAGTGAAATCATATGGTATTTGTCTTTCTCTGACTGACATTTCATTTAGCATAATACCCTCTAGGTCCATCCATGCTGTCACAAATGGTAAGATTTTATTTTGTTATGGCCAAGTGATATTCCATTGTATATATGTATCACCGCCTTTTTATCCACTCATCTATTGATGGACACTTGGGTTGCTTTCATAGCTTGGCTATTTGAAATAATTCTGCAGTGAACATAAGGGTGCATATATTCTTTCCAATTAGTGTTTTGGGTTTCTTTGGACATATACCCAGAAGTGGAATCACTGGGTCATAAGGCAGTTCCATTTTTAATTTTTTGAGGAACCTTCATACTGTTTTCTTTATTTCTTTAAATATATTTCTTTAATTGGTTTCAGAGAGCTTTAAATATGGTTTTTATTGATTTCAGAGAGGGAAGGAGAGGGAGAGAGAGAGATAGAAACATCAGTGATGGGAGAGAATCATTGATTGGCTGCCTCCTACACGCCCCCCCCCCACTGGGGATCGAGCCTGCAACCCAGGCATGTGCCCTTGGCCAGAATTGAACCCAGGACCCTTCAGTCTGTAGACCGATGCTCTATCCACTGAGCCAAACCGGCTAGGACCATACTGTTTTCCATAGTAGCTGCATCAATCTGAATTTCCATCAACCAAGGGTTCCCTTTTCTCCACATTCTGGCCAACACTTGTTGTTTGTTGATGTATTGATGATAGTCATCCAGATAGGTGTGAGGTGGTACCTCATTATAGTTCTAATTTGCATTTCTTTGATGATTAGTGACCTTGATTATCTTTTCGTATGTATATTGGCCATCTGTATGTCCTCTTTGGAGAAGAGTCTCTTCAAGTTAGCATTGTACTTTTTAAAAATTTTTTATATTGATTTTTGAGAGAGCGAGGAAGTGGGGGAGAGAGAAATATCAATTGGTTGCCTCCTGTATGCACCCCCAACAGGGGGCAGGATGAAACCCACAGCCTGGGCATGCGCCCCAAATGGAAATTGAACAGGGGACCTTTTGGTGCATGGGATGACGCTCAACCAACTGAGCCACACTGGCCAGAGCATGTTAGCATAGCACTTCTTAACAACCAGGGTGTATCTTTTACATTTTTTTAAATGACATGTTTGCAGATGCCACTGCTAAAAGTCTGATTCAGTAGGTCTGGGGTGGGGCCCCAGCGGCTGTGTATTTTTAAAAGCTCCTCGGGTGATTCTAATGCACACCCACAGTGTTGAGAATCTCAGAGTTAGTGAAACTCTTCAAACTTTAATATTGCTTCTTGTCAAATATGCATTAACTTTGACTTTGATTTAGAAAGGGAGATTGGGTGGCATCTAGATAACAATTTAAATAGACAATAGAAAGGAAAATGAAGTCAAACACATGAATTATTTCCTAGATAAGGGAATCATTTATGGTGCTATAGGAGCTAATATAGCATCCTAGAATAAAGTGAAGGGGAAAACGAGCTATGTAAAGTAAGCAAGAAGAACCTGTTTTTTGTGTTTTGTTTTTTTTACAATGAATAAATAGAAGATGAAATAAATGCATTTCAACAAAATTGGCTATAAATCACATGTTATTTTTTCCATTAACTTAAACATCATAAAAGTAGTAAAGGGCCTCCGTGGAGGGTAGGGAATCCTTGAGGAGCCTGGATAGGTAACTGGGAAGGTATTGAGGTAGAGGCCAACCCAACCCTGGCATTTAGGCACCTTCACTGTTTGAGTTTCTGGGACTGTTCCCACCTCTGCCTCTTCTGTTTATCTCTGGACTCAGCCAGATAGAGTAGCAATCTGCAGTTGCATATTGTTGCTTGTCCCATGAGGGTTCTGGACAGGGTGGTCATTCTAGAGTCTCTAGAATGGCACCTCTGGGTGCCATGGTCATAGTTTGGGCTTACCTCAGGTCTTCAGACAGAAGAAATAGCTTGGCTGGCCCCACTTCCCAGCTTTGGAGTTTTGGAGCTAGAAAAGAGTCTTAGATCACTCTTGTTTCTGGTTGTTGGGTTTCACATCATTCCCTTTTGCCTAGAAGGAATGAGACAGCACCTCCATGGCATCTGCAGATTAGACGCCCTCCTGGGTCCTTGAATGGCTTGGACTCTACCATAGCTAGCTGTCTCCCTCGGCTTATGAGTTTCCCTTTCCTGTATCACCCACCTCAGTCCAGTTTCTCCTGTTGGTATTCTGTTCGTCCTTTAAGGCAGCGGTTCTTAACCTGTGGGTCGCGACCCCTTTGGCGGTCAAACGACCCTTTCACAGGGGTCGCCTAAGACCATCCTGCATATCAGATATTTACATTATGATTCATAACACTAGCAACATTACAGTTATGAAGTAGCAACGAAAATAATTTTATGGTTGGGTCACAACATGAGGATCTGTATTTAAAGGGCCAGAAGGTTGAGAACCACTGCTTTAAGGCCTTCCAGCTAGAAGTGACCTCTGTGTTCTGCAAACTCCTGCAACACTGTCTTGAGCACCATCTCTTGTGCATCATAACTCTTTGAGGATGTGACCATGCTTGATACGTTGTTATATATCTGATGGCAGCTTGTTTATGATAAGAACCTTATAAATGGTATGTGAAATTGTTTTCTAAAATACTTTATATTAGTAGAAGCATAATACTTGATGGATTTTATAGAATACTTGAATGTTTATAGAATACTTTTCAGACTCCATCCTCTTTTCATCACACCCTCCCAATATATGATAAAATTTCTTCCATCCATGTATATTCATACATTCATGAAGCATTTAGCCCATTCCACCTCCTCGCTCTACATGGACTTAATTTCCCACCTTAATTTGCCTACTTTCTGGCAATTCCTAATAGAGTTGGGCTGTGATATCATGCATCTCCAGGAGATGGTATAAATTGCAGACTAGACATTTCTTTGTTTAAACTTTTCAGGTTCTGGAAATAAAAGTGATGATGCCCTGCTCTGTTACTGGAATACACTTAAAAATCTAAGTTTACGTCAAATGAGGATTATCCCTGCCTAGGATCACACCTTGCCCTCCAGAATCTATATATGCTTCTATAATAATAAAAGCATAATATGCAAATAGACTGAACAGCCAAACAGTGGAACGACTGTCCAGACGAAGCCAGGGCTGTAAGGGCCAAAGGCAGCCAGGGCTGCCAGGGCCGAGCCCTTTGCATGAATTTCGTGCATTGGGCCTCTAGTCCTATATAATGAAAGGCTAATATGCAAATTATCCCCTCAACCAGGAGTTCGACCAGGGAGCAAGGCTGGCTGGCCAACTGCCCATGGCCCCTCCCCCTGGCCAGCCCAGCCCGATTGCCCTGATCAGGGCAGGCTGGCCAGACCCCACCCGTGCACAAATTTGTGCACCAAGCCTCTAGTAGTATGCTAAGAGTTGGCCATTTTGCTGGTGGGGCTTTTTTCTAGTGAATCACAGTTCTTGCTTTTTAATGGCCTTGCTATCTTTGAAATTCTCCCAGCACTCCAAATTTGTTATTAAGTTTACTAGTCTTTTGTTATTATTATTGGCTGGAGGGAGCAAGCTGGCCAATGGGGCGACCGTTCTTTTTTTATTTTATTTTTTAATGTTTTTATTGATTTCAGAGAAGAGAGAGAGAGAGAGAGAAACATCAATGATGAAAGAGAATCATTGATTGGATGCCTCCTGCACGTCCCCTACTGGGGATTAAGCCCGTGACCTGGGCATGTGCCCTGGTTCATAGGGGGATGCTCAACCATTGAGCCACCCTGGCCAGGCAAGTTTACTAGTCTTTATGAGATCTTGAAATGTCTAGAGGCCATCTCCAGAGAGCTGTCTGAAGGTAGGGGAGGAGCTGCTGAGAGGCTAAGAGAAGGCTCTTCTCTTGACTCCCCAAGGGACCCTCACTTGAGCAGCATGCAGGCACACATTGATGGCAGTGTCGGTTCGTAAACACTACTATTACTAATAGGCTGGGACAGGGAGAGAAAAATAGTAATAAGCCCACATGAAATCTGGAGGTATCTATGTGTTGGGTGTAACCTGCATGACACACTAGCAGAGTAATCATTGCACAGTATAATTGCAGGAGAGTGAACAAATTAGAAAAATCTATTCCTGCTTTGCTGCTGACTCACTTTGTGGCATGGGCAAACCATTATTACTCTTTAATTTAGTTGTCTTATTTGTTCAAAAACGGAAAAATAATGTGTTTAAAAAGCACTCTGAAATTCCTCTGAAAGGAGATCTATAAGTGTAAAGTACTATTGTTGTTTTTATTATTGTTATTAGTGTTCTGGTATGATTTCATTTTATGTCATGTAGTTTACAGATGTTTCAGTTCTTCTCATTGATGAATTATAAAATTCTCTCATGTAATTTTGTTTCATCACAGTGATAACAGTTTAGCACATCTTTCTTTTAACCCCAGTTACAATATATATCCAAAGTAAATCTCATTAATAAAATACAATTACCAAATTAAATATATCTTTACTACTTTCATTTTTTTTACTTCCTTTAAAACATGGTTATCAACAACTACTAAATAAGACCTTTAATTAATGCCAATCTTCTCTTGAAAGTAACAGTGCTTATCTTGAGTAGTTTGAACTGTAAGTGGTATTCAGTACACAGTGGGGTTTAATATGATTATGAACTGTACAAGTTAGTGATATATAAGCATGATAAACCATATATTTGTATTAGAAACAATATTTGAATTATCAACTGTATAAAAAAGCTGGTTCCTTGTGTTGGGAATATAATAAAAATAAAATATTACACTCAGAATAATAAAAGTTGTATATACCTCAGATACAGTACAGAAACATTCTAAATTTAATGGGATTTTGAATGTACAGCATTTAAATTACTGAATGAAAAGATTTGCTTTGCTTTCTGGCATTTAGCTTTTCAAGTTAGGATTTAAAAAAATACTTCAACTCATTCACCAATAGAAAACTATGGCTTTTATATCAAATATTATAGTTTCTCCCCCAGAGTTCCAGCAATTTTCCAGTGGAGTAGCAATGAAAAAAGAAAAAAATATTTTCTTTAATTATAGTAATACTTGGGCATAAAATCATCCAAGTATATTTTTTTCTATTTTTCTGGACATTTGGTTGAAGAGATAAATTCTTTATTTTCTAAATTTGGGTCATTTGTTATCTTAAAAGCAGTGGTAGAGAACATCTGGCCCTTGGGAAATCATTTGGTCTGGCCCTGCCAAGACATTATGGGTGAGTTAATTAAATGTTTGACCAAATATAGCAGGCTAATTTTTAAGTTGATAATTTTATATGGCCCTCAAACGATGTTATAAATATCCAAATGGCCCTTGGCAGGAAAAAAGAGTTCCCTACCCCTATCTTAAAGCATTTAAAGTTCATGTGTGTTTTTAAGTGTTATATTTTGGTAACCTTTG
This sequence comes from Myotis davidii, assembly GCF_000327345.1. NCBI lineage: Eukaryota > Metazoa > Chordata > Mammalia > Chiroptera > Vespertilionidae > Myotis > Myotis davidii. The sequence continues at coordinate 404,770 of NW_006295384.1, read as the reverse complement.
AAATAATCTTATATAATAAAATCCCAGCGACTGAACGGCAGAATGACCGTCGACCAGTTGCTGTGATGTGCACTGATCACCAGGGGGAAGACACTCATTGTAGGAGCTATCCCCTGGTGGTCAGTGCGCTCCCACAGTGGAAGCGCCGCTTGGCTGACTGGGATGAGCGGTGCTTCCACTGTGGGCCGATCACTGCCAGTGCACAAATTCATGCATCAGACCTCTAGTTTTTTAATGTTAGGGAATGGTAATTTATATAAAATAAATAACACTATGAGCTTCGTTTCTATTTCACATTGAGGTACAGTGAGGAATAAGTTGTGTGCATTTATTTGTAAGTGTCCTAAGGCATGGGCCCATGGAGAAACAAGTATAGCTACTATAGGGTCTTTAGAAACCAGAATAATAAAATAGAACAACTACAACAAAATATTGTAGTAAAGGTTATATGAGTATGGCGTTATTAAGTAAAATAAGGATGACTTGAACACAAGCACCGCAATATGGCAACAGCCGATCAAATAACCAAGATGGCTTCCAAGTGACTAATGGGCAGGGAGCGTCTACAGCTTGGAGATATTGGACAAAGGGAAGATTCATTTTCCAGGCTGAACGGAGCAGGACTTGTGAGATTTCATGATGCTACTCGGAATGGCATGAACTTAAAACTTATCAATTATTTATTTCTGGAATTTTCCATTTTAACATTTTCATATTGCACTTGACCCCAGGTAACTAAAACTGCGGAAATGAAAACCATGGATAAGGAAAACTACTGTATCTGGCTACACCAGGTCACCATTCCTGAATGGTGGTACTTGGCTGGAGCTGAATAGTTTAGACAGAACATAGGTTCTCCAGTTTGCCACAGCCTGCTTCACTCATTTTTTGAAATATATTTTACTGCCCTAGCCG
>NW_006295384.1:403037-403760 GCF_000327345.1 Myotis davidii | reverse complement strand
TATCCACTGAGCCAAACCAGTTAGGGCTGGTTCGCTCATTTTTGCATGGATTTTCTTCCATACTAGTCACATGTGGCTAGTCTAAGCATTTGGTTGCTAAAAATATCTGGAGGGTATACCTGAAGAAGAAGGAAAGAAGAGAAGTCCTAAAACTTGGGGTTTAAACAGTAAAAGATAGCCAACTAACATTAAAAATGCCACAAGAGAGAAACCAAGATGGCATAGGTAAACACCGGAAATTGCTGCCTCGCACAACCATTTCAAAAATACAACTAAAAGGCAAAACGGACATCATCCAGAACCACAGGAAGGCTGGCTGAGTGGAAATTCTACAACTAGAAGGAAAAAGAAAAGCACACTGAGACTCAGAGGAGGAGCGGAAGTAAAGTGCAGAGTTACGGAGGTGCATGTGGAAACAGCTGGCAACTGAGGACACGGTAGTCTTTTTCAATCAGGAGGGAATCTCAAGTTCCCATCTGCTCTGAACTCCAGTTCCGGGCGAGTCTCTAGGGACCCAGACTCATACGGAGAGAAACTGGACTGTCTGACATCAGGCAGAACTCGAGGGCGGCTTTCTCTCAGAGGTGCTTGCAGTGATTACCAGGACACTGAGATGCGGCGTCTCTTAGGGTAGGACTGAGGATCAGCCATAGCTGTTTGCTCTGCTTTGTTGATCCCCTGAGACCCTGCCCCACCCAAACTGTGGGCAGAGGCTTTTGCATA
>NW_006295384.1:384143-401835 GCF_000327345.1 Myotis davidii | reverse complement strand
AAGTGAATAAAAAAATCTAATGAACATAATGAGAGAATATTATAGAATCAGGGCATAGAAAGGGAGTGGACTGACAATTCTCAGGGGGAAGGGAGTGTGGGGAGGGAAGAGACTGGAAAAAAATAGAACACCTATGGACGAGGACAATGGGGGGGACTGAGGGCATGGGGTGGGGTGGGAACCAGGTGGAGGGGAGCTATGGGGTGGAAAAAGAGGAACAACTGTAATAATCTGAACAATAAAGATTTAATTAAAAAATAAATAAATAAATAAATAAATAAATGCCATAAGATGAGAGTTGCCGTAATCAAGTTACAAATCATATAAAAATGTAAAACTTACTGGTATCTGACTTTTCTATGGCATTCTGATTCTCACAACATCCCAGAGAGTAGGATAACAATTACATATTTGTTTCACCACAGAGAAAACAGAGTGTTTGTAAGGCTGGTTAATTTGTTCAAATTCACAAGATCTAAGCATTGCAGGGGAGGTATAACTCACCTTTAGATGTCAGTCTGGAGTAGCATTGTGCAGTAGACTTTTTCACAGTGACAGAAATGTTCGATATCTGTGCTGTTCAGTGTGGTCTCTAGCCACATATGGCTATTGAACACTAGAATGTGGCTAGCTTGATCAAGTAACTGATTTTTTTTTAATTTTTGATTTAAATTGAAATAGTCATATGTGATTAGTGACTTCCTTATTGGGTAGTGCAGAACTCAAGCTCTTTTTTCACCACATGGTCTCTCTACTTAACAATCTTTTTTTGTTTTTATAAAATTCATCAAAAGGTTTTTGTAAGGTTTTCTTTATTTCTTAATGGCACACATTCATTTCACCAAGAGTTCAAGATATGTTGAATAGTTTCTGTATCTGCATAGATTTTCTTCCATAAAAACAGTCATCATATACAGTAGCATTCTCTAGAACATTAGTTCTCAGCCTGTGGGTTGCGACCCCTTTGGGGGTTGAAGGACCCTTTCACAGGGGTCACCTAAGACCATCGGAAAACACATATATAATTACATATTTTTTTGTGATTAATCACTATGCTTTATGCTCAATTTGTAACAATGAAATTGGGGGTCACTATAACATGAGGAAATGTATTAAAGGGTCGTGGCATTAGGAAGGTTGAGAACCACTGCTCTAGAACGATGTCAGAGGTCCCTTTGGTAAGGTTCTCATATACAGAACCTCCTCCCAAGGTTCACAGTCCAGACAAAGCATCATTCTTGCTGTGTTTAGATATCAAAACATGTAGATGACCAGGACAGTCTCCCTCCCTGGTCCTTTGTATGGTCTAGGCCAGTGGTTGGCAAACTGCGGCTCGTGAGCCACATGCGGCTCTTTGGCCCCTTGAGTGTGGCTCTTCTACAAAATACCGACTTCTGCACATGGGCCAGAAGTTTCGATCACACTGTACGTGTGCCCGCACATTGTATTTGTGGAAGAGCCACACTCAAGGGGCCAAAGAGCCGCATGTGGCTCACGAGCCACAGTTTGCCGACCACTGGTCTAGGCTACTAGTGACTGTTACAGAATCATGAAACTTAACATACTCTGATGGTTAGCTGGTTTGTAATGGACCAGAGTGGCTTTTAGAAAGGTGGAGACTTAGCTAATTTCTCCATCAATTAGCATATATCATTAAATCGAAAATGGCATTTATTTAAGACACATCCTGATTTCACAGATGTTAAAACTTGGGAGAGGACATTCATCTTAGAATTGATGGAAGAAAGTTAGTCAGTGGGATTCATCTCCATTTGGTCAGCCTATAACCAGCATTGAGATGCAAATGTCAACTCCTGCTTTGCCTAGTGTGTTAATTAAACCCTTCACTCTGGCTGTCCCTTTCCACACTTCCTTATGTTGATTATGATTAATTAACAAAAATACTTACTGGTGGTTAGGAGCAGGTTTGAGCTCTTGCTCAGTAACAATTTGATCTCTGTATTCACTTTCTTTAAACACCCTGCTGCCCTCATAAATGCAGATGAGGCTATTTTATTATAAATAGTACCAGAACAAGCTTAACCAATCACCTTCTAGCACACAGGCAACTCTGCAGCACTCCTTTTTTAGAATACCACATGCTGTAATTCAAATTATCACATTAGCTATCCAAACGCACCATTTGTTTTTAAATACTGGAGTGTTTACCTGAAATTTTCCCCTTCTCATCTTCCCGCCCCACTTCACCAGTACATTGTCACTGCAATGACAGGTTTATTTATGTGCCTTAATGTCTTTACTTTCTGTTATTTAAAAAATGCATCCCTGTGTCTCCATAAAGGTGCTCTTGAGCATCTTAAAATATTGGTTATTATGGAATAGGCTTGTGTCTTTTATTTTTCACGATGCCCTCTTAAATCTTGCCTTTATTCAGACTTTGAAATATTTCAACACTTTAAAACTCCTGCCTTAAAATTTTAGTGCCGGTCTTACTCTGGACACAGCATGCCTTCTGCAACTTTAACAGCTCTTAAAAGACATTTGGAAGTTGAATCTATAAAGACAGAAGCATTTCTTGCCCACAGTGGAGTCTGCACCTAACAGTTAGTTACCACTGCAGACACTGCTGTGAAAAGTTTCCAAATACAAGCCATTCAGAGTTTGCACTTGTATACAAAACCCATGCATGCGTTAGTGAATATAATTTATTATGCAGTAACAAGGAGTCCTAAGTGCTTTGGTAAATGTATTAGTTTGAACCATATAAAATTGCTGACATTTGACCATTTTTGACCTACAAAATATAGCAACTTCACATATTCAGCCTAATATTATAGGTTCCAACGAGTCCTGTTTATATAAATTGCTTTCTCTACTTTTGTTGCTTTCCATTATTTTTCTCAATTAGTACTTCTATTCCAACAACCTTCTCCATGCTACTAGTCTTTTGTACTTCTCAGTTAATAACATTTTCTCTAGTGTTCTTCCTTTCTCAGCTAATTCCCCAAATCTATTTAGCTTCAGAATTACTGGCACAAAGAAGGCTGGTTGCATAGTACCTCCATGATGCAATCAGTACTTATCACTTCAAGTGTTTGACCTATTTTGAGATTTGCATTATCCTGAAAGGTTAGTGTCATTGAATACATTTACTGCCCAATAAGTAAGCCACCAGTCCCTTCTCAAATGAAAAAAGCAAAAGGAAAAATGCTACTTTTTGTTCAATGCTGATAGAGGCTCTGCTATGTGAGTCTTTGTTATGACATGATTTGGCTGAAGCATCTCTGAAGAATAAAATTAATAAGTATCCTTTGTTATATTCACCTTTTTATTCAGCTGAATGTAAATTAATAAGTAGATTCCTACAGCTTATTTTTTTAATATATTTATATTGATTTCAGAGAGGAAGGGAGAGGAAGAGAGAGATAGAAACATCAGTGATGAGAGAGAATCATTGATCAGCCTGCATACCCCACACTCGGGATGGAGCCCACAACCCAGGCATGTGCCCTGACTGGGAATCAAAATGTGACCTGGTTCATGGGTCCACTGAGCCATGCCGGCCGGGCCCCTACAGCTTTATATTTTATTGTCTTTGGATAGCTGTCTTGAAAAAGAAATGGGATATATTACATTTTAATAGAGACATCAACCATCACTTGGTTTGAAACTGTAGAAATTGTACCATTTGTATCTCTGTCCATTTATGTTTGTAATTTCCTAATTTCCACAGGTATATAATGCCTGTTAATCAAATTCATCCACATTTTTGTTATTAATTTTCCATTTTTATTTAAAGAGAATTTATCAGTAGTAGTTGGTAACGTCAGGTAAATAAAAAAATTAAATCTTTATTGAACTATTCAGCTCTTTACATGTGATAATGCTACTCTTTGCAATAATTTGCTAAATAGATTATGATTTTTTTCTTTTACAGATATGAAACTGAGGTGGTTGGCTTAACTTATTTTCTAAGATAGTGATCTAAATCTAGTACAGACCCATAATTGAAACCTGGTGCCAAAGACTCCAAAGACTTTAACCCCACACCCCACCCTGCCCTTCCTCTCCCAGGGCCTAGAGGAAATGGCACTCTTCCTAGCTATTAAAAGAAAAAATCCTTAAGCATCTACAGTGCCTCTCATAATCTATATTATTGTCCTGTATTTTATTTTATGAGTTCGTTTTTTATTTAACAAATATTTACTGATAGCCTACCGTGCACCAGGCCTAGCCAAATTGTCTGTCTTCATGGCATGTTCTACAGGAGAAGAGGAACAAGCAAGATGTTTCCCGACAATAACTAGCTAACCATCCTAAAGGGATAATGAAATGGAGGGTTGATGGAAGTAGGCAGGAAGTTCTTAGTACGAAGGTGGCATTTGAGCTAAAACCTGAATGACAAGGAGAAACCACCCATGGGAAAGTCTGTAGGCATGTTTTGTTTTGTGTTTTTTTTATTATTATTATTTATTATTTATTTAGTTATTTATTTAAATCTTTGCCCACACCCCCTACTGGGGATCGAGCCCCCAGCCCGGGCAGGTGCCCTTGACTGGAATCGAACCCGGGACCCTTCGGTCCGCAGGCCAACGCTCTATCCACTGAACTAAACCAACTAGGGCCAGGCAGGATATTCTAGACCAGCCGTGGGCAAACTACGGCCTGTGGGCCGGATCCGGCCCGTTTGAAATGAATAAAACTATTGAAAAAAAAGACCGTACCCTTTTATGTAATGATGTTTACTTTGAATTTATATTAGTTCACCCACACACTCCATCCATGCTTTTGTTCCAACCTTCCGGTCCAGTATAAGAACCCATTGTGGCCCTCGAGTCAAAAAGTTTGCCCACCCCTGTTCTAGACCAAGGGCAGTGGATAGGATCCTGAGGATGAAGTATCTTGCAACTATAAGGGTACCAGTGAAGGGGAGTAATATGAGATGATGCTGGAGAGAGGGGCAAGGGCTAGATCCCAAAAGAAAAGCTTCAGAGGGGTGTGGATATTATCCTCAAGACAGTGGGAAGCTCCTCCAGGCTTTTTAGTAGAGGAGTGGCATGATCTGACTTATGACATAAAACTCTGGCTACTGTTCAGTGAGTGACACTAGATTGTGTATATTTCCACTGTGGGAGCCTTTTAGAAGGCCCCCCTCTACCAAGTGTCCAACTCCTAGAAACACCCCACGTTTTCCCTCTAAAACTGATGCACCCAGGCCTAGAGGAAGTGCTAAAGTCTTGAAAAACGTGTATTAGGGAGATTCTAAAGAGCACCGCAACTTTAAAAGGTGACTGAGATTACCAACCTCATTCGTAAATTGTGTGGCCCCATACTTATGGTAAGGATGGAGATCAAGAATTATGTTTGGCTCTGGCTGAGTGGCTTAGTTGCTTGGAGCATCATCCTGTTCACCAAAAAGGTTTCGGGTTTGATTCCCAGTCAGGGCACATACCTAGGTTGCCAGTTACATCCCCGGTTGTGGCGCATATGGGAGGCAACCAATCGACGTTCTCTCTCACATCTAGGTTACTCACTCTCTCTTTTCTCTCCTTCCTTCTTTTACTCCCCTCTCTCTAAAATCAATAAGCATATCCTCGGTGAGGATTAAATTAAAAAGTTATGTTCATGTACAAATTCTTGCTGGATAGTAATAATCAGTGTTGGAGAACCTTCTGCATTGGTTCCAAGAGCCCTGTTATTTCTAAGTATTCAGTTTTCTTTTGTTTCCTTTGAAATGTGTCATTGGCTTTTTTTAAAAAAATACATTTTTTACTTAAATATTATATCTTTTAAACATCTGAGTGAGGATTGAATTTTTTAGTGAGGAAAGAATTGTGTTTAGGTTTATTTTTAATTTTTAAAAAATACATTAAGGACTTCTGGTGATAGTAAACATATTAATTCCTTTAAAAATCTGGCTGTGTTGCTAGATCCACATTTGCTTTTCTGTGTTTTTTGTGAACAACTGATCAAATTAGATTCGTCACTCTTGGATTGTGGTGATTTGAAATTGAAATGGAATATATTAAAGCAGCCAACCACACTGATTACATTGCAAGCTCATTTAATTTCATACATTCACACATTACAGTGAAAGGCGGCTTTTTTTAATGCATGATTGTGACTGTACCTTGAGCAACTCAGAAGGTCATCTGTAATGGGTGCGTAATTTGATAGCGTTAGATATCTGATTTATGGTAGGTGTTCCTCAGCCTGATTTGTACTAGTAGTAAATATGGCAAGCATCCAAAGGCAAATCTGTAAGAAGTTCAGCCTGTCACATTTGGTGGTAGTATATTATTCTTCATTGGTCAGTAGAACATAGAATGGATGTCATCTTCAAATCTAGAAAGTGCCAGCACAGTGCCCCTATTGCCCGGGGGTTAAATGAGGTATTCTTCTTAAGAGTGCGGGCCTGGCCAGGTGAGGGTGATAACAGCACTTGCTCTAGGCTACTTGAGTCTTAGTCTCCAAAAGGCTATGAAAGGACTTTTTCAGTTTCATAAGAGCAAAAACATTATGAGTTTGCTGTCTTTTTTTCTCATTTTTTTCTATCAGTGACTTCCACTAACTTCATTCACTCTGTGCCCTCTATGTGACAGGCACTGGGGAGGGGGCGGGGTAGGCCTCCTGAGATTGAGAACATGATTGGGATTAGGACACAGGCTCTGCCTTCAAGAAGAGGACAATCGGATACAACCCTTTGTCCCACTCCTCAGGTTTTACGATTTGACATGGCTTTAGCCCTGTCCGCAACTCAGGAACACAGCTGGCATTAGGCAGTCCCTGTTGTTCCTAACTTGGTCACACGTGGGGGTTAGCACTGGGCTCCGGAAGAAAAAGCCATGATGTGCTTTATGGGAATTCTGCTGCAGAGTTGCCTTATATTTTGTTCATGATAGTAGAGACTTGTTCATTTTCATCTGATGTCACTTGCAGTTTAGGAATTGTTCAGAGATGTATAGATTGGTTTTTGTTGGCTTTAATCAATCAATTTTGATTTTTTTCCAGCTTTCAATAACAGAAGGCACCTAAACCATTTTTTAAAGCTTTATTATTGAAATTCCTGAATGGGGGGACATTTTATTTTATTTTATTTTTTCTGGATGGGGGGAAATTTTAAACAGAAATATTCTACTAACCTTTATTGGAGGAATTCATTTTAAAAACTTTTTTTCACCTCATGTATTTATCCTTCCTCCCCACCCCACCCCCACCCCTGTTTTTGTTTTTGTTTTTTGGTGAGTCCATTTCAGTTCTACCCTCTTAGTGAATTTTAATTATGCAATACAGTGTTATCAACTCTAGTCACCATGATATACATTAGCTCCTCAGCTCTTCTTCATCTTATAGCTGACTGTACCCTTTTACCAACCTCTCCCTATTTCCCCAAGCCCCTGGCAACCACTTTACTACTTTGTTTCTATGAGTTTGACTTTTTTTAGATTCCACATGTAAGTGATACCATGTAGTCAGTATTTGTCTTTCTCTATCTGGCTTATTTCATTTACCATAATGCCCTCAGGGCCCATCCATGTTGTCACACATAACAGCATTTCCTTCTTTCTCATGACCGAATAATATATACACCACATTTTCTTTAACCATTCATCTGTTGATGCACACTTAGGTTGTTTTCATGTCTTGGCTATTGTGAAAGATAAAATCTTTTAAAATATAGCTCAAGATTCCCTAGGAAACTAATTCCATTGTCAGAAACAAAATAGAATTTCTAGACTAGAGTACGGAAAGAAAAAAATTGAAGGACGATTTTAAAAAAGAGCAGTGTTCCCAATCTGCATTCTGTATAGTTCTAGTTTCACTAGCATTCCCAGGTTCCCTGACCAAGGAGGTTTAGAAATTGCTACATTCTATAGCTCTTATCCCTTTGTTATTTTCAAGGTATGTTGGCATACTTGAGGCTCAAAGATGTCCTTAAATATAGAAATCTATTTAATTTTGCTTTAAGCCACCTCTTTTCTTATTTATCTGGTTGTAGGACATAGTTTGGGAAATGCCAGAATAGAATTTTAATAATTATTTTCTTTTCTTTTATCTTTGATTAATGAATAGATAATGGAAATTCAAGCCCCTACCATCTCCTGAACTAACTGACGTTTTTACTGAGCACCTGTTGTGTGCTTGGCCACTGTGAGAGATAGAAAATAAGTGTCACGTGGTCCTGACTGAACACTAACTGGTGCAGTGAGCCACCCCCATAAAACAGCAGAAAGCATGTGAAAAACGTGCCTTGTGCAGCAGCCCTCAGCAGAAGCAGCCACTGGCTCTGTAGTGCAAAGTTCTAGTTGCCTAGAAGTGTTCAGGAAAGTATGGGAGATTTAAGAGAGGACTCAGAATAGAAGCACAAAGGAAAGGAGAAGAGAAGCAAGTAGCAGCCATGATTTAGAATTGATAGTAATGATGGGGTTGAAGATAAGGAAGAGAGCTGGTGAAGAAGTAACCAGCTTGTGGTTGGGAAGGAATGGCTAGGACCTGTATATAGGCTGTTACCTTGCCTGTGAGTGGTACCAGCTCTCAGACTGCAGGACTCATGGACAGCAGCATGCCACACAGAAGCTTGTCAGCTGGGGCAACATTTTCATAGTGTGCATGGCCACCTAATGCAGGAATCACAGACTCACATGTCTTTAGGAACTATGCAAGAAGGCTGGTGGAATGAAAAGATGATGGTACTTTTACACCATGGAACACTATGCAGCTTTAAAAAAAGAAGGATGTCTTACCCTTTAAGATGGCATGGATGGACCTGGAGATTCTTATGCTAAGCGAAATAAGCCAATCAGAGAAAGACAGGTATCACATGACCTCACTTATATGTGGAATCTAATAAACAAAATAAACAGAGACATGGAAGCATGGAACAGACTGCTGATCCTCAGAGGGAGGCTGGAGGTGGGGAGAGATTAACAAAAGAACTTCTATGCACACTAGTGACCTGGTGCACAGATTCCTGCACATTAAAAGGAAATTAATTAGAAGGTGTCCAGCAAGGCACAAGTGAGCGAGATGGGCCAGACACACCCTGGAGCCAACCTCCCGCAATCCCTCCCCAGCATCTGCGGAGTGAGCGGAGGTCCCTCTGGCAGGTGGGGTCCGTCAGACTGGGCTTTGGGGATCGGGCCAAAACTGGCTCTCCAACATCCCCCCCAGGGGTCCTGGAATGCGAGAGGGCACTCTGCAAAGTTGCTGTCGTACAGGGTGTGGAGCGCAAACGCAAAGTGTGTAGTAAACCAGATTCGGGGCCGACAGTGCCCAGCAACAACATAACCCAGGGCCGAAGTTGGAATCGCGTAGCCCCGCGAGGAATCAGGCTCCCTCCTGTCTGGTTTTGGGTTGTGTCACCTGAGAACCACCGCTGCCAATTCACTGCAGCTCAGCAGCTCCTACATTGAGCATCTGCCCCCTGGTGGTCAGTGTACATCATAGTGACTGGTCGGACATTTAGCATATTAGCCTTTTATATAGAGAGACTAAAAGCCCAGTGCTCAAATTCGTGCACAGGTGGGGTCCTTCGGCCTGACTGGCAATTGGGCCAATTGGAGCTGGGGGAGGTTGGCCAGGAAGGGGCTGTGGGAGGTTGGCCGGTGTGTGTGTGTGGGGGGGGTAGAGACTGTGGGCGGTTGGCTATGGGAGCGCACTGACTACCAGGGGGCAGCTCCCGCGTTGAGCATCTGCCCCCTGGTGACTGAGCAGCATCCCTGGCCTCTAGATGCCAGGAACACCACTCACCCCCAGTCCTAGTTGTGACAACCAAAAATATTGCCAGAGGCCAGAGGCCCAGTTGAGAACCACTACTCTAAGCAGTAGGATATAAACATATACATTTCAAATCCATTTATAAGAGGAGACCAGATAGAGTTCAAGTTAATTGGGAAAGATTTCATGGAGTAGGTGAGATTTGAAGTGATATTTGCAAGGGGATAGAACTCATACAGACATTCCAGAGATACTGAGTCTTGACCTTTAAAAAAAATCAGAAAACTTTTTTCCTGTTTTAAAAATATTTTTATTGGTTTTAGTGAAAGAGGAAGGGAGAAGGAGAGAGAGATAGAAACATCAGTGAGAGAGAAACATCAATCAGCTGCCTTCTGCACTACTGGAGATGGAGCCTGCAACCCGGGTATGTGCTCTGACCAGGAATTGAACCATGACCTCCTGGTTCATAGGTCAACGCTCAACCACTGAGCCACACCAACTGGGCTTAGAAAGCTTTTTCTTAATTGTATAATCCCTCTAGTTAGTTTACTCCCTGCCCTCACTTCTTCTTGACTTATAAGATTCTTACAAGAGAGCTGTACATTATATAGGCTCATCACTTGCCTAGCTTTTAGTTCTTCAACCACTCTAGTGCTCACGCCAGGGTCATCAGTCACTTCCTAGTTGCCAAACCCATTGGAATCTTTTCAGTCTGTCTTTATTTTACCGTCAATCCCCTACCCTGAGTGTTTTCCACTCTTAAAATTATTTCCTTTTACATAATCAAAAATACAGACCACACTGAATGTATATCTGTTATTATCATCTGAAATTTTGTGTCTCCTCTGTATCATAGAATTTTTTTAAAGCAATTGTCATCTTTTTAATATATTCTATTGATTTTTTACAGAGAGGAAGGGAGAGGGATAGAGAGAAACATCAATGAGAGAGAAACATCAATCAGCTGCCTCCTGCACACTCCCTACTGGGGATGTGCCCGCAACCAAGGTACATGCCCTTGGCTGGAATCGAACCTGGGACCCTTGAGTCCGCAGGCTGACGCTCTATCCACTGAGCCAAACCGGTTAGGGCTGTATCATAGAATATTATACAAGCACTAAAACTCACTTTTATACAAGGAAATGTGACAGTATGGATTAAGAAAAACAGGTTTGGGATCTGTGCAGTCTGCACACCCTCTCCTACAGTGACATACGCACACATTCACGTAAGCACGTGGGTTTAGAAAAAGGTTGGCAGGAAATGCACTAAAATGTTAGCAGTCGTTTTCCTGCCAGGCAATGTGTTACTTTTTATAATTGGCAAGGAGGGGAGGTGTACTGAAAACATTGGCTTCTCGTTTTCCCTCCATTCTCTACCCTCTCTGCACATTATCTATGGGTGATATCACTGCGCTCTATGTACCGAGACTCCCAAACCCGCCACTCCATCAATCCGGTCCTGTTTCAGACTGACTGTAGACTCACATACCTAATGATTTCAGGATATGTCCACTTAGATGTCCCTGGGTTATCTCTCAAAATGAACATATTCAGAACAGAAGCCATTGTATTCCTCTTTTTCCACAAGCTGTTTCTTTTGCCCTGCCTTCCACAGTCAGTGGCACGCTCTCTCTATTCTGTCACCCAAGCAGGAAATCATCCCATAGAGGAGGCCCTTCTCTCCTCCTCCCTCCACATCCAGTCCACCTCCAAGATTTGTAAGCTGATCCTGCTTCTCAATCCATCCTGCAGCTGTAACCTTGGGAATATTAGTTTGTGGTTTATTCACTTCCGTTTCTGCTCTTCTCTCCCATCTTGCTTAGGTGGGATCCCTTTGGGGTCCACAACCCTCCTGCAGCCTGCCTCCTTCCCAACCTTTAAAATAAAGAGAAACTCTCTATTTGCCCTTTAAAAAAAAGATTTCATTTGTGATGCAATTGTATCACTCTCTCCAAGGTTATTTGTATTGTCAGACTAATCTGCTTTATGTCGAAGGAATGTCAGGCATCAACAAGTAGTTGCTGGGTTACATTTGGAGCGTGCGTACTTCCAGTTCCAGTTGTTCCTAAAATCACACACACACACACACACACACACACACACACACACACACACACACGCCCTAAAAGCACACCTGGCTTAGTTCCTCTTAGTGTGCCTGGGAGAGAGTAAGAAGGGACCTCCAGTCTACTTCCTCTCCTCCCAAAATAAGCAAGATGCTCCATCCTCACTTCGGCCCCTCCTGGCTATCCCTAGAGCCAAGAACAAGTTTTATCTGAGTACAGCCAACCCTCTCGCAGAGCTCCTCTGCTTCAAATGCCCACTACACCCTAACCTCGGAACTCTGAAAAAATCCTGATGCCCAGGCCACACCCCAGACCATTTCAATTCAACACTCTGTGTGGGCCCCAGCAGCAGTATGCTTTAATGCCAGTGTGCAGCCACCGTTGAAAACCACTACTCAAAGTCTTTCCCACCTTCATGCCTCTCACCCTGTTCCTAGACTTAAAGTTTTTGAGAATATGGACATTAGATTCCATCAGGGAAGAACATTATATCGTTTGTCATGACAAATTGTAATGCTACCATCCACTGACAGCTGTCATTTATTAATCAGTTATGTGTCAGGCACTCTGCTAGGTCCCTATGTATGTTATCTTTACATTTTAACTACATCTTTTTTATATATACTATGTTTACCAGTAATCCTAACTACGAAATGAGTATTTTTCACAAAGAGGAATGGGAAATGTTATAGAGGGTAGATGATGTGGTCAGAATCACACAACTAGTGAATGAGGGGAAACAGTTGATAAAAATATTGATCACATGTTAGATCAAGAACAAAGAAGAGCAATTGCAGGCTCCTCCCCAGCCCGGACCCTGGTCAGGGCATGTGCAGGAGGCAACCAATCCATGTGTTTCTCTCACATCGATATTTCTCTCTGTCTTTCCCTCTCTCTTCCACTCTCTTAAAAATCAATGGAAAAATATACTCGGGTGAGGATTTTTTTTTCTTTCAAAAAAAGAACAAAGGATGAAAAAACCTTAAAAAAATTATTTTCCTGTGTACTAATTACAATCAATTACACCAACAGTTTACCATTTGTGCCTAATTATAATATAGCACAATAATGATTATGATTATAAATAACATTAAACAGATATCATATTAACTTGGAAAAATTTCTTTTGATTACAGAACAGCTCAAATCTTTATTATAAATAGATGTGGAATGAATAGGTAATAATCATAGCTAATATTTTATTGAGTATTTACTATACACTAAGCATCACAGTAAGTACTTTATATACATTTCATTTAGTGTAGCATTGTATAAGTTTAAAGTATACAAATTAATGATTTAATACATATATTGAAAAATAATTACCACCATAAGTTTAGTTAACATCCATCACCTCACGTGGTTGTAATTCTTTTCTTGTGATGAGAACTTTTAAGATCCACTCTCATAGCAACTTCCAAATATACAATACAGTATTGTCATTAAAGGAAAGGAAACTGAGGCACATTCAGATCTTCAAACCACATCTATTAGACTCAGAGGCCTTTCACTATTGCATCTCTGGTTAATCTATACTAATAAAAGGGTAATATGCTAATTAAAGTGGACATCTTCTGGACATCCTTCTGGACAAAGCCATGGTGGCGGGGGCCGAGGCAGAGGTGGTTAGGGGTGACCAGGCTGGCAGGGGAGGGCAGTTAGGGGCGATCAGGTCAGCAAACAGAGGCGATTAGGGGCAATCAGGCAGGCAGGGGAGCAGTTGGGGGTGATCAGGCTGGCAGGCAGGTAAGTGGTTAGGAACCAGCAGTCCCGGATTGTGAGAGGGATGTTGACTGCTACAGGGATTGGGCCTAAGCTGGCAGCTGGACATCCCCCGGATTGGAGAAGGTGCAGGCCGGGCTGAGGGGGACCCCCCCCCCCCCGCAGTGCATGGATTTTCGTGCACCGGGCCTCTACTATGCTATAAATGAATACAGCACTTCATGTACACTCAGCCTTTGCACTTATTACTACTGTGGAGGGGTTATCTATTCAAAATGTGTAATGTGACTTGTGAAATGGGTAGAATTATTTTAAAAGTCTATAGGAGTTTCCTTCTATGCTATTAATAGGTGTTTTTTTATTTTGAATTTATATCATGGTAACTTCATGAAATCTTTTGCTATATAAAAACAATCCCTATTTATTTATTCTCCTCTCCCTTCAATCACATAAAACCAACCTATCCTCTTAGATTAAGAAGGAATAACTTCCAGCATGGATGGACCTAGAAAATATTATGCTAAGTGGAACAGGCCAATCTGAGAAAGACAAATATAACATGATCTCACTTATTTGTGGGATCTAATGAGCAGAATTAATTGACCAACAAAATAAGACCTGAATCAGGGAGGCATGGAACAGACTGACATACTCAATGTGGGGGTGGGGGAACAAGAAGAGATAAACCAAAGAACTTATATACTTAGAGGCATAGCCCATAGACATGGACAATAAGGTAGTGAAGACCTTGGGGGGGGGGCAGTAGGGGCTGGAAACATAGGGGGAGGGGTAGATATCGGCAATACTATCAACAATACAAAGTTTCTTTTAAAAAAAT
This sequence comes from Myotis davidii, assembly GCF_000327345.1. Lineage (NCBI taxonomy): Eukaryota > Metazoa > Chordata > Mammalia > Chiroptera > Vespertilionidae > Myotis > Myotis davidii. The sequence goes on along the minus strand of NW_006295384.1, from coordinate 387,529 downwards.
AACTTCTGGAGTCATCTTAGTTCTGGAATTGTTTGTTTCATTAAGGAATGGCAGAATCTGTATATTTAAAATAACCATTTCGTGTTCAAAAACTGACCCCCAAACATGCATATAGAAAGACTTGATTCATAACAAATATTTTATGAAATGTTTTAGGAGAGAGGCACTCAGTTCAAAAGATTATCTCTAAATAAAATAACAAAACCTGAACCTAGATGACCCTCAATAAAATATCAGTGTACTACATTATGCCAAGAAAGTAAATGGTATGTCTGATTCTAATTCATGGTGATGGAAAAAGCTACCTTCTCCCAACTTGCTTCAGACCAGTCATACAGGGTTGTCAGTGATCCTCTGAAAAGACTCCTTGTCTCATCTTTGTCAAACCCCTCTTCCAGGGGTCTCAGCCAGTGGAGAACCATGTATTGGGGCTCAGAAAACCTGGATCCCCATTTTTGTGCCTCTGTTAACTCTCCAACAGCCTGCCATGCTGTGTTTTTCAGCATTCCTCAAAGAGATGTTACAGAATCAGGAATAACTTAGTACTGTTTCATTAATGCCTGTCCTTCGTAGATTCGGTATGTAGACTAAAGATACTTACTGTATCTGCAACTTACTTGATATGTGTGTGTGTGTGTGTGTGTGTGTGTGTGTGTGTGTGTGTGTATATAGTGATAAGTCTATAATAATACAGAAGCCTTTCTTTATAATCATACTAGAGGCCCAGTGCACGGATTCCTGCACATTGAAAGGAAATTAATTAGAAGGTGGCTGGTGGGGCAGGACTGGGCGAGATGGCTGGACACACCCTGGAGCCAACCTCCCGCAGTCCCTCCCTGGCCGTCTGCACCTGGGGTGGCGCCGGGACTCAAAGGGCGTCTGCAGAATGAGCGGGGTCCCTCTGGCAGTTGGGGTCCCCCGGTTTGGCCTGTGGGGATCAGGCCATAATCAGCAGTCCAACATCCCCCAAGAGGACCTGGAGTGGGAGAGGGCACTCTGCAAACTTGTTCTTTGGTTAATCTCTTCCCACCCTCCCCTCTTTCCTCTGAGATTCTTCAATCTGTTCCATGTTTCCATGCCTGTGGTTTCTGCTCCTGCATTGAGCGTCTGCCCCCTCGTGGTCAGTGCGCATCTGGCCAGTCACTTAGGCCTTTATATATATAGATAAGGAGTCTATAGAACCTTTTCAAAAAATCTCTTGAAAAGAAAGCTGGTGTACTATGTCAGCAAAATCCCATCTGGAACCATTTATACAGAAATAAGTTATACCTGATCTTCCTCCCAAATTAATAACTCCCTGCCAGTGTTTTCTGGCAACACAGAACTCATTTTCAAATCACTAAAACTCTCCTGACCTAAAAGATTTGATGTTTGAAGGGTTTGTGCTTCTGCTGGCATGCCCTTGGTATTCATGAATCAAGTGTTTTTTTGCATTATGATCTAATGCAAGGGATGTAAACTCAAGCCCCTTTCAAGACTCAAATGTCAGGGTGTCAGGTGGAGGGAGGTGTTGATTGGTGGGAACTGAGGAATGCATGTCTTACCCAATGACATCAAATTTTTAAAAATGTGAACACCATTAGCTAGACAGAATACACCTTGTAGCTGGATTCTATTGAAGATCCACCACACCAGCTCACAGACAGACCTTCCTCTACTAAATGTCTTGTGATGATGAACCCTACCCTCAAGATGGAAATAGTATATGCCACTTTATTCTTGTGAATAAGTTGACTTATTTGTAAAGATTTGGGTATACCAGGAAGTTCACAAAGTCAATTATAGTTATTAGGGCTCAAATTTAAAAGTATTTTATTAGTAAACAACTAAAGAACTAATAGTTAAAGAACTATTGCTACCTGAATTCTGATATTCTTATATATATCCTAGAATTCTTGAATTATATAAAATGTCACCCTGGCATTTGTATGTCTTATTTTAACTGACTGCCTTGCATATAGTATGCACACAAGAGGTGCTGAAATTGGGTATTTGACACCAATTAAGTTTTCACAACATGGTATTATGAATTCTGTAACTTTAATTTATGGACAGTATTTTTTAAAATATATTTTTATTGATTTCAAAGTGGAAAAGAGAGAGAATCATTGATCGGCTGTCTCCTGCATGCTCCACAGTGGGGATCTGGCCCACAACTTGGGCATGTGCCCTGACCGGGAATCAAACCGTGACCTCCTGGTTCACAGGTCAGTGCTCAATCACTGAGCCATACTGGTTGGACAATTGGCAGTATTAATACTGTGCATTTCGAAAGGCACTTTATTCCCTCATGTTCACCTTGAGTAATTCTGAGTAGTTCCTTCCAGATTTCAAGGGGAAAAGGCTGTGTTCAGGAAGAGTCAAGATGCAATACCCTAAGCAATTAATACATCAGGAGAAGAGCATAACATTGGGACTACCCTAAAGCAAGTACCTTTGCCCTTTGCATGCATTAGATCCCAATTTACTCCTGATGCTGCTTCTATCAGACATTCTTGCTGTTTCACCCATTGCAGATACTGAGCCTCAGGGAGATTGCCATGGGGATGGTAATCTTTCTGCTTCTAAATCCTATGCTGGAAACATCAATTAGCCCTTTTCCCCACCTCCCCACCCCCGAAAATCATCAGTGAGGCCATCAGTGAATCGATTGGAACAACTGAATGAACCTAGTTAACCTGGTAACGTGTCCTCCATATCAGGTTACTCTAAGGAAGGAAGAATTCAAGTTCTTAAAATTCTCAATACAGGGTATGTGCCCCCATCGACCAATGCGTCTGGATATCAAACACTTTGTTCTCGATGTTCACTGTGTACAGAAGCAGTTTGTACTAGAATTGTATACAAAAAAGGGCATAAATTAAAAGCCTACCCATTATTGGAAAACATCAACATATGCTGATATGAAGGTAAACTTGGTAAATGGAAGATCAATGTTTTTTTTTAAACTCCGGAGTTCTCCTCAGATTCTCACGCCATCTCTGTTCATGCTTTCCTGACTCAAATGTGGCTCCTTCTGTGGAACCTTCCTCTGACCCTGTCACATCATCATGTAGCATTTGAGAGATTTAGTCACATCTGCTTTTTTCCATGCACCTCTCTTCTGCTGAACTGTGAGATCTTTATATATATCCATCTATATAATAAAAGTCTAAGCGACCATTATGGCGGAACGACCAGAACAACTGGTTGCTATGATGCACGCTGACCACCAGGGGGCAGACGCTCAACACAGGAGCTGCCCCCTGGTGGTCAGAGCACTCCCATAGGAGGAGCTCCACTCAGCCAGAATCTGGCCTCATGGCTGGTGACCACAGCAGTGGTGGCGGGAGCCTCTCCCTCCTCCGTGGCAGTGTTAAGGAGCAGTGAGCTGAGCTAAGGAGTAG
>NW_006295384.1:378351-384047 GCF_000327345.1 Myotis davidii | reverse complement strand
TGTGTGTGTGTGTGTGTGTGTGTATTTGTGCTATACAATTCTAGTACAAACTGCTTCTGTAAACAGTGAACATTGAGAGCAAGGGCTGGTTACTATCATTTTCATCCTTGTATTGCTAAGCCCACAGTGTCTGATGGTGGGTGCTTGCTGCATGGCTGACGAGTGAAGGAATGAATAAAATCGATTCAACCACCTGACCTCAGCACTGTTACTCCCTCCTATCATCTAGTTCTTGGCCAGTCAGGAGGCCAAGTTCTTTTGCTGAGTTTGCAAAAGTTTAACCATATTGTGGAAATTAGTGCCTTGACAAGCTTTCACAATTGGGGAGGTAGGGTGGGGAGGGGAAGGGAGTCACTAACCAAACCCCTTTGTTAAAAATAGCAAGAGATTGGTTCCAGAAAAGTTTTCTTTTTCCCCTGTAACTTTTTTCATAGTTTCTAAAGTTGAACCTGGAAACCTCTCCTTGAGAGTCCCTGGTCCGTAGGAGAACCGAAGGTATCAGAAAAGAGTCTTCTTTCCTCAATATTCTCACCTCTAGTTGATAAGGAAGGCTTGTGGAACTATCTCACGTAGCTTGTAAGATGGCAAAAGCCCGCTATTTATTAATATCTAACCGGCATTTGTCTTAACAATTTAGGTAATGTTCAGTTTTTAAAAACATTTCAGTTTGGCTTACTGGACTTTAAACCTTGAGTACTAACCTTGCCCAGCATTAAAATATAGTTTCTTCCCAGTGCCACTTGATGGAAAATCTCTTCACATTCCTCAGCAGACAACTGCTCTGGGATATATTCTCATGTTCTAGAGGGGAGACAGGAAAACTAACATTGTCGCCACCCCACCCCCATCCAAAAGTAAGGTTATTGGAGAACTCCAAGTGGGCCTTCTCACCCTCCTCTCCAGTCTGTTGTTCTTTTTCACCCTTTAGGTTCATCAAGTCCTTTTTTAAGATTATGAAGGATGCTTAATGCTATAAAAGCTACTTGGCTGGTTTTGACATCAGAGTTACAGAATCCATTTTAACAGGACAGCAATAATCAGAGTGAATGTAAGAGCAGCTAGATAACATGGCAAAGTCTGACAGCAATCATTTCTTCACTCCTGCCTCATTTTTTCTAAGCAAATACACTTAGGGTACTCCTCAGCGGCAGTGTGTATAAAGGATGGTCTCCAAAAAGAGATTGGCAGCTTTAATCTGTTTGATATGTGCAATCATAGTCCGTGTTAAATTCAAAATGCTTGTCCAATCAAGGATTCAATATAGAAAAGAGGCAGAAACAAGCATGCTGCATGCTGTAATAAAGAAATCTGTTGATTGAAAACAGTTTGTATATTTTGGAAATGATAGGGAATGTAATTGGTAAGAAAGAAAAGGATAGGGCTTCATAAATAATGGGAAATAGAGCATATTTTTTGGTGATAATACTAACTTGATTTAACAGCATTTTGGTGTTGAATTTTTGTGTGCCAGAACAATAAGAAAGGTAGTTTCTTTCTTGTTATTCTAAATGTCACCATTAATGGAGTGATCTTTTTTTTATTTTTGTTTTCATGGAGAGCATCTTTAATGGGTTGAACCTGAGGCAACAGTGGGTGATGTGTTCCGGTTCTTTAAGAACTTTCACCAAATAGCTTTGTTTTTTCATCCAGGAAGAGTCGAGATGCGATTAACTTTTTTTTTTTTTTTCGTTACAAGTGCTACATAAATGCATTTTTTGGTAAAAGATTCAAGCAGTAGAGAAGTGTACATCCCCTGCCCCACTCCCTCTCCCCTCCCCCGGATTACCACAGTGGTTTATGGGCCATCCTTCAGCCTCTTTGCATCTTTTCATCTACATAGGAGATTCCTATGTAGATTATTGAGGGGCTACAGTATTAAGATACTGGATTTTGCTCTTCATGTCGTTCTCAAGCTTCCGTTCTGCACAGATACAAATATATAAAGGCACACCCTGGAGAGCTGATCTTGTTGTTCATGTGGACACCAGCACTGCATCTTGGGTAGGTTAGTGAGGACCCTCTCCACCAAGCTCCACACCAGGTCACAGCTGGAGCTTCTCCACTCAGTTGGCTGGTGTCCGGCTTTTTCTCTCTCTGAAGAATAAAATCTTCAACAGTTTGAACTTCGACTTCAACTAAATACCTGTCTCCTGTTATGTTTTCTTTTTCCTCCTGTTCTTTTTTCATTCCTTTCCACATTAACCCAAATCCTGCGTTTAGACTTAGCACTAAGAATTTCATTTTATATAGAAATCCAACTCGTCACAAAGTTCTAACTAGAAATTTCCACTGTACCCCATTGGTGGGAGTTCATAATGATGGAATACCCTCTGATTCATAAAAGAGACTAGATAGAATATAATTTTGCTATTAACATATGCTGTTGTATTGACAGTTTAAAAATTGGCCAACAATCCTTTATTACCTTTTCATTAATCATCAGGTTGAGGTAACCAAAATACCTGGTTCCCTGCATCCATTCTAAATAAACTGTATTTTACTGTATAAAAACTGAAATCACGCCCTAACCGGTTTGGCTCAGTGGATAGAGCGTCGGCCTGCGGACTGAAGGGTCCCAGGTTCAATTCCGGTCAAGGGCATGTACCTTGGTTGTGGGCACATCCTCAGTGGGGAGTGTGCAGGAGGCAGCTGGTCGATGTTTCTCTCTCATGGATGTTTCTAGCTCTCTGTCCCTCTCCTTCCTCTCTGTGAAAAGTCAATAAACTATATTTTTTTTAAAAGATTTTAAAAAAACCTTCAATCACTAGCAAAAGTTCAAGTGCCACATTTAGCATATTAGCAAATTAAGTATTTGCAGTAAGAAGAATCCATTTTCTTGGTAAGTTTTTGTGTAAACTGCATTTCTTTCTCTCCAAGCATCTAGCAATGTGGCACTTTGATTCCAAGTTCACTGAACTTTCCTCTCTATTCAGTGTTATTAAACATGTAGTGAACTTCTCTCTGCCAGGCCTTCCTTGTTCTAAGAGACAAATAAGATAGAGAGGGAGCCTGCATAAAATTCGGTTCTTTTTTTCCCCCTTTAATACTAAGCTGTGTTTTTTTCCTATTACAGTTGACATTTAATATTAGTTTCAGGTGTACAGCATTCAGTTTAAATATTTATATAACTTATGAAATGATCCCCCCCATAAGTCTATTACCCACCTGGAACCATACATCATTATTATAATACTAGAGGTCCAATGCATGAGATTCATGCACTCAGGGGGAGGGGTCCTTCAGCTCGCAGTCCAGCCCTCCAGAGGATATTCGACTGCTGTGGAGGCAGGAGAGGCTCCTGCCACCACCACTGCACTCGCCAGCCTGGCTCAGGGCTTCTGGCTGAGGGGTGTTCCCCTGGTGGTCAGTGCACGTCATAGCAACCAGTTGTTTGGTCGATTTGCATATTAGCCTTTTATTGGGTTATTGACTATATTACCTATGCTGAAGTTTACATGCCCCTGACTTTTTGCAACTACCAACGTGTACTTTTTTATCCCTTCACCTTTATCATCCAGCCCCTCAACACCCCTCCCCTCTGGCAACCAACAGTCTGTTCTCTGTATCTATGTGTTTGTTCACTTATTTTGTTCTATAGATTCTACAAGTAAGTGAAATCATATGGAATTTGTCTTTTCTGTTTGACTTTTTTCACTTAGCATAATACCCCTTAGGTCCGTCCATGTTGTCACAAATTGTAAGAGTTCATTCTTTTTTTAAGGCCGAGTAATATTCCATTGTATATATGTACCACAGCTTTTTTATCCACTTGTATATTGGTGGACACTTGGGCTGCTTCCATATCTTGGCTATTATAAGTAGCACTGCAGTGAACATATGAATATAAAGTTGCATATATTCTTTTGAACTCATGTTCTATATATTCTTTATTCAGTTGCCTATCAATGAGCAGGAGAGGGGTTCCTAATCCTTTAGAATCCAGTGTGTTCTGTTTTACTTGTTGAAAAACATTCTGAGAAGGGGTCAGTGGCTTTAGTGAACTGCTAAAGCGGTCGTTGGTACAAAAATTCTTAAGCTCTGCTCTAGAAAGTTTCAGAAAGCATCGTTAGGCCATTTTGGGGAAGGAATCAGGCCCAAAAGCAAGTTGAAATTGGCAAGTGTTCCAAGAAAGCAGGTTTCTGTGCCACCGTTGTTGGCCTATGTGTCCTACCCACCTCTCTGTGTGCAGCCACAACTTCAGGTCCTCACATTGTGTTCATAATGAACGCTCTTCAGTTTTCAAGAAAGAGTCTAGCACTCCATAAAGTACGTTTTAGAAAGGTCTCCTTTAAAAGTTCCTATAATTTGTCCTAGCTGGTTGGGCTCAGTGGATAGAGTGTCAGCCTGTGGACTGAAGGGTCCCCGGTTTGATTCCGGTCAAGGGCACATGCCCAGGTTGCGATCCTCAGTGGGGAGTGTACAGGAGACAGCCGATCAATTATTCTCTCTCATCATTGATGTTTCTATCTCCCTCTTCCTTACTCCTTGAAATGAATAAAAATATTTTTAAAAAAATAATAATAAAAGTTGCTATAATTCATCTAATAAAGTACAGTCTTCTCGATAGATGAGGAGTTCAAGAGAGCCAAGGTTTTCCTGCCACTTGTTGCAAGCTAACAAAGCTTTTCAAATAGTCCAAGTACCAAAAGTTCAGTATGGCTGGCTACAAACAGCAGTCCCTTTCCCACAGTGCTCCCATTCCCCAGACCTTCAAAGCAACCACTTGTAACTCTTTCTGCTGCTCTTGCTCATTTTTGCCTTCTTATCTTGATAAGTGACAGGCACAGAGTGCATTATCTGATCATTTCCTACAATGGACGATGAGGCTCTGGCGCCTGGCTCCCACCCTTAGCACACATATGCACCTTTCCTGCTCCCTCCCCCACACTAATAAGGTGCGATTCTGGCAGGTCAGCAGTCAGTATGTACATGTACATACCAGCCCTTCCCCTGGTTATCTAAACCTGCACTTAGTCCAGTTCAAACATATCTGGTGTTTGGGCTGATGGACCTCATGGCCTGGTGCACAGCTGTTCTCCTGCAGCTCGCCCCTTACTCACATCCAGGTATTGCCCTCATGCGTCACTTAGTTTACACTCCTCATGGCCTAGATTCAGTATCTTTGTTTACTATTCCTCTTTTGGGGAGAGGTAGAGTACCTCTTCCAGTAGTTTTCCTAGCACATGAAGTTTTGGAGACTTTGTTTGGCTTAAAATGTCCTTAAGCCATCCTCATGCCTAATCGATAGTTATAGAATAACTAGAGGCCCGATGCACAAAATTCATGCAAGGGACTCGACCCTCGCAGCCGCAGCAGCTTGCCTCAGCCTTTGCAGCCACAGTAGTTTGTCTCGTCCCTCGCAGCCCTGGCTTCATCCAGAAGGTCATCCAGAAGGACGTCCAGAAGGTTGTTCAGCTGTCCGGTCTAATTAGCATATTATGCTTTTATTATTATAGATAGACTGGAGCTCAATTTCCTTCACAATTTTGGCAACATTGTTCTACTGCCTTTGTTGAAAGCCTTTCTGATTCCTAATCCTTTCTGTATGTGACCTTCTTAAATTGCTTGTTCCATTTTATTTTAAAATCTTTATTGTTGAGAGTATTATGTATGTTCCCCTTTTTCCTCCATTAACCCCTTCTAGCCAGCCAGACCCTCACCCCAGGCCTTCACCACCCTATTGTCTGTGTCCATGG
>NW_006295384.1:377196-378254 GCF_000327345.1 Myotis davidii | reverse complement strand
TGTGAGTCTGGTCAGAGTTCCCAGAGAAAAATTTTCTAGTCTCCTTCCTGGGGTGGGGGTGGGGGGGTGGGGATTAGCCTGGCTACCAGCATCTGCGGAGGGGGAAGGAACTCGTGGTCTCAACATCCAGTATTGGCCCAGTGTGCCTGGTGTGCCCCTCATTTCAAAGACCCTCACCAGAGAATGACCCTTCCTCCAGAGTGGAGGTGGAGATCTGGGGTCTGTTACTGAAACATACTTCAGCTGGTCTTCTGAAGCAGCAGTCGCCAACCAGTGGTCCGCAAACCACGGGTGGTCCGTGAAGTCCGAAAGGTTGGCAACCACTGTTCTAAAGACACCCTTCACCTGTTCTTCCAGAGATACCTTGGGGCACCAATTCATGAGCCCTTGGGAGTTCTATGGGATAAACCAGGCTCCTTTTCAGCTCTCCCCACTGCCAGCTTAGAATTCAGCTTTCTAAGATCTGTTACATAAAATTGTGTCTTGTCCTTTGCTTTCTAGTTTTTGCCTTTGGCACCTCCACTCCTGTTTCCCTCTTCCTTCGAGTTTATTATCCTTTAGAAAATTCTTTACTGCAATTTTAGTGGATATTTTGGAGTTTACAGAGCTAAATGTATATATTTAGTATGCCACCTTTAACCACAAATTTGAGAGTTCTCACTGTAGGCTTTTTGTGCATTTTTAACTTTGTCCGTATTTATGTTCTAGGAAGTCAAAATTATGTATTTGTAAGTAAAATTTCCTTCATTGTTCTTTATTAAAACTAAGAAAGAAATGTCCACTTAAATCTGTACTATCATTTGAATGTTCATAAAATCCAAAGGCCTCGAAATATTGAATACAGGAAACTTGCAGGGGTCTTATTAGCTCATCTTCCACCCACGTCAAATATGATAGGAAACAGTTGTGGTCTTTTTCCTTTTTGGTTAGATTCTAGATGAGCCCCACAATTCAAACTAGGTAATGGTACTAAGTATGCAAATAGTAATAAAAATAATTATTATTATTATCATTATTATTATTATCATCATCATCATTATTAGCATTTATTGATCACT
>NW_006295384.1:375938-376248 GCF_000327345.1 Myotis davidii | reverse complement strand
CACCCTCCCCTGCCTTCCCTCCAATATTGCTTGTTCCTTTTCAGAAACTTGTAGAATCTCCTTTGTGCATAATCATGGACACCTTCACGATGGTGTGTTGGTCTCGGGCAGTTTTCATTTATGGTGCTGCTGGGCACTAGGCGAGGCTTTCCATTCGGAAAGTCAAGGCCCCTATTTTTAGGAAACCTTGAATTTCTTCTTTGATTACCTCCTCTTCATTCCCAGTTAAGTTTTTCTTTCTATTATTATGCTTTTAATTTCTAAGAACCTCTTCTTGTTCCATAAGTGTTCTCGTTTCATGGATGTAATC
>NW_006295384.1:365289-375164 GCF_000327345.1 Myotis davidii | reverse complement strand
CATAAAATCCAAAGGCCTCGAAATATTGAATACAGGAAACTTGCAGGGGTCTTATTAGCTCATCTTCCACCCACGTCAAATATGATAGGAAACAGTTGTGGTCTTTTTCCTTTTTGGTTAGATTCTAGATGAGCCCCACAATTCAAACTAGGTAATGGTACTAAGTATGCAAATAGTAATAATAATAATTATTATTATTATCATTATTATTATTATCATCATCATCATTATTAGCATTTATTGATCACTAAGTGCCAGACACTATTGTAAGCATGTTTCTTTAATTTCTTTAGCTCCCACAACAACCTTATGAAGTAGGTGCTATTATATTTACATACAGATGAGGAAATGGAGGTTAAGAAACCTGTTCAAGATAATAGAGCAAGTTGATGCCACAGTCAGGACCCAAACTGTCTAGCTCTGGAGCACATTTGAAACTTGACTACAATGCCAGTGGTTTGTAGATTGTGTGAATAACTAAAAGTGATGTCCTGAACTTCATTACAGATGTCCCCAAAATTTCTTGATGGACCAGTTGTCATACTTCACCAACTTAGCATTTTTTATGCATAAAATTTGACAAACTGTCAAACTAAGGGGGAATTTTTTAACTGTCTCAAAATTTCATTAGCAGAGGACTGGTTGATATTAAAATAATGACATAAAACTTGATTTTCATTGTAATTGCAAGACTGTAAATTATAAGAATGTAAAGTGGCCACTGACCCGAAAATAGTATGAGAGAATCCAAGTGATAAAACATGTCAATATTCTTTTTTCCTTTATTAATAATTGAGGGGTACATTAAAATCATAAAAGAGTACATAAGAGCTTTAGAGGAATTTCTGTTTTCTTTACTAGGCAGTCATCTTCATTTTTATAAAACTGACATCACTGTTAAACCATTTTTACTTCAGGTTAAAATTTGACTGACCTATTCTATTGCTGACTATGTCATACCAGGTCACTGAAACCTAAAATAAGTATGTTCTAAGCATTGGGTGACTATTACCTATTTAGAGCCAAGATCCACTTAAGACACATTGACTTGTTTTCTACATCACTGAGGTGGCTGATATGTCCATCAATGATGTGCTCATATTCTCATTAGCTCTCAGCACAGGAGAGGATGCCAGCAAGATGTCCAGTAAATTCAGTGGAATCTCTTTGGTCAAGAGTTAAGGCTATTGTTCTGTATGTCAGCCCATGCAGTGCTAACGTGTTGGGTTTTTTTACAATAATGTATTTTGTGATTTGATTTGACCCACGGTTCATCTGCAACCAGGCAATTACACTTATAATAAGGGTTCTGCTGTCCAGTTTGTCTCCATCCTGAGAAATGTCAGAAAGTGAGTATTCTGCATCTAAAGGAAACATGAAAAATACAAGTGGAAACACCTGAAGAATGCTTTCTTACATTAAATCAGGGGGCAGCTGCGGCTTTAGCAATGAGGCCTCAGAGCAGGAATTCAGAGTCAGGAAGTGATGCTGCCTCTGAGTTTAGGTGGAAAGGCCACCTTAGCAAGTGTAATAAAATGTACTGACTAAGGCCGGCTGGCGTGGGCTCAGTGGTTGGGTGTCAGCCTATGAACCAGGAGGTCACGGTTCGATTCCCCGTTGGGGCACGTGCCTGGGTTGTGGGTTGGATCCCCAGTGTGGGCATGCAGGAGTCAGCTGATCCATGATTCTCTCTCATCATTGATGTTTCTATGTCTCGCTCCCTCTCCCTTCCTCTCTTAAATCAATAAAGATATATATATTTTTTTTAAATGTACTGACTCAGGCTATAATACAAGGGAAACTTTGCACCTCGAGTTGGGGATGGGGAAGTGACTGCAAAATCACTGATATCCATGCGCTGTGGAAGACATGTGCACCCTGTATTTTCCCCTACTTCCCCCTTATAAGATGGGAATTGTCCTCTGTGTGTGCATTAATAGGGAGGTGGAAAGAAAGTCACGAATTAAAACCATTTCATGGTAAGTGCCTGTGCCTTTTCAGCTGTATGCTTCTCTTTGTAGAACTCTCAAGTCAGGAAAATCATTCAGGTGAAGACTATGCATTTTGATGTTAACACATTCCACTCTTACGGATAGACAACCAGTTAACAACATGAAATGAGGCGGTGATGGTTTTCGAAATGAAATAATGTTTGATGTCACCTTGAGTTTCTCTCTGAACTTTGGCCACGTTGTGGAAAAGCGAGGAGGAGGGGAGCAGCTCTGTCAAGCACAGAATTACACAGGAGGGAAAAAATTAATCTAAATACTGAGGGAGAAGCCTGTGTTCTCTTGGATGATATTTAGCAGCAAGAGCAAGGAGAGGGATGTTTCTTTCTTTGTGTAATGTGCAGTAGTTACAATAAACACAAGATTTCCAAATCTCAGAGGACTCTCTTGACAGTTGCTTGATAACAGCTTTTTTCATTCCATAGTTTTGACAGTTTGTGTGTGTTACCATATCTAGTGTAAACTAAAACATCACTGTCATTCTGTTTTTCTTTTGTATGTGGCTTCTTTTTTTTTTCATCTTTAAGATAATGAAAAAGATGGGCTTTTCACTTGTAGACTAGAGTAAGGCAAGTTGTGTATGGAGATTAGCATGTGTTTATGAGTTTTGAAAGATCCGCGTTGACAGCAGAACACTGCCTTAAATGATTTTTTTCTTCATATCACTCCAGTGAAAGGAGAAGTGGGATGTGTAAGTTTTCTCTTAATCTTTTGATAAATAGCAAATCTTAGGCGTCTGTGTGGGCACCTATATTATTTATCTGTGGTAATTGAAAATGAACGAATACATTAAACATCTCTAGTGCTCCTGGCTGTGCAGCCTTTGAGAAATGGGAAGCTTGCTGCTGTCCTTGTCAGTTACCAGGGGCTTGCCCTGTCCCACCTGGGTGCTTTTCACCCAGGCCCCAAGTATCCTTCCGGTCACCTGGTGGATCGCCCCTCGCACTTGCTTCTGCCAGTTCGTAGCTAAATGAAGTCATTGGTCTATTTTAGAAAACAACAGGGTTTCGCTGTCTTGGGTTATTTATTTATCTGGTCTTTGTTTTTCTGGAGTAACTCTAGAGACAAGACTGTGTCAGCACTGTTTGCATGTTTGCAGGGGAAACGACAGGCCAGGAACACAGGTCAGGGTCATAGCAGTGATTGCTCATCAGGTGCAAACTTCTGGATCCCCCAAATTCAGGAAGGGGGCCCATTCTTGAGAGACCTTCCCCTCTATAGCCCAGATAACCTTTGATTTGTAGAGACCTCGTGGGGTTATTTTACCATCAAACCAAATTTGCTGTATCGTAGCAAAGCTCCCAACGCCGTCATCTGGCATGTTACAGACAAATTCCAATTATTTTTCTACTTTGAGCTATTGTTAAACACTACAAGCTAGCTGACAGTAAAATTATAAATACAGGTGTTGTCACACTACACTATAATCAGAATTTTAATTTGAATTTTCATTTGTAGAGCCTTCCCCCCCCCTCCCCACAGGAAAATGGGAATAGAATTAGTTTTATTGACAGTGAAAAGACATTTTGAAAGCTTCCTAAATCATCACCTGTATTTAGCAGGAGGAAAAATTGTATATGTCCATGTAAAAAGAAGAGTTTTATGATCACATATTTACTCATTATATTTGGTGGTAAATAAAACAGGGAAGACATGTTTGACAAATGATTGACGGAACTCACTAGGTTTTTGCTTCATCAGAACAATAGACAGACACAAATATATATTTTGCTTTTGTTTTGTTCTGCTATTACTAATGCCGACCTGTAGACAAAATCTTCTTCTAGCAAATTAAGTACAGCCTGTTGGAGTCTGCAGGCAGTGCTAAACTTTTTATTAGGCAATTTTCTCTTCTTACCCGGATTCATCATCTGTGGCACTCCTTTTCCCCCCTTAGCGTGGTGGTTGGAGTGGGTTCCCCCTTCTCAAGTCCCTTTTTTTCTCTCAAGGCATTTAGTGTCGTGTCTGCCAGATTTCAGTGATGAGCAGCGAATTGCTTTTAAAGTGGGCATTATGCCAGTTCAGCAGCACAATGGAAAACCAATCTTCCACCGTTCTACTTTTGATGCTGTTATTGTAGCATTTTAGATAACTGCTGCCACAAAAAAAAAAGAAAAGAAAAGATGTGCTCAATTGCTACCAGTTAGTCAAGTTAAATCCAGAGTAGCATTAAAATTACTCTGAAAACTGTTTGTCAGAGGTCGTGTGCCGTCTGTGGCTGCCGCACATAGGATAGATGTTCTGTTCTGGTGGGGGTTTTTTCCCCCCTTTATTATTACTGTGACTGACCAGCTCTCTAAATAGCCCTTCAGTACCTGTTTACTTATTGTCTAAACCTCCCTGTTGAAAAAATGTGTCAAACAGAAATGTTGAAAAGTTTCTTTAAAGTGCTGGAAATAGCAGGAGAGTGAGTTGTTCAGGGTGCTAGAGTTTGTACAGTGTGAAAGCAAAAAAAAAAAAAAAGAGTGGGGGGAGAGCAAGAACATAATTCTCTGGTTTCTATAGCAAGATTACTGTTTTCTTCTTTTTATCTTCACTGTTCAACCACTGGGTTCACTGTTCTACTTTTTTTTTAATAGCACAAATGGAATTTATCCTCTCCATCTCGACTCCCTTCCCCCTCCACTGGCTTTGCTTGTGAATGAAAGGGACTCCTACTATGACTATAGGACAGATGGCAGCTGTACATGTTGTATTTGATGTATTTTGGAGTGAGCCGCATTTTTAAATCCAAGGCCAATAGATGGGCTATTTTGAGGTCGGCAGTAACACTATACTTCACGCCTGCTCGCTCCATTTCCTCAGAATTTTAGACTTTAAAAATTACAGAAATAACCAAAAATCTGTGCTCAAAATAATTGAGCTGTGATCTAATGGATGCATTGCAGTAATAATAAAAGCAACTCAGACTTCTGGACTCCCTTTTTTCTAAAGAATATTTATTTATCTGTGTCTCTAATGGAATTTTCTTCTTATGTTAATCATATCAATTATATAATCAGACTCCAAGCCTTATGAAGGCAAACATTTTTGTCTGTCTTGTTCATTCCTGTATGCCCAGGGCTTAGAACAATATCTGGCACATAATAGGCACTCGTAAATATTTGTTGAATGAGTTAATAATTCATGTTTCTCCTGTGGGTTCATGGAATTGTAATATATTTACTTATTTGTATTTTTTAAATCCAGCTAGAATGCCAAATTGTGCTCCTGAAGTATAGCAGCCATGCTAATTTATTTTTTCTATCCCTTCCTTCACCTCTACCCCATCCCAAATTGTCCTTGATACCCAGTGGGTACTTAATAAGTTTTTGCTGAGTGAACAAGTAGAGAAGCCCAAAGGCAGGTTATTTGCCAATGAGGGATATGGCCATTTGGTGGTAGAAATGAGGATACATTAGTGCCCCACCAGGCAGTATTTGTTAAGTCTACAAGTCCTCAGCCTTATGGTTTTCCAGAGTTCTTTCTCATGTATCATATTGGTTTCCTGGGCTTATATTCAAGCCCATTTCAGAGCCATATTTTCTTTCCATGTTTAATTTAAGAGCATTCTAACTTTTGCTAAAGCTCTGATAATGATGCAGTCGGCTGTATCATTATAACCAACCCATTTCCTAGTGCCACCTAGATGACTCCATTGCAAGCTCTCCAGTGTGAGCGGCCCGGTCTTAATATGGGAAGGAGACTGCCCTGCCTGGTGGGAGGCACACACGATAGCAGTTAAACCTCCCTTAGCACCATTTGCCTTTCCTGTGGAATTGCGATTTAGGCATTCTGTCATTCTGTTGTGTCTCCTACTACCTGCCTCCCCGCCCCCCAACTCCCTGCTTCCATCTGCGAAATGAAGAAAATGAGGGCCCAGAGGCTGCTTCACAAGGTCAGAGGCTTCAGAGAATCCAGTGACTTAATCAAGAACTGTACCATGTAAGAAGCACACCGCTTTCCCTTTTAATCATTGAGTCGTAAATGTGACATAGCTTTAAATGGATAGCAACAATTTGCAAATCAATAAGATCCATTGCATAATTAGCTTTGGACTGAGCATTAAAAAGTATACATTGAGGATTATGATAGTAAAAATGCAGAGCATTCTTTCTTGGCAGCTAAAAATGTGCGTATTAAACTTACAGAAATGGAGGTGGTGAAATTTTCTAGCTACTAACAGATTATCTCAAAAGAATGCCTTGCTAGAGGCCATTTTTTAAAGTAGCAGATAAAAATGATTTTCTTAAGTTTTACCACAAGGGTTATACATTTATTTGAGAAGAATCTGGGATGTGCAATAGAACATTCCCTAATGTGCTCATTTCATCTTTTTCTCTCCAGTATCATTTGTCCTTCATTCAAGAAGAGCCCCAAAAAAAGGAACTGAAATAAGGATTCAGATTTTTATTAGAACAAATTTAAACACATGTTTTGCCATACAGGCCCTAGCGTCAACATTTTACACAGGGGAAAAAATGAATGTGTTCTTTCTAGCATCCTGAATCAACATTGACTATAATTTGAAAGACTTTCAGTTGCCTGGGCCAAAGATGGAAAAGCTTGTAGAAGAGTGCTAAGGAGGACTTGTGCATTTTTAAAGCTGAATTGTGCAGACTAGGGAGTAGTCCCTTTGTGTCCCTCTACATAGAGTTTAGAGGAGAGTGCATGAACTTGATATATGGCCTTGCAAAAAGCCTCCTGGTCCTGTTTCCTCATGAGTATAATGCCTCTTCTGTTTAACTTACGGGATTGTTGTTAGGATGAAATATAGAATTTGTATGTTCTTAACCCTCTTTATGTCAGGAATTGGCAGCCTTTTTCTATAAAAAGACAGAGAGTAAATATTTTCAGCTTTGAGAACTAGACCGTCTCCATTGCAGCTACTCAACTTCACCATTGTGGCCACAGACAGTACAGAAACAAATGGGCATGGCCGTATTCCAATAAAACTTTATTGACAGAAACCAGTGGCAGCCTAGATTTTGCCTTCAAGCTATAGTTTGCTAACCCATGCTGTGTAATAATGAAAGGTGTAAAATATTACCAACTATTTATTCACTGCTTCTAGTAAATAACCCCCCCTCCCAATTTGGGAGTCAGCCAGTATGGACAGTGCTTGGCCATTCTTATAGAAGAAGCCTAAAGAGACCCTCTCTCTTTTGAGAGAAAAACCTTTAGTCAGCCTTCCCAAATTCTTGCTCAATTCTATAGGGAGAATTTAAATTCCATTTAGCTTGTATTTATCAGTGTCTTCACTTTAGCCACCTTGTCTCACAGGAGCCTCCTCTTTGTAATATTTTAAGCAATAAAAAAAAAAATAAAGTGTTCCTTCCTTAGGACAGTTCGTTTCCTTCAGGCCTTGAGTTAGCTGTGGTAGAGAAGGAGTGCCAGGCCCTAGCCAGTTTGGCTCAGTGGATAGAGCATTGGCCTAAGGACTGAAGCGTCCCGGGTTTGATTCCTGTCAAGGGCACATATGTCGGTTGCAGGCTCAATCCCCGGTCCCAGTTGGGGCTCATGAAGGAGGCTCATCCATGTGTCTCTCTCACATAGATGTTTCTCTCTCTCTCTCTCCCTCTCCCTCTCCCCCTCTCCTCCTCCTCCTCCTCTTCTTCTTCTTCCTCCTCCTCCTCCCCTCCACTCTCTCTAAAAATCAATGGGAAAATATCCTTGGGTGAGAATTAACAAAACGAGAGAGAGAGAGAGAGAGAGAGAGAGGGAGAGAGAGAGGATGCCAGTATTAAAATAGCTAACTAAGGTGCAATGTTGCCACTTGTTATCTCCTCTGGACAACCCTGGAGTCTTTGGTCAAGGAGAAGGATTGACAAGAGGGACAGTGGCCATCTTGATGATCAACCAATTAAGGTTTCAAGATATGTGGTGTATTCTGATGAGACGCCTACTTAAAGCGTGTCATTGATATATCCTGGAAAGGAATACGCCAGAATCTTGATGTTTCCAGGAGACAAAGTCACATAAGCTTAATGGAAGAACTCATCCCAGAGCCAGTGCAGCATGTCAGTTCATAGGATATAAGAAGGTAAAGGTTGCTAAGCCAGATATCCTGAGAACACTGGTGTTTCAGACTCCATGGCTGGTTTTCTAAGCAGCTGGATTGCTTGAATATTTAGATTATATCTGATGAGTCAGAAATCCAAAACCATATCCATTTTCCATACACATTAATTCCAGAGCAGCCAAAAAATGTATCTGCTACAGAATTTCCCTTCATATATTTTCCTTGGATAATGAGTTTGATGGTAAGCAGTCATTTAAAAGTTTGCCTTTGACTTTCTGTTTCTCCCAGATTTCTTAAGGCCTTAGATTTTTGCCTATGTCTTAGGTGTTCCATACTGAGTTGGTGAGCTTTTTGTAATATATATCCCAACATTATTATTGGTAAATAATATATGTATTCATGTTTTCCTGTATTACAACCATTTATCCGGGGCAGTGGCCCTCCCTGACAGGTAGTTTCTAAGATGTCCACCTATGGCCCAACCATAGTTCCAACCATTCACGTGGATCCAAACTGTGTCTGATCCCATGGCACAGGCTGTGAGAACAGGGGGCTAGTGATAGAGGAGGATAGCCACAGGATTAGGAGCAACGAAGGCAAGGCCCATGTTCCTTTTGCCTTTGTCCCCAAGAGGGCAGAGCTTAGCTGGTGACGCAGCCTTTGGCCCATATAGGGGTATGGAAGCTATTTCCTACACCCTGAGGGCTTTTTCTTCTACCATCTGGGAAAAATGACCGCTGACACTGGACCACAGCTTTTACCACCTATCTGTTGCCATCATTGTCAATGACTAACATTTGTTAAACGTGAACTTGATCCCAGAGACTGACTGGTCGCACTAACCCTTCAACCTATATTCATTCATTAAAGTGAAGGAAAATAAGCAGGGGCTTGACATTCAGAGATAAGAGGCCAGAAATGAGTCCAGAATTTCTGATTCTGAAGCCAATGTCAACTCCCAATCTACAGTGACTGCTCTTAATACAGTTGCATTTTCTTTCCCTTCCGTTTGCTCTTCTCTCCCAAGAGTGTGTCGGCCATGCCCTTACCCACACCCTGCTAACTCTCCAGGTTAAATGATTTCCAGGTCCCATGGGTAGTGCATGTCACCAAATAGCATATTAGTCAGTCTGATTTTTTTATGAGCCCAGGTTTAGAAATGGTGTAAGTAGAGATTAAGATAATTAAACATCAGGGTTAGAAATGGTATGTGAACAGTAAAGCTATTGTGTACACTTCTTGGATATTGTTGGCAGATACAAATCTTTGAGCAACTGGAGTCTTCCCAATGAATGGTAGTGATGGAAAATGTTATTTCGATGCCATAAGGCTGTGACGTCATTGTAATCAGGCATACCTGAAAGTTTTATAATTCTGGTCCTCAGTTGGGGAGGTATAAACTTATCAAAACCTGGGAATCTTTAAGAAGTGTACACTTCTTGGATATTGTTGGCAGATACAAATCTTTGAGCAACTGGAGTCTTCCCAATGAATGGTAGTGATGGAAAATGTTATTTCGATGCCATAAGGCTGTGACGTCATTGTAATCAGGCATACCTGAAAGTTTTATAATTCTGGTCCTCAGTTGGGGAGGTATAAACTTATCAAAACCTGGGAATCTTTAAGAAGCAAGCAAGCCGAAACCGGTTTGGCTCACTGGATGGAGCGTCGGACTGCGGACTGAAGGGTCCTGGGTTCGATTCTGGTCAAGGGCATGTACCTGGGTCGGGCACATCATCCCCAGCCCTATTCAGGGTGCATGCAGGTGGCAACCAATCGATGTGTCTCTCTCACATTGATGTTTCTCTCTCTCTGCCCGCCCCCCACTCTCTCTAAAAATCAGTGGAAAATGTCCTCAGGTGAGC
>NW_006295384.1:357728-362728 GCF_000327345.1 Myotis davidii | reverse complement strand
GGGGGTTTTTTTGTGTGTGTTTTTTTTCAAAATTCCTAAAGCTTCCTGCATTCCGCCCCTTCCACAGAGCCCTTGTTGCGTTGAGGGAGGGAGGCTACGGATTAGAAAAGGTGGGAAAGTTGAGAACTGTATGGTGGGAAGCCATGCAATTAAAAAACTGACTGAAATTATTACCTGGTTTCATAATTGACAGAATATTTAATTCAGATATAGTAAATTGACACACCTCTACACAGAGACAATTATGACTGACTGTATAACACCTGACAGAATCAATTATAACTGACTGTTGTTTGATACCTTTGCACGGAAATAAATGAAACAGACATTCAGAACAGAGACGGCTGCTGCCTGTGTGCCTAAGCCTGCCTTAATTAAAGTAAAATAACCAGTATGCGATGTTAAGATGTCTTTGCCTCATAGTTTCTAGTTCAGTGTGTTTCTTTAAGTCGAGAAAGGGATTTAGAAGGAGTAAAACTGAAAAGAGATTTTGGTCTTCGTGACACAGACAAAATATCTGAACTAGAGATGGTTTCCTGAGATGGGAGAATGCTCCCTTGCTCCAAATAGTTCTAACATTTTATTTGATCAGTTGACTTTGAAATAAAATCTTGAAGAGTCCAACCCACAGATGATGGCCTAGTAGTTATTTCATATAGAAAATACTATAACGTGCCCTGACTGGTTTGGCTCAGTGGATAGAGCGTCAGACTACGGACTAGAGGGTTCCAGGTTCGATTCCGGTCAAGGGCATGTGCCTTGATTGCGGGCATATCCCCAGTGGGGGGCGTGCAGGAGGCAGGATCAATATTAAAAGCAATTCTGGGGGGCCTAGAGCAGCAGCAGGAGAACAGAAAATCCCCCGGAGGCCAGGGAGAGGGGTGCTGGTGTCATTGCAGGCCAGGCTGAGGGACCCCCCCACCCTGCCCAATGCACAAATTTCATGTACTGGGCCTATCAATAAAATATATTTTTTTTAAAAAGAAAATACTATAATGTGCATGTTTTCAGGTTTTAGATTCTAATCAGTAGAAAACTTTTAAAATTAGTTCATTTTCTGATAAAACATTAGGTGAATAATTAATATTTAGGCTAACTTGTTTTTCATTGTTTCCATGGGGGGTGAGGACAGGATATTTTTTGGTAATTAGTATACAACCCTAAGGAATCCACGTGTAGGATGGAGCAGAGTCAGTAATCTATAAATACATGTTCCTCAAATGTGACTCCCAGGACATGTAGATTCCCATTGCTCGTGTATTAAGATGAATGACTTCCGGTGCTACTGCAGCCCATTACAGTATATTTTGCTGATGCACTTGTATGTAGGAAGAGCATTTCCTTCCCTAGCTCTACCAAGTTTGGGTTTTTGTGCTGGTTGAGACAGTGACAGCCATGGCCAGTGGCATCTCCAAGCACCAGGCTGGGGTGGCTGCAGATCTTCTTGGCCTCTTGGGATTTTTTAACAGTTGTTCCTCAGGCATCTGACCTGCACTGCCGATGTCCGGATGTCCATGGCCTCTTTACCACTCCCCACACCAGAGCAGGGAGAAGGAATAGGGTTTGACTGGCCACATTAACTGGTCTCCACCATTTAAAATAGTTGCTGGAGCCCTAACTGGTTTGGCTCAGGGGATAGAGCATTGGTGTGCGGACTAAAGGGTCCCAGGTTCGATTCCAGTCAAGGGCATGTACCTCAGTTGCTGGCACATACCCAGTAAGGAGTGTGCAGGAGGCAGCTGATGGATGTTTCTCTCTCATCGATGTTTCTAACTCTCTATCCCTCTCCCTTCCTCTCTGTAAAAAAATCAATAAAATATATTACAAAGAAATAGTTTCTGGAGCATCAAAGGAAACAGGGTGATGGTTTCAAGGTGAAACCTGACATGGGTGGCCTATGGGCCTAAAGCGGGGGAGAGAAAACCATGAAGAAGGGGTGAGCCCTTTCCCCCTCGGCTCCCAGCCCCGGGGCCTGCAACAACAAATACAATTGTTTCCTAGATCTTCCCTACGTTATTGATTCAGTTCTCATTGGGGAAGCAAGTGAGAGCTTTTATCTGCATCGCAAACTGGCATGGAATGGTGCCTTGGCCATATTGATGGCTGTGGCATACACTGGTGATCGCAGTTGTTTTTTGCAAAGAAGAGCACCAAGTGACGCTGGTTGTCATTCTAACTCTGCTGCGTGGCAGCGTAAATAGTCCCCTTTCTAACCAACCTGGTGGGAAAAGTCAATATCCCATCAGCAGAGGAGGTAAACACATCAGGAGCCGTGCCCTCTCTCTTCCTGCCCTGCTCCACATCACCGCAGTTCTTTCACTTTGCTGTCCCCACGGCACATGCGCTGTGTCAGTCACAGGAAGAGGTGCCTGCCCAGGCTCTGGCCTGCAGAGCAGCTGCCCTGGCTAGGGCCTTTGTTGCCTCTTCCCAGACTCCCAATAATTAGAACTTTCAAAGTGTCTTTCTACGGTTAAAGATGAGCCCCTTCTTTTTCTCTTCTTGCCGTTTTGTGTGTTTTTCTCTCACCGCCTTGGAACATTTCAATCCCTTCTGCTAAACTTGTTGTTGTTGTTTGAAATGCAGTTGATGTGATTTAGCAACGGTTGTGGAGAACAAATGTGAATGTGTAGCTAAGGAACAACAATCTTGAGAGCGAGTTTTCATTTTCTGGGTCTTTTGTAGACACCAGTGTTGCCCTGCTGTTCAGTGGGGTTTGTCTTTCTGTGATTGCCATGCTTTCCTTCCCGATGCTTTCCTATTCTCAGCGCTGGGCACCGTGGCCCCGGCTGGCCTCTGAGGGCTGCCCAGCTCTCTGGGAGCTCTGGCTACCTGGGTTGCATGTCTCCATCCGGATTAGCAGCTGTGTGACCTTAGGCAAGTGACTTGACCTCCCAGTTTCCTCAGCCAGAAAAGAGGGATTTTTTTAAAGGGGCCTCTCCAAACACCTCACAGGGTTCCCAGATAGCTTTGAACAAAACTTGTGTCATTTGAACTCTCCTGGGCAGGGTTGGCTGCCCCAGGATCACCTTTGTCCCCGAAAGATCAGAGCTGGATGTCACAGCCCTGTTGCTTGTTGAAAAGAACCAGTGGGGAGGCTCAGGAGGGAGATGAGGAGGGAAGGAGAGGTTCTTCCTTCTGTCTGGTCATGCTCTTCTCCAAACAGGGAAGCCAAGGGGTGTGTGGGGAGAAGGAGTAGAGAGCAGAGGAGGGCGGCTGCAGATCCCAGGTTTACAGGCACACACTGTGGACAGAGAGGAAAGCAATCTTGCCAATGGACAGGTGCTCTCCAGCAGCCTGCCTGCTTCTCATCTCTGTCTGCAGAGGAGGGCCTGGGAGAAGCCAACTAGGCCCAGCTGATGCGGGGAGTTGGCACTGGGAGACCCAGGCTTCCTTGGAGACAAAGTGTTTCCTGCCGCATCCATACTTTGCATGCAATTGTATGCATATGCTCAACAGCGCCGCGAAAGTGGCATCTGCAAGTGGCGTTCACCTTGCCTGCTGCACATGGGCACGCACCTGCATTCCCATCAGTGCAGGGTGGCTGTGTCCCCCCCGTGTGCTGCGTCAGCGGGGTGCTGAGCAGTGGTGTGCAGGGAAAGGAAGAATGGCTTCCACAGAGGAATCGCGGGGGCTTGGCACCCCCTGCCTGGGGCTGGGCCAAGGGTAGACCAGCCACAGGACCATGAAGATATCTGAGCCATCGAGCTGCAAATACAATCTGCACCCCCTTCTCTAGTACATGAGGATTACTGAGTGGTCTTTAAAGAAGCTCCCTCTGGCCCTGGCTGGTTTGGCTCAGTGGATAGAGCATAGGCCTGCGGACTGAAGGGTCCTGGGTTTGATTCTGGTCAAGGGCACATGCCTGGGTTGCGGGCTCGATCCCCAGTGTGGGGGCATGCAGGAGGCAGCCGATCAATGATTTTCTCTCATCATTGGTGTTTCTATCTCTCTGTCCCTCTCTCTTCCTCTCTGACATCAATAAAAAAAAATTTTTTTTAAAGAAAAGCTCCCTCTGGATATATAGTAAGCACAGGGAGTAGAGTCAGTAGATGGTACTAGACTTATGGGGGGGTCACTTCAGAAGGTATACACATGTCTAATCGCTGTGTTACACACCTGAAGCTAATATAATATTGTAGGTAAACTCTAATGGAAAAATCAAAGCTCTCTCTGAGACTTGTAATCCTTTTATTTTTATTTCTTTTCAGAGAAAATGAAGAAGCAGTATATTAGCAACGACGTTCGTAAGGACTACAGAAATCTCAAGAACATAACAGAGCAGTTCTTGTCCCAAAGTGGCTACACCGAAGTGAACCTCAGTAAGCTCTTTGTGGACTGTGCTGTGAGGTCCTGAGGGCACTCCAGGAGTGGCCACGGCGGGGGCGGTTGAATGAAGAACCAAAGCCACTTCCTGGCACCTCCGTCACCTCCCTGGGGTCCTACCCGCTTCTCTGCTTCACTTTTCCATGTGGACTGCATCTCATGCTCGCATGCGCGTGGCTCGGGAAGGGGGTCATTAAAGAAACTGAAAGAATATTTCCCCTACCAAGCATCAGGGAAAATGCAAACAGCCTTCCTCTTGCAAAAAATGTACCACATACTATTGAAGAGCTAGCTGCTTTGGATTCGGATTCAGGACTGGATTTTGAGGGAAGGGGTCAGTGAGAGAAGAGAAATTAATTGAGAGTGACCCCAAGCTGTGCCCCCGGGGCTTCAGCAGAGGTGCCCCCAGAAAGAGAGCTTTAGGGAGGCTGGTAGGAGCACTAACATTTTGCCTTTTCACATGCCAATTAAACCCAGGCTCAACCCAAGCGCTTCCCAGCCGCTGGCTGCAGGAGTGGCTGTCCTTTTCAGCCTTGTCTTTTATATACTAGTCGAAGGGGGGCGATTGAGAAGCCCTGCACTCACTAAATAGATTAAACAGAGCTTACTTGTTTATTGAACTGCTCCAAAGTCCAACACACACACGCACATGCACACTGGGCAGGTGTTTTACGCTC
>NW_006295384.1:351775-357711 GCF_000327345.1 Myotis davidii | reverse complement strand
ATTCCTGCTTTCCGTCTTAAGTAGAAAATCCAAGTAAAGGTTTATGCAGTGGGAAAGCACATTTAAAATACTTTGGTATCCCATAACATTTCATTAAAAATGTGTCAAGTTTGGGGTGAGGATCCTTGTATGATATTCAGAGGGTTGGGTAATTGCCTCTGGTGCTATTTTTCTCATTTGTTCTTTGCCAGAAGCTAAATGTACTTCGATATAGCAGTCTTTCCTTACATTATTGATAAGTTTATACTAACAAAATATATTTCACCTGTACAACTGTGCTTTATTTTTAAAACTATTTTCCTATGTGGTTGTTGTTGTTGTTTAATAAATACGTTGTGCTTTATTTTTTCACTTAAGAATAAAGTTTTCGCCGAAACCGGTTTGGTTCAGTGGATAGAGCGTCGGCCTATGGACTGAAGGGTCCCAGGTTCAATTCCGGTCAAGGGCATGTACCTGGGTTGCGCGCACATCTCCAGTGGGAGATGTGCAGGAGGCAGCTGATCGATGTTTCTCTCCCATCAATGTTTCTGACTATCTCTCTCCCTTTCTCTCTGTAAAAAAAATCAATAAAATATATTTTTAAAAAAAGAATAAAGTTTTCTAAGGGAAACCAGTTACAGTGAATCCTTATCAGGAACAAAACGTTGACTAGAGGGGGCAGCAAGGAATAAGGGGTCCCCTTCCCAAACCTCAGCCTGGTTAGCATCAGCTCAGAGAAGCTCCATGTGATATATGTCCTAAAGTCCTGAGTGACGTTCGGGAGAATTTCTCTGGACTTCGGGTCCTTTAAGAGATGAAGTATGGTTTCTCATGCCCTTTGCTGACTTGGACAAAGAGAGCTAAGCTAAGAGCCCAGTGGTGTTTCTCATGGGAGGGCCAAGGTGACAGCTCCTGGGAAAAGGCTACCCCACGAGAGAAAGGTCATCCAACATGGACCCTAGTAAAGGAATACTAGTTAAAGCAATGGAGATGGCACCGCCTTCTATCTCCCTTTACCTTCTCTTTACTCTCCCTCACCCTCTCCTTTCTCCACTGTTGCTTACACTCAGCTTCTAAGGAGAAGAAACACTTGGGGTTTCGGGCCCTGTCGGTTCATTCATTAATGCCTTGGTACTTCCGGCTCTGCAACCTGTCAAAAGTTGGAGCACCCAAGTTGCTTCGGGAAACTAAGGGATTGGTGTGGTTTTCATCACTTATCTAAGGTTAGAAATGGTTATCAAATGTGTGCTTCCCGAGCCCATGCCCCCACTTTGCTTTCTGAAGAGAAGACATGTTTTCCTTGATTTATTGGACCTGGGGTTATGGTAAATACAGATAGTTACCTTGAACTTGGTCATCAAGAATCTCCGGGAGATTCCAGTAACTTCGCACTGGTCTGTTTCTTGTCTCTGCATTTAGATTGGAATCACTGTGAGGGCAGGAACCGTTTCTGTAGAGCCCAGACGTTTCTGAGAACAGTCTTTGAAAAGAGCTAATGCCGTTGTTGATGTTTCTTATTCTGATCTGCAACTCCAGATTAGTTAAGAGGCTTTCCTGGGAGGCACCGAAGTGTTCCAGAATTTTATAAAGTTGGGACTGCCACTTGGAAGTATCCCAGTGGATCTGCCTTGGAATATTGGAATATGGCTTATGAACTTTTCTCTGAGAAAAGTTTCTACTCCTTGGTTTGTGTCAAGCTGATAGCTCAGTGGGTAGGACAGTGCAGAAATGCTACCCACTTCTTTGTAAGGAGGAGCCGCCCAAATGTCTGCACAGGCTCCCTGGCATGGAGTTGAGCTCAAGTGCTAAAAGTGAAGGGATGTAGCCCTAGCTGGCTTGGCTCAGTGGATAGAGCGTTGGCCTGTGGACTGAAGGGTCCCAGGTTTGATTCCACTCAAGGACACATGCCTGGGTTGCGGACTCGATCCCCACTCGGGGGGTGTGCAGGAGGCAGCCGATCAATGATTCTCATCATTGATGTTTCTATCTCTCTCTCCCTCTCCCTTCCTCTCTGAAATCAATAAAAATATATATATATTTTTTAAAGTGAAGGAATGCAACAGGCCAGGCCAAGTTCGCACTAGACAGAGGCAGGGACTGTCCATATGGGGCAGCAGCTGTTCAGTGATGCTGGGAGGGACCGAGCCCAGGGTGGCCACATCCAGTTTTCAAGAGAAGCTAAGAATCCTGATATTCCATAAAGTCTCGATTTCGCCGTAACCGGTTCGGCTCAGCGGATAGAGCGTCGGCCTGCGGACTGAAAGGTCCCAGGTTCGATTCTGGTCAAAGGCATGTACTTTGGTTGTGGGCACATCCCCAGTGGGGGGTGTGCAGGAGGCAGCTGATCGATGTTTCTCTCTCATCGATGTTTCTAACTCTCTATTCCTCTCTGTAAGAAAATCAATAAAATATATTTTTTAAAAAAGTCTCTCGATTTCTAAACCTTGGCAACTGACTTTTAAAAATATTTTTTTATTGATTTCAGAGAGGAAGGGGGAGAGAGAAACATTGATGAGAGAGAAGCATCATTGATCAGCTGCCTCCTGCACACCCCCTACTGGGGATGGAGCCTGCAACCCGCGTGTGTGCCCTGACCAGGAATCAAACCTCAATCTCTTGGTGCCTGGGTCAATGCTCAACCACTGAGCTACACGGGTGGGACTGATTTTTTTAAATAAAATAAAAAATGCTGTGGGCCAGACTAAACCTCTGGGCTAAATTTTATCCTGGCCCCTTGGGAAACACTCTGAAAGAACCCCGCTCTTCTCGGAGCCCCACACCTCTAAAAAGGGCACCTTCCCCATTTACTTTAGGAAGCAGGGTCTGCCTGCAAGAGGGTACACATTTATCTCGGACACGGCATGCTCACCCTCAACTCTCCATATAAAGGGAGACGGGAGGGCAGATGTTGAACATCTTACGAAGGGCAAGCTCTTTAAGAGTTTAATTTGTCAAGGAAACTAAAGTCCAGAGTGTAGTTGGGGAGAGAATGTTCAAAGGGGATGAAGTCCTTGCCCTTCACCACCACCCCGTTGTCCAGCCCCACTTCTTACCTCCACACCCCAGGACTTCTCAAACATCATCTCGTGCAGCTTTGGCAGAAGATGCCAATACAAGGGAACTCCCAAACCAGATTTCCGTCTTCTGTCAGGGTTTGACAAAAAACACAACACACCAAGCCCAAACCCTCTTGTCAGAATCCCCGACCCCTCAATTCAATGCTCTTATCCTCAACTTCAAGCAGCCTTGCCTTCCCCTCTTTCTCTCCTCACCTAAATATTTCTTAATTGAACGGTTTGCTGTGGAGCTTCCTTATAGCAGTTTAATAGATTAACTCATCTGAGCCAGCCTCAAATTTCAGATTAAAATTCCTTCATCCCGAAGGCAGCATTATCAGGTTGTTGGAGGCTGTTTTCAAACCTTGGTTTTGAATAGCAGCGGCTCTGCATTAATTTAACCACTAAGCTAATAAGTAGGTTTCGTTTTGTTATGCTAAGCTTTATTGCTTTTCTTTTGATCAGAATGGTGTTGTTGAGCAAAGCAGCAGACAAGGCATTCTTTGATGAGGGAATTAGCTCTCCATTCTTCCTCTATTATTCATAGCACAGTGGAATATGTAAGTACCTGAGGGTGTCAAAGGAGCGCAGGTTCTATTGCAAAGTGCTCGCCTTGTTTCTCTCAATAGCTGACTATGAGATGATAAACCGCTTAATACACTGTGCTAATTGGATGAGAGCAAAAAGAGATGGGAATTAAGGCGAGGCAAAAGGAGAAAGTGCAACCAGCCTTCAATTCACTCTTTCACCACTTTACCAGCTCCAAAGGAGGCACAAGCTTTCTATAAGCAGACTAGAGGTTTTGTGCAGAGATAAAATGAACGTGTTAGTGGATTCAAGTAATACACTAATTATTGCACAGTATAAATACCACTACTGGTTTTATAACAGGGAGGTAAACTTCTTTTGAGAGGGTTATAGGATTGCTTGGCAGTGGTGTAGAACCTAATAAGGGCCCAGAGTAATAACCCCCTGGATTAACAAAATTGCTGCTTGTTAGAAGTATGATTCAGGCTTTCCCGAAGATTTCCGGAGAATGAATAAAAATGACTGAATGACATTTCTTAATGTATAACTGGCAATCGCTCCCTTTTCTTTAAAGGGAAAAAATGTATACTTCAAACTGGACCGTTAATAAAGTCCAGGGACAACATGACTTTTTCCTTTGAAAAACGCTTTTTCCCATCAGGTAGTAGGTTTTCTTGCCCCCGCCCCCCAGGCAGGCTGCTGCCCTAAGTTAAATGTGCAGTTGCTCCGGTGAACTCAGTGTTCCAAAATACAATTTTAGCCCCCATTTAAGACCCCCTTCATTCAGACACTCACTTTTGTGTATACACATACACACATGTTCACGTACAGTTTTTCCTCTAAATGCAAGTTGAACGAACCCATGTATCATTTTCTTTTCTCTAACTTCAGCCCCCTTTTCCATTCTGGTAAGATCACACTCAAGATGATATAAAAAAAAGAGAGCTCCAGATGCCTTGTCTCTTGGTATTATAAGGAAAAAACAATAATAAATGCTTGCCCCACTTGGGGGGGGGGGGCTTAAGGGTGTAAAAGGGAAATTGGGCGGGCCAATACTGGTGACTTTTAGCTTAAGTCCCCCAGTCATCACAGACCTTCTCTTCAATAGTCACTCTCCCCTAATTCATCTGCCTTCCATCTTCCTCACTATGAGCCTAAGCTGTTTACCCCCACTACTGTCCACAGTTCAGGCCATGGGTAGTTGGTGACGGAAGAACACTTAGGAGCACCTTCTGACAATGTTAGGCCAACTGCCTCCTCTCCTTTTCCTGCGGGTCCTCATCCAGATCTGGTCTGAAAATGTAGCAAATTAACTCACCCCTTCCCCTCATTCCCACAGAGGCCCAGACCAGGCTCCCAATCACCCCCTCACCCCAAGATGCTGTGGAGGTGGCCCTGGGAAAGCCGGTGGTGGGGCATTCTGCCGTGGGTGTGACAGGGGACAGCCATGCCCCTGTCATGGGGCTCTCCCCAATTTGCCTGGGCTCCGGCTCCCTTTTTTCTGCGTTCCCAGATATTGGGGCCAAATTGGGTTGCCATTCATTAATAATGCTCACAATAAGATTAAATCATTCTGGAAAATCTCATAAAATCCCCCTAAGTACGCTCCAGTGGCTCTTTCCAATCCCCATCATTCAGCACTTGGGGAGGTTTGGAAGGAGAAGAAAATTGGTTTCTTTGCTTTTAATGCTGCTTTGAAAAGATACTCAGAGTTTGTCATGCGTGACATGTCACATGTTTAATGTGGACTTGCTGGAAGTCAGGGGGTCTTTAGCGTGTGATATTTATGGGGAATATTAAGTGCAGAATGAGGTCCCTCCAGCTGGGGAAAGTTGAAAGAATAGGAGGCCTAGAACTGGGCTTGTTTGCGGCATCAGAATGGCATAGGATTAAGAGTTTGTAAAACAAGGCGAGGGGTTCTCATTGGCCAGTAATAAACGTAATCCTTGGAGGTAATTTCACGCAATTTGCTTCTGCTCCATGGAAGGGTCAAATGAGAAAAAATGACTTAAAAAAGAGTTCATTAACAGGAAGAATGGTACTGTTTCTCGTACACCATCCAACTGGCAGCCTGGAGAGGGGAAAAGCCCTACCTAAACAAAAAGCCAAAATCGACGGAAAATTGATAGTGACCACCAAAAAAAAGAGAGAGAGAGAGAGTCCTTTCCCTCACGTTCCTCCTGCATTCCCCCTCTCCACTCCAAACTCCTGAGCAACTCTGCCCACCCCAGGAAAGCGGCCTTCACCCCAGGAGCCCCTGCGGAGTCTGGAGGTTTGACACACTCAGATACCAGGGCTCCTCCTACAAAGTTCCGGCCGGGCTTGCTACACTCCAGAGAGAAGTGTGCGCGGGAACTGCTGAGAGAAGGTACT
>NW_006295384.1:349539-351237 GCF_000327345.1 Myotis davidii | reverse complement strand
GTCTCCTCTCGAAACTTGAGTTGTTTAGATTTTTTAAAATGTATACATTTTTCAGTGCCTGGATAAGTGATGACAGTTGTCGAGTTAAGATCTGTCACTTGGATACCTCTCGCTGCCTTTCCCGTCACCATCCCCGCGGTCTAGGGCCGGTCAGGACACATACCGTGGTTATGGACTCCATCCCCAGTGTGGGATGTGCACGAGGAAGCCGATTGTGAGTCTCACTCACTCTCTCTCTCTCTCTCTCTCCCTCCCTCTCCTTCCTTCCCCCTCTCCATCCCTTCTCACTGAGCCTGTACTGTGTACCTAGGAGCCCGCCCCCTTGGAAGCCAGCGCCTCGGTTTCTAGCCATTACCTGTCATCTGGGACTGAGCACCTCCTCGCTGCGTGGCACTTTCCACGAAGAGCTCCCTTCGACTCACTTCCAATTTGTCTCCACCATCAACGACGCCTACCTGGCACCCACCCACCCTGGAGCCTACCCCACCTCCGTGGCCCAGGACCCGAGGGAGCAGAGAAGCCCCTAGAAAGCGCCGCCGAGGCGTCCCCAGCCTCTGCAGGAAGCCCGGGTGCCTGTGAGAATCAGTTTCAAACCAGGGACCTGTGCCAGGAAAACGGGAGTGCAGATAAATCCCGGGGATGCTGGGGCGCCCAGCCCTGGCCTCCGGGGGTCCCCCTTCTCTGGTCCCCTCAGTGCCTGCACAGAGCATTCACACTTCCTTTTGTTAAACATATAATTTTTTTTTATTTTGGGCGTGACACTTCTCCACTAGATAGCAAGGAAAAGTGATAACAATTACACATTACACAAAAGTACTGTACCATTGCCTTTATCTTGAAGGTTTCGGAAGCCTCTACCGTTAATAAGTTAAATAAAGGGCTTGATTGAGTACATAAATATTTGTCTAGGAACCCTACCGTATCTACAACACAGTAAGAATCTACAGGAGGACAAACTTTTACCATACCACGCTGAGTGCAATTGCGTTATAACATTTCAAATATACAAAGCTCTGTTCTTTTTTTTAATAACAATGGTATGTACAGAATCAATAATCACAGTTGGTGACTTCAACAGTCCATATTCTAGCGGAGTATTTCCCTTTGGTTTGATAGAAAAACCTTGGTTGGTGTATGATAAAGAAGAGAACAAGAACAAGACGCCCCTTTCCATTAAGTGCACTGTTAGCTATCTTACAGATTCGCATTCGCTTCCCAGGCCCTGGCTTCATGCCGGGGGGCCCACGCTGGGGAGATCAACGTAGAGCGCCAAAATGCTATTTAAAAAAGAGGAAAAAAATAAAAAAAGCTAAGTGGGATGTCGGGAGGAAGAGAGGTTGGGCTTTTTAAAATTTTCACTTCGATACCAGGCGTCTTGGGGAGAAAACCTCCCCATCTTTTCAGTAAAGTAAGAATGGGAGAGTGTGGACGTCCGAGTTGGAGCAAGGTTGGCAGGAGTAGGGACGGGGCGGGGGGTTTTCATCAAAGAGAAAGTGAGCAAATTTTAAATGCTTTGCTGACAGATAACCAGTAAACTGCCGTGTGAAGCAAAAGATTTGGGAAATTTTTTTTTGGGCCGCCTCGCCCGCGTCCAGGCGGCTGCGAAAGCGGCTGCGCTCTCTCAGTGGCCTCTCGGGAGTGTGCTGGTCCTCTGTTTCCATTTGGTCTTGAGTGGTGCTGAGTGAGGTGACCTTCGGG
>NW_006295384.1:347287-349115 GCF_000327345.1 Myotis davidii | reverse complement strand
TGAGGGCGCGGGCGGGAAGCTGGGCGCCGCGAGAGGGCTTTACTGGGGCCGGGAGCAGACGGAGGAAAAAAAGATCAAAGGGCCATATATTCCTGGAGAGGCCAAAGCGGGATCGGAGAGAGGTCCCGCGGCCCAAAACCCGGATTCTGTGCTTTCGCTTAAGAAGGGGGTTGTATTCCCAGACCCGCAGCTCCAATTGCCTGCAATACTATTTGCCAGGAGAGAGAACAGGAGAGACAAAGAGAAAAAGGAAGCCCGGTGGGTGGTGGGGGGGATCAAAACTGCTCAAGACCTGTTCTGCATGCATTGGTACTCTCTCTGGGCCCAGAGTCTAGAGCGCTTTATCTGCCCAGGACTTCTTTGGCCCTGGAAAATCCAGCCCCGTTTGCCGACCTTCCCGCCAACAGGGCAGCCCTCCCGTGCCCGGCTGAGCTGCCAGTGCCGGGCCAATGATCGCGAGGTCCGGGTGGAGGCGCCCGCCTGTTGATTGCCCATGGACAGAAGGCTATGACCCGCCAGAGGCCCTGCGTCCTGGCACAGCGACACCCTTTCCCCGCCGCCTTCCCTTGCCCCAGAGAGCCTCTGGACCCGCCACCGCCACGCACGCGGTGCCAGCAGGCATCCAAGCCTGGAACCCCACTCTGTGCCACCACCTCCAGGCAGCACCGGGATTGCTCTGGCGCTGCCGCCACCCGCTTTGCACAGCAACTCAGCGAGGTCATGAACAGCCAGCCCCCTGGCCAGGAGACAACACCACCCCTACCCACCCGCCCCCTGCTTCTCTCCAGGGCTCTGGCTCCCGGCCCCTGTAGGCCCAACTAGGGATTTCCAGGATTAGCCTCCTGCCTCTCAACCCCTCATACCCAGCCCAGTGCACCCCTTTTCTAGCTCTCGGAACCTCGCAGCCCGGTACCCAGCTTTAACAAGTCGCTTGTTGTCAGAAAGAAAAAGGGTGGGGAGCGGCGGGGTGAGAAACACAGAGCTTAAATCTTTTCCCATGAAGAAATCAAGAGTGGCCTGAAGGGGGCGCAACGTGCCCTGGTTCCACTAGGTAAACTGAGTCACTAACTACACTGCAATTCACTCGCTATTTATTTCATTGGTTTTTGAAAATTTCTCTAAGATGATTTTGTTATGTGGCTGCACAGTTGGCTAAATCTATTATTTCTTTGTTCTCCCAAAGACGGATCGTTGATGCTGCATCAGTTTTATTTTCACTGCACTTTCCAACTTAATACATCCCTCCATTGTTTCTTTGTCTGTGCGATTATACAGACTTTTTATTCCATCATGTGAGGTTCATTTAAAGAGAGGGAGTTACCACATATGATGAACTGTTTCTTTTATTTCGTTGTCTTGTGCCCCGTGGGGTTGGGGGTTGCACATACAGCGGGTCACTTGAGTGACTCGGAGAATAGAGTCTGGGGAAGAGGGAAGAATTCTTTGCACCCAGAGGGCCCGTGGCTGTGTTCCTCTGACTGCCAGGCTCCAGGGCATGAGGAAGGATTTTTGCAAAACTTGCAGCCATCCGGGCCCAGCATCCTACACCTGTACACTTACACACACACACACACACACACACACACACCATGGCCTGGGCTGTTGCCGCCTTGAAAGGGTATTTTTACAGCTTTCACTGAACACTCAACATGGTCCTGGTTGTTGTTACTGCCACCGTCCTCTTTACCGCTCAGTCTCAAAAGTCATTCCCTCCCAGATCCACACTCTTTGAGGCAAAATTAGAGATGCTTTTCTTTGGCTAAATCTTCTCGGTTAGGCCAGAGAGAGATGTGTCTCTGCCTGTTCCGGGTCTCCTCCCTGATCCCAG
>NW_006295384.1:341960-347142 GCF_000327345.1 Myotis davidii | reverse complement strand
CGCGCCCGCCTTCTCCCGCTTGCGCCACTTCGCCCGACGGTTCTGGAACCAGACCTGCAAGCGCAGAGAGCCCGGTTCAGTGCGGCTCCCCTCCCTCGTTTCCACCGCAGCCCGCCTCGGCCCTCTCCAGCCCCAGGTCGATGCAGGACACTTCTGGGGCCCGACGGGGGGCGCGGGTGAAAAGGAACCCAAACTTAAAACCAGCAGGAAACCGAGTTCTTTCCACGTTTAAGGAAAGTTGTTGGGTGTGTTTAGAGGTGAGGAAGGCAAGGTTTAAAAGTCTGAGCAGTTGCTTGCTGTGCATCTTCAGACAGGTCACGTCAACCTCTCTTAACCTCAGTTTTCTAATCTGTAAAATGGGGTCATAAAACTACTCATAAGGCTGCCATGAGGAAGGGGTGAAAGGAGACAGGTGAAAGCTCACATCCAGAGTGGCAAAGGCATATCACCTTTTTTTGCTGCACATCAGCTATTTTCACCTACTTCAGGCTTACCCAGCAGCTGGCAAAATCCCCGCTCTCTATTGAAAAGGGAATGAAAGGTGGTTCATTTATTCTATCCAAACATGTCCACTGAACACCTAGAGTAGTGGTTCTCAACCTTCTGGCCCTTTAAATACCGTTCCTCATGTTGTAACCCAACCATAAAATTATTTTCGTTGCTACTTCATAACTGTAATGTTGCTACTGTTATGAATCATAATGTAAATATCTGATATGCAGGATGGTCTTAGGCGACCCCTGTGAAAGGGTCGTTCGACCGCCAAAGGGGGCTCGACCCACAGGTTGAGAACCGCTGACCTAGAGCATTAGGTTGGGCTCTGGGGTTTGGAAGGGGCTGGAAGGGAAGAAATGCCCACAGTAATTCCCGAACAAGCATACATTTTGGGGTCTGTTTCCCATGAAATGGAACACGGGGCACGCAGTCTGCCACCTGCAGGGGCTGTGCCAGGGCCTGGTTCTGCCCAGGCAGACACTGACTGGTTAGGCCAGGGACGCAGCAGTACCTGGTCACCCAGAAATCAGAGTGCAGGGTACCTGTCGACTTTCTACTTTTTTCCCCACATCTTCGGAGCGGACGGGTCCTTTATTTCTGGGGGAGGGAGGATGTGGTTTAAATAGTTTATTTAAATAAGGTAGTTCTAGGCTTGGGGGAGGTTTGCAGCACAAGGTGTGTTCCTAATTGTTAATAGAAAGCAGTGTTAGTAGAGACCGTTACCTGAAGTGTGGCAGCTACCACAGTCTAAAAATAACTGCCGGAGCCTGAAATTATTTTTATGTGACCTGCTCATCACACCCACAGCTGAGATATGTGCCTTCTCCCCCGAAGGCATTCATATTTTTAGGGCTGGGTTGATGCCTGCACACAAGTCTAAAGATTAAGAATGAGCCCCAGGCTATACAGAGTTATATTAAAATATAATGTAAATGATCCCAGAGGGATACGTTGTACAAATGTTTCAAAGACATCCTCGTCTTTCACAGATACACACTGGGGGCTGTGGTTACTAGCACGAGTATCTAAGCTTGGCTTGGCTTCTAGACAGCCAGCCACCCGGGGCAAGAAACATCCCGAATCCAAATTAGTTGATTACTTAAAAATTCTGCTGAAAAGGGACCCATCCATAACATTCCACCGCCTTCACATAACCTATTTGTGAATTGCAAAAACAGACTAGTGGGGAAACTCAGAGGCTTGAAAAGGTAAGACTAGATGGGACCAAGCTGGGTGGGCAGCTTTTGTGTATCCAAATCTGTCTAGACGAGAATATCCGCCACTCCCCAGGGAAGTGAAAGGAGTCAGGGAGGGGGGCAGCGGGATAGAATGCCCTCAAAGGACGTGGAAACCTTTTACAGACGGATCGTCTCTCCCGGCTCAGCTGCAATTATCAAGATGTCCCCCTGCAATTCCTCATTATTGAATTAATACCTCTGAGGCCCCCCAAAGGTAAACGAAAGGACTCTAATAATTCATATTCACTTAATTACATCTTCTCCAGTGAATAGGGACAGAGGAGAAGGGGAGGGGGGCAGTCTCTTTCTTTTTAAAAGTTATTTAACTTTCCCACGACTCGTTCCCCTGAGCTGAAAATGCGGAGTTGCTGTCACATCTCTGTTTGACAATGGAGAAATGTGTCAACAGAAAGGAGGGGGGCAGGCCTCATCATTAGCCCTCTAATGCAAGAAGCTGTTGTGTATTAAATGAGCCATATGGAATTTATTGTGCTTTATCAGCGCTCGATTTTGACTGTAAAGTGATTCACTCAGCTCCGAGCTCAGGGACATCTGTTTTCTGTTGGCCACCGGGCTGCGCAGTGTTGATCGTCTCTTTGGTTATGAGGCCTGGGTTCGGAAATGCACTCTGGTATGGGGCTGCAAACACCTTTAATAGCATTGCACTCACTCCCTATTAGATCAATGTGGGCTCATTGCTATAAAAAATGGGAAATCAAATAGCATTAGCCAGCTCCTTATGTGGGCAGAGGGGAAATCAAACAGCATTTTGCCGTCAAATGGCCCTGTTTGTTCTAACACTAAGTGGGCTTTTATGAAGCCCAATCCGGAGACTTAATCGCAGCCAAATACCTGCTTGGAGCTGAGCGGATTTGTCTAACAACCAAATCCATGCTCCATCCCATTATTTCAATCAGGAGAAGGCAGTCCAAGGATTGGTTCCTGCAGGGGCTCCTGAACTTCAGTCTCAGTGACCCTGAAACCCCTTTTCTTCTTCAAGGCTCCCAAACCCAGAAACCTTCCCCTCCACCCTCCCAGGCCTTCATATTCTAATATCTTTTGGTGCGCTTATGAATGTTTAGGTCTCTTTTTCTGACTCCGCTTCTCTTCCTTTAATAAAGGGGGTCTCTACTCCCCCCCAATTCCTTCCATCTGTCTCCTTCCCATTCCCTCCCACTTCCTCCCTGTCTTGGGAGCAGCTCACCTGGACTCGGGCCTCAGTCAGGTCCAGCCTCATGGCCAGTTCCTCCCTGTAAGAAAGCAACACAGACAGGAGGTCACTGCAAACTCCAGCACCGCTCTCAGACTCCCCCCGCTGGCAGGCTTCCCCTGGCTGCTTGCCCTCACCCCCAAACACATGGGCATCACTATCCCTTCAACACCGGAGTGCCTACTGTTTGATTGAAAACATTAAAAATGCAATAGCATTGCCTGACGTGGCATATTATATATTATATCATATTACATTCAAGAGTGACAAGGGTGGCTTCCTGAGTCTGTAAGTCTAGAGAACTGGGCACTCAGATTCTCTCTCACTGTCTCTTAAGACAGAGTTAGACAACACACACACACACACACACACACACACACACACACACACACACAGTGCTTATATCCTGTTTTGTCCTAATAGCAAATGGTAGAACTCGGCACCTCCCAATTGACTTTCTCGGCACTCAATTTTTAAAAATGTTTATGCCCTCTTAAAAAAATTTTTTGGGCTCTCTCTCTCTCTCTCTCTCTCTCTTTCTCCACCTCTATGCCTTTCCCTCCATCTTTCCCCCCTTCCTTCCTCCCTCCCTCCCCCCATAGGTCATACTCCCCATTACCCTCTGGAGATATGTTAAGCTTATTAAGAGTTCAGTGGGATAATTTTTCGATTAAACAAAATTCTGCGCACCTCCTGACTCCAGTGCCCACTACAAACCCTGCCCATCTCAGGGGAAGTCAATTTAACTGAAACCCTACCCCGTCATTGCAGTTATTACTGCGACAATTAAGGCAAATAGGAAACCATTAAGATGCTGTAAAAAGGCTTAAGACCTGTTTACCGAAAATATGAGCGCGCCCAGAATAATTGGCTCCCCGATAGCTAATACGAAAGAGCGGGGGCTGCCCCAGCAGAGACCCGGGTTGCACTGGCAGGCCCCCAGTCCACACCCGAAACTTCAGGACCCGGAGAAAGCCAGTTCCCTGAGCGCTTCTGGCCGCCCCCTGCTTCGGGGAGCACCAGCAAATTCAAATCACACTCCTGGCTGGTACCCAGCAGGAACCCCAAAGCTCTAACTAACCGCTGGATCCAAAAGAGGTAGAAGTGGGGTGGTGGTGAGGAGCTGCCCCCCATCTCCGGCTCTGGTTCCCCTTGGAGAAGCTAAAGGAGGGCAGACCCGGATGCCAACGGACACCACATCATTTTCTTCTTGTGAAATCCACGTGTGATAAATGCAAAAAGCCATCCGCTCCTTAGCTATTTGGCAGCACACACTGGTATATATATTTAATGACAGTGAAGGCCTGGATGACATAGGGCAGGACCACGTTTAGCTTAAGAGATGACCAAATCTCATACCTTTGCCCAGCATCCAATCCATCCCGCCCCCCTCCCGTTTCGGGTTAGGAGAGCGTTTGGCAATTAATTGCCAGAGCAACTGCACTTCAGAGTTGGCCTAAGCAGCAATTTCTCCCTCGCTTCAAAGGGGCGGACAGCTTTCCGCTTCCAAAATGCACATTGAAAAGCCGCACACGTCTCCTTCGAAAGAGCTGCCCGAGCTTAAAGAGCCCCGCGGCAGGCACCTCTCTTCCTCCCTCCCCGCTGGAGAAGTTTGCCCTCGCCCTGGCTCTTCGCTCCTCGCCTGAGCCGGATACCTGGGCCTTAGGGGGGAGAGGAAGGTCCCCAGCTGGGCTGGCACCCCAGGTCAGATGAAGAAATGGGGGCCAGGAGCCCAAGTAATCTCACAGGCTTTTTTCCAAAACACACACACACACACACACACACACACACACACACACACGCACACACGCGCGCGCGCACACAGGCACAGGCACACGCACACTCCGGTGGGCTAGGAGGGGTGCGGAACCATGCGCAAGACCCGGGTTGGGTTGGCCACCCATCAAACAGAAAAATTCCCCCAGCTGTTCCATCTAAGGCTGGCCAGGCCTCCAGCAAGTATTGCCCACCCGGTAAACCCGTGTACATTAAACGCACGCCGGCTTAATGTGATGGGGTAGAGAGGAGAGCGTTCTACAGACACCCCCGTGCGCACAGAGCAAACCGTGCTCCGTTCTGACTTCCTTCGGTTATGTCAGGAGTCCTCACACCACACAACTTGGGTGTTTTTTTTAAAAGCCTCCGCAGGCGCGGGCTCCAGCTTCACTGCAAACAGCGTAACTGATACCCACCCGGCTCCTGGGGCATCAGGCTGGGGGGTAGCTAGCGCCCACACAGA